>NC_057801.1:361083380-361417581 GCF_018294505.1 Triticum aestivum | reverse complement strand
TAACTTGGCAGGGTTATGTTGCTCATATCATGCATATGGTGTCTCGCATTGCTATGCCATTTGATTAGTTTAGACATGCTTTGTGTGAATGCCACATGTTCAGTGTCTAATTACCATATATGTGAATTATGCATTGCCATCTTGTTGCAAGACATTATATATGTGAATTATACAATGCTATCTTGTTGCAAAGGCATTATATATGTCAATTATGCAATGCCATGCTGTTTAGCCAATCATCATGTATGTGAATTATATCATGCTATCATTTTTTGTATTACGTGTTCCATTTGTCGACAACGTTTGTATATTCAACTACTCTTCCTGTGCATCAGCCATTTGAAGCGGTGATGGAAGTATCTGGAGTGAAAACAAGGTATTCAGAGCAGACAATGCTACCTGCTGAAGCACACATCTTGCTGTCTACAAAGAGCTCCTCAGAGAAGGATTCAGAGACTGATGACCAGTCCTATTTCCCCCCTGAGGTCTATGCTCAAACTTGGTAGGGTTATATTACCCATGTCATGCATGTTGTCTTGCATTGCTTAGTTTTTACATCATATATAGATTGCCATCTGCTTACTTGCTTACTATATAAATCATATATTTGAATTATATCATGCCATGATGTTTACATAGTACATACACATCATCTATCTGAATTATGGCATGGCAACCCATTTAATAAAGACATCATATAGTTATATCATCTCATCCTGTTTAGTGTTTACAGTCATCATTTTTAGAATTATGGCATTCTATCCATGAATGTATGTGAATTATGGCATGCCAACCTATTTAATAAACACATTATATAGTTATGTCATGTCATCCTGTTTACATAGTCTCATATTTTGAACTATGTCTTTCCATCTTTTTTAGTTAGCCATCATAATGTGAAATTGTGTCATGCTATCCTGTTTAGTTAGCCATCATATATGTGAAATTGTGTCATGCTATCCTGTTTGGTTAGACAACATAAATATGAATTATTTCATGCCCTCTTTTATTCCCCACTATCCATTGCACCTGTCTATCATACAATGTCTATACTTTCAATTACTTTTCTTGTTTATCAGCCATTTGAATTGGAGAGCGTGATGGCGGTATCTAAGGGAGTAACAACACGGTCTTCAGAAAAGATAGTGCTACCAGTTGATGCAGATAGAACCATGGTTGTACTTGCCCAAGGACCAGATCCACCACACATAACCCAGACTCTCGCAGATTGTACCCCTACCCAGTTGGACAGAGAACCAGCTACACCCCTTCTAACCCCAACCCCGACAGATAGTAACCCATTTCCAGTTGACACAGCACCGTCTCCACCACAGAGCACCCAAACACGAGCGGTTAGTAAGGGAACTGCAGTGCCCAAAGCACGAGGACCACCACTCTGAATCCCAACTCAACGCTTAAAGGAGAAGAAGATTTGTTCTCAGGTCAGGTTCTGTAGCTATGGTTCATACTCCTTTGCTTTTGCATTACTGTATTTACTCATACCAACTATTTTCAAATTTGAAGGATGGAATTGAAACTCCAATGGCGCAACAGGTATGTTTTAAACCTGTTTCTTTAACTGGTTTGCTGTTGTAACCTGCTCTATGTTGATTTCAGTTTCAATTGAATAAACAGTTGTGTTCTCATGTCATGCACATTACAAGTGTTGTTATTGCTCTATAGTTATCCAAACTTATATTCTGTCTATTCTGCTTTGTCTTGAACAAATATTATTTGAACTGTGTCTCTATCTTGATTTGGCAACAAAAACTAGAACGATATAGACCATAAAGTGACCATGGCACATAGATATATGTTTGTTTCATGCTGTTATCCTGTCCACTTTACTACTGAACTCATTTACCAAAATGAGTTTCATATACAACATGGTAAACATGTGATGTGTCTGCTTGTTTCTCTTTTAGAATGCGGACAAAATATTGGAGAACAGTACTGCATTATCCAATGGTAAAGGAAGTAATGTAGATAAGGTTCAAGATAGTGAGACATCCCTGTTGGTCTCCAAGAAAGCTGATAAAAACTATCTTGACGACAGTGAGGGAACCCAAAAGTCTTGTCTTGATGTAGTGTTCGAGTTACTGGCCACTACTGCTGGCACAAGCTCTTCGAACTCGCTGCCTGAATCAGTTCATCTTCTTGAGTCTCAACTTCAAGTTGAAAGACATCGATCAGATGTGCTGCGACAGGAAGCTGAAGGACTGAGGAAGTCCCTGCAGAATTCAGATGCATATTTTCTGGTGCAATAGCAAGCATTGGAGGATTTAAGAGCCAAACAAGAGAAAGTTAATAAGCTTGCTAAGCATCTTGCCAGCATTATGGGTACCCAAGATATTGTTTCTTGAGATCTTCTGAAGTGGTTTCAGTTTTGGATTTGTTTTGCTGCGGCGTTTATTTGCACTGGTCGCCAACTTTGACAACCAGTGTATATGATATGCTGCTTTATTCCCTATATTTGCACTGGTGGCGAACTTTGATGCCCAGTGGATGTAATATGTGTAACAGCCGTGATAGCCTAGCATAAGTTGCTTGCTTATGTATTTCCTTGTTGTCTTGTTTATTTGTTTGCTTGTAGTTAGTGTAGTTCTTTTTAAAACTGGGCCACAATAACCATGGGCTAATATTTACTGTAGTGACACTGGGCCTCCTACGGGCCGTAGAAACAGTGGGCCTTCTACGGGCCGTAGAAACAGTAGGCCTTCTACAGGCCATAAAAACAGTGGGCCTTCTACGGGCCGTAGAAACAATGGGCCTTCTACAGGCCGTATCATAAATGGGCCTTATACGGGTCGTATGACCATAACGGGCCATCGTTAATAGGCCGTATTTGATGATGCTATGAAAACGGCCCAACGTATTAACGGACCACAAACGGGCCAATGTAACCATGGGCTGAATTTGCACAAGCAAAAAATGACAGTAACGGGCCGTAAGTAAACGAATGCTGGAAATGAGCCCAAGAATAAATGGGCTCTGAGAAGGCCGAAAGATAACATTTGCTGGAAACGGCCCAACTGAATAACGGGCCCTTAATGGGTATAAAGTGATATACTGTTCATTATGGGCCAGTTTCACCACGTGCCGTTAGTGGGTGTAAAGTGATACACTGTTCATTGCGGGCCAGTTTCACCACGGGTCGTTAATAGGCCAAGAGTTACATAGGGCCTCATATGGGCCGAAAGACGTCATGGGCCATACATGGGCCAGAAGTGAAAACAGGCTGGAATCATATTGGATGGCCCAGATGACGCTACTGGGCCTAATTCAGATAGGGCGTAACGGGCCTTGGGTTAGCGGGCTGTAAATGGGCTATATGCGAACAGGTCGTTAACAGGCTTTCCATGGGCCGGCTCGCCACCTTTTGACCAAGTCAAACGGGCCAGCCTTTTCACAGGAAAGGGCCTCTGTTGAGCCGTGCCACGTGTCGACGTATCATAGGTGCCTTCTGTCCAATGAGTGGATGACATATGTCCCAATGGTGAGCCGACACGTGTTTCCTCCAGCCAATGATGATTTTACACGTGGAAAATCCCCAGTGGTCGGGGATGTTAACGGGTTATCGGATCCAAAACCCGACCCGATAGCTTAATGGCGTTCCGTTACGGTGGATGCCACGTGTCGGTCACCCTTGGCGAAAGTACTTCTGTGACGCGCGATTTATCGTCATGGAAGTGGACACTTCCGTGATGATAATTTTGGTAATGTCATGGAACACTTCTACGACAGCACAGGTATGACTATCTTGATTCTGTCATAAATTTGTCATGGATGTACATGCATGACAAAAAACGCGACCTACTATGACAAACACGTATCATCATGGAAGTGTATTTTTTTGTAGTGAACCTCCGTCTTATCCTTCCCACGATCATCTTTGATGTACCTAAGAATGCATAGCGTATCTCTTTGAGGTAGTATCCCATTCTCATGTGAAACCGGACGAAACTCGGAGAGGAAAGAAGTGACCTCGTTCTCGATGTTGCGTGCACGTGCTCTTGTCATTGGCCCTCTTGGTGTTTGCGGTGGTGATGGAGTGTCAGTGCGGGTAGTTGAGGGATGCTCCGCATCATCTCCCCCCCCCCTTGGGAGAGATCCGACCTCGGATCGTGATCCTCATCACCACGGAAATGATTGTCGTGGATGGACTTGTAGTTGGACGAAGTGGAAGTCATGGCGCAATCCAAGTACTCCAAGGTGTCGCCGGAGGAGTATACGTGCAAAAAGAGCAAACACAAACGACACTCAGGAATACAATGGTTAGCGCATACAAAATGTCCATTAAGGAAGAATAAGTCATTGCGGCAAGATTGTTCGTAGCAAAGCGCATGAAGCGTATCAAGATGATAAAGAATGAGATGCAAAGCGTTCATGGGAGCAAAATCATTCATTGTGTACACAAATGTGTTGTGATTATGATCAATGCAACCACGGTGCAAAACGATGTCATAGTGAGATGGTTTATCAATAGCATGAATATGGCAATGGATGCTCAATATGAAAAAGTTATCATGTAATTGATGGTAGGCAATAAGATCATGATGTATGAATATGCCATCAAGAAAGATCACAACTAATTTGCTAAGGAAATGCACAAGCTCAAATATCATGGGAATACGAGATGCAACAAGGCAATCATAATGTGTGTCAATCCATGCATAGGGTGCAAACTTGCGGTGAGTATGAGATGTCCATCGAGCATGACATGTGGAAGCATAATCAAAATTCCTGTAGAAGATTGTGCTAAACAGACACCATCCCTATTCGACGTAGCAAAATTTGTGCTCGGTACAAATCTTCAGAAGGGTGACGAGACGGTAGCATTAAGGTCGTCTGGATGGGAGAATTATCCCTTGACGTACGAGCGGATAAAATATGTTGCCCTCGATGCCCGTGTGAGTTTCGAGATAGCTGCAAGGTCCAAAGAGCTTGTTGCGAAGCTGTCTCCCACAGAGAATGAGAACAAGAACAAGAAGAAGAAGAAGAAGAAGAAGAAGAAGAAGAAGAAGAAGAAGAAAATGCTGCACCTGCAGGAGGGCATTATGGATGGATGAACTATTTCCTCTCTTGTAAAAAAAATTATTCCCTCTCGGTGTATATTGATATAGATGGACTATTTCGATTATGTGCATGTCTTTGGAACAGAGTAGTAGCATGGGTCCGCTTGACTATAAGGAACTATTTATCTGCATATATAGCTTTCTCTGCTACTCCTTCTAGTGATCGGTATGCAGTGCATGTGTCCGTAGACATGACAACTTGTCCATGGAAGTTCAACTACGGCGAGCATCATGTTTCATCTCGCGATTCCCACGACGCCTCTCCAACCCATGGCACCACGCCCCCCGACGTGCACCTCACCCCTCTCGGCCGCACCGCCCCTCTGCCTTTGTGTGCATGACATGTGGGCCACCTAAAATGCGGCGAGCATCAAGTTTCTACCACAGCCACCCGCGATTCCCACGCCGCCGCTCAAACCCATGCAACCACATGTCCCCCGACCTGCGGCTCACCCCTACCTTCGGGAGCATTACATGTGGACCAGTCACCTATCGGGTCCACATGTTATTGACTCAAAGGTAGGTGTGGTAAGGCGTTGAAGCTCAGTCCCGACGGCCCTAAGAGGGAAATGTAACTCCTGCGCCAGGGCTTGTGGTGCTCCCGCAGCATGAACTCGTGCCAAACTCGAGATTTGTTTCTTTACTATACATGCACGCAATGATTTAATGGACATTGTAATCTCAACAAGTGATGGGGAGCTCTAAATTTGAATTTGAAACTTATAAAACGAATAAACTAGGAGAGAGGGAGTATATCGTAGGATGTGTCCCATACAAAATAAGTCCCCTGGTTTATCACCGTGAAGATGCGGTTAGAAAGGAGCACAGCATCTTCCTACTCGTACGGCAACAAATCGGCCGCAGACAGCATGGTCCGCCTTTGACCGCCATGTGCAAGGTTCGTGCTATCTTATTCAATCACATCGTGGTTCCATCGTACCAATTCATGCGGTGGCCCATTGCATGGCTAATCCCAATGTTGGACAAAGGTTCTACGTGATCAAACGCATCTTACCTGCTCATCGGAGGAAATCCGAGTGCCCCTCAACATCGGCATCTCAAGGGGCGTCAACTTGCAACTACGGCCACTCCTCTCTGGAGAGACCCCCAAGGAAACATCCTCGTGCGTTCCACGGAACATCAAGATGCATTTGTATGAGTAGTTTATCTTGTGAGAGAAAAGGATGAACGAGGGAAGGCCTCTAGAGATAGAGATGGACACTACTACTACCAATGTGCTGGCCCGTGCGTTGCAATGGATCCAAACTAGTAGAATAATACTTGTTCACGTGCTTGAAATATAAACACTCTAGTTTTGATATGCATGTGTCAGCAGACACGATAGCTTGTCCATGGAAGTTGAACCACGGCGACCATCACGTTTCTTGTTTCTACCACTGCCACACCCACACGCGATTCCCACGACGCCGCTCCAACCCACGGCACGACGTCCCCCGACGTGGACATGGATCCTCTCACGTGGCTATCACTGCCTTGCCCTGCCTTTCCTTCGCTGACAGGTGGGACCCATGCTTATTGGTCCCACATGTCCGTGTCATAATGGTAGGATTGTTCGTGCCCCTCATCCCTCTCGGCCCCACCACTCATCTGCCTTTGTGTGCATGACATGCGGGCCAGCTGAACTGCGGCGACCATCAACTTTCTACCACAGACACACCCGATTGGACGCGGTTTGGCTGCTCCTCTGCTGTGCTCTGATCTGTACTCCTGCACCATCGAATTTTCATCCAGCGGCTGTGACACATTTTGTCCCGGGCATCAATCCTCAGCTGGAGTACTTATGTACTATAGGCAGTACCCGCCGGTGTGGCCATCTACGCCTCATAACGCCCCGACGCCCAGCTGTGGCACCCTCACCACGGCCACGCCACCACCATCCGGTTCATCTCGAACGAGTAAGTCGCGAACCACGCCACCACCATGAGAATGACATGTGGGCCAGCCGCATTTAAGGTCCGCATGTCATTGACTCATAGGCCGGGCACTAAGCCACTGAAGTTTGGTCCCGTGGGCCCCGAGAGGGAAATGTAACTCCTGCGGCAGGCCTTGCGGTGCTCCTGTAGTACGAGCTCATGCCAAAACTGGAATTTGTTTCTTACTAGTACTACCAACTGGTGTAGTACTAGTAAGGTACACGTGCATTGCACGCATGAGATTCTGGTGGTTTGTGCATTATGCTTCTACATGTGGAGTTTTCTGGATTCTAACATGTGGCAAAATCTGGTGGAATGTAAGGTTAGGCAAGTTTGATTAACTTAGGTGAGTGTTTGGTTCAAGCCACACCTTAGGCAAGCCACACTAAGGCCGCACATGACATACACACAAAAAATGTGGCAAGATTCCCTTAGGCTTGCCAACTTGTGGCTCTCATTTTGAAGAACTAATAACTTTGCCTAAGCTTAGTTGTGGCAAAGTTAGTCATGAATTAAGTTCAACCATGGAGTCTTCTAGATTATATATGTGGCAGAATCTGGTGGATGATATCCAACGGCCAGTAGTGCTCGGATTTGCCATCTTTGTACCGTCGGATTGGCTTCATCCATTGACCAACTTTCAAAGTTTTTCACACACTATATAGGGGGTATAGATATAGATGTGTTGGTCCGTTGCAATGGATCCAAAGTATATCTATTTAGTGGAGTGCACTCTAAACACATTATCTATTTATTTTTTTCTAACCTTCCATAGCCATGCAACCAAGCCACATAAGCTTCATGGGTGCCCCCCCCCCACATCATATTATTCATACTACGTTGATTGAAAAAAAGATAAATCACCCAAAACAAGATCTTCCCGTTTTTTGTTCCTATGATGTTGTGCCATGCACGTACCTACTAGTTGTATAGTGGTAGTACTAGTAATATAGTATTAGGAGTACAAACTTGGTACTAGTAGGAGTAGGAATGCTCCTACTCTATCAACGAGCCCCGTCTGACACCAAATTTCTTGGCTTCCGTGCAACAGCTAGATCTTCCCCTCGTTTCTGTTTTCCAACCCGGCGGCGGGCGGGGTGTCGGTTTGCTCAACGGCGGTCCCACATGAAAGTGAAAATGCTAGGCAACACGCCTTCCCTAAGCTATGTGTCGTGCCGGATGGCCGTGTTGTACTCCCGATTCCCGGGCATGTGGGGGTGCGACGCGAACGTGGCAGGCCTTTTCCTTTTACTAGCAATGTGCCCGTGCGTTGCGATGGATCCAATGTAGTAGAATAGTAGTATTTGTTCACAAACTTGAAAGAAATCACTATTGTTTTGATATACTCCTAATATATTACCCCCTCCGTACCTAAGTATTTGTCTTTTTTGAGATTTCAAATGGACTATCACATACGGATTATATAGACATATTCTAGTGTTTCTAGAAAGATGCCCGCGCGTTACACAAAGTTAATGGAAAAGGTAAGCACAACTTATAAATTGACGGATGGAGTACTAGTTACAGTGATGCATATAAATAAGCAAAGGGATCGCACATGTCGGTATTGACTCGAACGAGAATACAACAGCACAATAAGAATTAAGGCCATGATGATGCAATCGCAGTGGTGGTTACAGAAGGCAAGAAGAAAGATGGATCCACGAACGTGCGACCTCCTCCTCCTCAACTTAGTGCGCCGGGCCACCGACCGGCGGCTAAGGAGCAGCGGCTTTTGTGGAGAGGTCGAGGTGCTTCTCAGCAAAGGCATCCAAGGCTTCCAGCCGGTTGAGGAAGGCCAACGTCGTAGCGTCCTCACTGGCCTTGTAGATACCTATGTACATGATTTGCTCGTACACGTGGATGTGTAGGTCGATGAATTCTTGCAGGGCGAGGCGCCTCGCGGCGAGCGTGACCTCCAGGTGGACATTCTTCGTGGCGTCGGCGGGCAGTCGCAGGGCCACCAGTGCTTGAAAGAGGTTCCAGCCATGGAGGCTGATTAGGGTGGCAGGCAATGAGGAGCCCGGGCGCACGGGCTGGAGGAGTATGGCGATGTCGTCCGCGAGATTCTTGAGGACGGTGAACTTGTTGCTGGTGGCTAGGATCATCTGGTCCAACTGAGAGTCGTATTTGGCATCGACGGCGGCCATCCACCAGCCGGTCTCCAACACCGTCTGGAGACGATCCTCGGCGCCATGCCGCAGGCCAGTGTCGTGGACCATCTGGCGCAGCCGCTGGCCGCTCACGCGCATCGCCGCCATGGGTCTGGAGTGAGCTCTTTTGCGCTTAGTGTAGGTGCTTAGGCAAATGCTTAGGTGCGTACGATGTGGTAGATGCATTGGAATGGAGGGGCACCTTTATATGAGGGCAATGAGGGCAAACTGCGTTGCATTCACATCGTGCAACCTCTTTTCCCGGACCTCCTCTCATTACTTCCCTCATGCATTAATTGAAGGAGGATGCATTGGCCATTCAACATATCGGGAACCGCTACTCCCTCCCTCGTCTGCATTAAAGTCGTATCGGGAACTGCGCCGCCCGCTGTCAAATCGAATACTCCCTCCGTCTAGGTGAGTATTAAGGCTGGTCGTAATGGGAGTATCGTATGTAGTATCATGCATGCCAACTAAGCAAATTTATTGATGTGGCATAGAATTAAATGAAGAAAGAGAGGGTTGAGTATCATATCATGATACCGTATCATATTAAATGGTGTAGTACTTTGTGTCATGCATGGCAATAAATGGAGTCACCCATGATACTAACATATGATACTATGCATTATGGATGTAGTATCATATACTAGTATCATATGCATGATACTAGTATATGATACTTGCCATTACGACCAGCATAAGTCATCTTACGAAAACCAAATAGTAAACACATAGGCGTGGTGCATTAACTCTCACATTGTTTCTTATTTTTTAACATAAATAGAGGAATGACTTGTATGCTTTTAATGACTTGAGACTATCAAACATGACATGCAGTGGTCAGTTCGTTGCACAAGAACAAATACAACCCACGTCAGCACACACGCATCTTATAGCAACACATCCAATGGCTATAAAACATGAATGAGACCAAATTATATCTCATCTAGATGAGTTCTAGCAAAACTGTATTAATAATACTTAGGCTGGTCATAGTGGGGAGTAACTTAGACTAGTAACATGTATATGTTACTAGTCTATGTTACTACCTCTATAGTGCATAGTATCATAGATTAGTATCGTAGGTGGTCTCATTTATTGCCATGCATGACACATAGTAGCATCGCATTTATTATGTTACGGTATCTACCTATGTTACTATAACCATCTTTCTCTTCTTTAATTGCCTGCCACATAAGCATGTTTGTGAGTCCCAAGTGCATGTTGCTACTTATGTTACCCCCACTATGGCCAGCCTTAGTACTCATGCGCCATGTATCATATATTAGTATCATGTAGTACCTTTTTTTGGACATTTACATCTGTGCCCCTAACTCAAACCCACTACTCATATTTGCCCCTAGTTTTGAAGCATGCTCAAATTTTCCCCTCCGCCGTTAAGTCACTACACAGAAATGCCCTTCCGTACAATACTGTAGCACTTTTCGTCCAATACTGTAGCACTTTCCGTCTGCTACAGTACACATGGTCCTCTGACGGTCAAAGGCCTTTGACTGGACGGAAGGGCATTTCCGAGTAGTGACTTAATGGCAGAGGGGCAAATTTGAGCATGCTTTGAAATTAGGGGCAAATCTGAGTAGGTGGTTCGAGTTAGGGGCAGAAATGCAAATGGCCCCCTTTTTTTAATTTCAAGTTTTGCTCCATGGCGCAATCCATCGATACTACTACTATACAAAAGTGGAGTATATACATTTTTTAAAAGGCTAGAGGGCGGGGCAGTCTAGCTCGATCGGTTTCACGAGAGGCAAGGGCCTTTGTGATTTGACGGCTCATTAATGTTGTCAAATTGAATAGTACTACGTCGCCCGCTGCACGCCCGACGCCTCCATTAAACCCCTCCGTTAAACCCGCATGCAAACCAAGAATCCTACTCCGGCCACATGTCCGTTCATGAGTGGGCCGGAATTAAACGCAACACCGGCCAAGCTCCTCCCGTCCGTCCTCAGTTTAAACGAGGCCAGACGCCAGCCAAGATCCTACCGTCCGCCCTTTATTTACACGAGGCCAGACAGACAACGGGCAAGAATCACACCCCTCCGCCGCTCCCCCATCTCCTCCACCATTTTCTCCACTCTTCCGATGGCTTCCGATGAGCCGTTCTCCGGCATATTACCCGGCTGGGTGGCCCGCCGAGCCCTCCGGATACAGGCGTGGCCGCTCGGTGCTTCACCAACCTCGCTTGGCCCGATGGAGCCAGTTGCCGCCCCAAGCAGGCTCGTGGTTCAGCAACTCGCCGCTCCAGTTCAGCTCGATGAGGAGTGGCGAGTTACTCCACGCCGGCACGGTGGCGAGCATGCCGGTACGGGCGCCGTCGTACCGCGCCACCAGTGTCTACGGTGGCCGCGCCTCCCGTGTCTGTGGGCGCGCCTCCCGTGCCTGCGGCAGCGCCATGCAGGCAGAGACAGAAGCCGGGTGCGTGGAGAGCGACAAGTCGGTGGCCAACTTCTCCGTGTCCGCCACCATCATCGAGGAGAAGTAGAACACGGGAGGCTGCTGCCACTTGGGACCCATGGAGGCCACCACCGAGGCGACGACCGTGGATTCAGGTGGTTTCTTTGCTGCTTCGTCTCTTCCGAGGACCTTCGTCGACCCCGCAAGTGTCTGACGGACATGAGGAAGACAAAGGGATCCGCGGGCGGCCATTTAGAACTAAAATAAGTCTAGATATATCCATTTCTGGGACAAGTATTTCCGGACGGAGGGAGTATTAATTATACAAGAGAGACGGATTGGCACCTCTTAGTTCATGTAAATGTAATGAAATTCGTCATGTTTATATGAAGATCCAACTTTTTATACGAAGTCCTTCATGCTTATATGAAATCAGTCCGTGTTTGCACGAATTTCATTTGGTTGGTTAGAGTTGTAAAAATGTATGCCGTTGGCGTTTGATGTCGTCCTCCGCGGAAGGAAGCGGGAGGAAATTTGTCGGCTGCCGTTGGAGATGCTCTTTATGCTGGAAATAATAGAGTGACATCCCATACATTTGAGTTAATTGCATGTATGATTGTCCCTCTATAAAAAGTTAATTGCATGTACAGTGTACATGTGACTTGCAGGGTGGCTACAACTTCGTACAAAAAGCTAAAAAGAAACAAGTCCATCCTTAATATTCTAAGTACTATGTGGGTTCCACTGTCAGTACAGTAGCGAAAGAAGTACATATTAAATAAGTAGAGTAATCTATAATATAAAAATCTAAAGTTAAAATACAAAATTCGAACTCATGTCATCGCGTTGCGAGCATCCGGCGCTAACCATCCCAGCACATTTTTGTTGTAGACCATGCTGGAGATATATCTCCATGTCTACTCTTATATATACTCTATTCGTTCCTAAATATTTGTCCTTTTCAGATTTCAAATGGACTACCACATACGGATGTGTATGTAGACATATTTTAGAGTGTAGATTCACTCATTTTGCTACGTATGTCTTTTCAGGAAGGGGTCAGATTTGTCCTTGATTTATTTATTAGGTATCCAGATGGCACTGCACCGCCAAGAAAAGAGGGTAACATCAAAATTATGGACTACTGCACTGCACCGTCAGTACAGTAGCGAAAGAAGTACATATTAAATAATGTTGGTAAGGTTCGATCATAGTCACTTGTTGAAATCTCTAAAAAGACAAATACTCCCTTTGTCCAGAAATACTTGTCATCAAAATGGATAAAAGGAAATGTATCTAGACGTATTTTAGTTTTAGATACATCTCTTTTTATCCGTTTCGATGACAAGTATTTTCGTACGGAGGGAGTAGAAAACAGAGTTGGTGATGATGGTGTGCATGCCATCCTGCAATATAGGCCGTCGGATTTATATCTAACGGATAGGAAATAAATATGGCAATTTTGCAAAAATATACCCACACGTCTCTCCACGTTCGCAAATAAGGCCTTCCCTCGTTCAGCCTTTTCTCTCACAAGATAAACTACTCATACAAATGCATCTTGATATTCCGTGCAACGCACGGGAAGCTAGCTAATTTCTTTTAAAATAGTTGCTGCGATAATTGGGTTGAAGTGATATATTTTATGTCTGCCCCGAATGATTTCAGATTCACTAGTAGTAACAAAGAAAAGGTTGCCTTGTTAATTAACAGGAAACAGGGTGAAAACTATCACATGAGGCCGGTAAAAACAAGGCACACTGGGTTCAGCGTCATCGTCACTACAGCTGTGCGCGCGCGAGAAGTCTACATATCGAGGGGGCTACCGAGCGAGGCACCGAGACACAATGTTTGAGAGAGAAACCAATTGACAGATTATGATCAGATCGAGTTGTCACCCTTCTGCTGTCATTGTTGGGGGGGAGGGAGAGAAAGACGTATCGAGAGTGTGCACGGTAGGCACAGAGGCACAACTAGCGAGTGTGTGTGTGTGTGTGTGTGTGTGTTTGAAAGAGGAGTAGATAGATTATTATCAAGATCAATGTGCCACCCTACTCCTTCGGTGTCGGGTAGTGTGTGTGTGTATGTTTGAGAGAGAATCCAGTCGATAGATTAGTATCAAGATCGAGGTGTCACCCTACTCCTTCGGTGCGGGGTAGTGTGTGTGTGTATGTTTGAGAGAGAAGCCAGTCGATAGATTAGTATCAAGATCGAGGTGTCACCCTACTCCTTCGGTGTTGGGAAGTGTGGGTGTGTGTGCGTGTGTGTGGGGGGGGGGCAGTGACACTTACATATCTCTACTCTTATAAAAAAACAGAGTTGGTGATGATGGTGTTCCTACCATCCTGCAATATAGGCCATCCGATTTATATCCGACGGACAGGAAGGAAAATATGGCAATTTTGAAAAAAGATACCCACACCCCTCTCCGCATTTGCAAATAAGGCATTCCCTCGTTCATCCTTTTCTCCCACAAGATAAACTTCTCATACAAATGCATCTTGATGTTCCGTGCAACGCATGGGCATCTTGCTAGTAGGGAGAAGGAGTTTGTGTGACACATATCTAGCTATATTAAGGGATAGGTAGATAGCATATGTGTGAGAGACATTATTATACTTTGAGACATTAGTGGTTGTGGGTGGGCGGAATTAAAGGGGTGGGCGTGTTAGACATAGAGAGCGTGTGTGTTTCTGTGTGAGAGACTTGTAGGATGGGGTAGAAAGACAAATTTAACCCTGTCGGAGGGAGATAAATACATGAAGTGCGCGTGTGTGATTCCGATGCCCACAAGGAAATGAGATATGTATGCGTGTCAGAAAGATTGCACAATTCATTCACGTATCACTGTCTAGCGATCGTGGACGTGCATCGGTTGAACATAAGTCAATATCTACTTCGTATCGTGGCCAAAGGTACAATCTCGATTCAACGCTATAAAGATTGGACACTCACATAGCACATTTTTTTTCTATTTAAATAAACCTTTTCAGTTGTGCATGCCAAAGTTACAGTGATGTTTCGTCAAACAACCAATGTAGCTATCATGTACATGCACCATTGTTACTCTTGCATTCAAATTCATTAGTCTTGGATGATTTAAGTTTCAATTTTGAAGTAATATATGTAATGTTCATATATGAATTCAACGGGTACACAATTTATGAAATGGAGGCTATGTAATCATATGAGGTACCTGCTACGTCTTGAGCTTGCGTTGGTTTTCCTCAAAGAGGAGAGGGTGATGCAGCAAGT
Source organism: Triticum aestivum (assembly GCF_018294505.1). NCBI lineage: Eukaryota > Viridiplantae > Streptophyta > Magnoliopsida > Poales > Poaceae > Triticum > Triticum aestivum. The sequence goes on along the minus strand of NC_057801.1, from coordinate 361,402,749 downwards.
GTAGCGTAAGTATTTCCCTTGGTTTTGAGAACCAAGGTATCAATCCAGTAGGAGGCTCCTCAAAAGTCCCACGCACCTACACAAACAAACTGAGAACTCGCAACCAACGCAATAAAGGGGTTGTCAATCCCTTCACAGCCACTTGCGAAAGTGAGATCTAATAAAGATAGTATGATAAGATAAATATATTTTTGGTATTTTATAATAAAGATGCAAAAAGTCAAGATGCAAATAAAAGTAGATTGAAAGCAAATATGATAAGAGATAGACCCGGGGGCCATAGGTTTCACTAGTGGCTTCTCTCAAGATAGCATAAGTATTACGGTGGGTGAACGAATTACTGTCGAGCAATTGATAGAAAAGCGCATGGTTATGAGATTATCTATGCATGATCATGTATATAGGCATCACATCCATAACAAGTAGACCGACTCCTGCCTGCATCTACTACTATTACTCCACACATCAAACGACTCCTGCCTGCATCTAGAGTATTAAGTTCATAAGAACAGAGTAACACATTAAGCAAGATGACATGATGTAGAGGGATAAACTCATGCAATATGATATAAACCCCATCTTGTTATCCTCGATGGCAACAATACAATACGTGCCTTGCAACCCTTTCTATCACTGGGTAAGGACACCGCAAGATTGAACCCAAAGCTAAGCACTTCTCCCATGGCAAGAAAGATCAATCTAGTAGGCCAAACCAAACTGATAATTCCAAGAGACTTGCAAAGATAACTCAATCATACATAAAACAATTCAGAGAAGATTCAAATATTATTCATAGATAAACTTGATCATAAAGCCACAATTCATCGGATCTCGACAAACACACCGCAAAAAGAGTTTACATCGAATAGATCTCCACAAGAGAGGGGGAGAACATCGTATTGAGATCCGAAAAGAGAGAAGAAGCCATCTAGCTAATAACTATGGACTCGTTGGTCTGTGGTAAACTACTCACAACTCATCGGAGGGGCAAGGATGTTGATGTAGAGGCCCTCCATGGTTGATTCCCCCTCCGGCAGAGTGTCGGCGAAGGCTCCAAGATGAGAGCTCGCGGATACAGAAGGTTACGGCGGTGGAAATTGTGTTTCGTGGTGCCCCTGGGTGTTTTGGGGGTACGTAGGTATATATAGGAGGAACAAGTACGTCGGTGGCCACCCGAGGGGCCCACGAGACAGGGGGCGCGCCCTACGGGGGGCGGCCTCCTATCTCGTGGGGGCCTCGGGTGCTTCTTGACTTGCACTCCAAGCTCTCTGGATCACGTTCGTTCCAAAAATCACGCTCCCGGAGGTTTCATTCTGTTTGGACTTCGTTTGATATTCCTTTTCTTCGAAATACTGAAATAGGCAAAAAACAGCAATATGGGTTGGGCCTCCAGTTAGTAGGTTAGTCCCAAAAATGATATAAATGTGTAAAATAAAGCCCATAAACATCCAAAAGGGGTAATATAATAGCATGGAACAATCAAAAATTATAGATACGTTGGAGACGTATCAAGCATCCCCAAGCTTAATTCCTGCTCGTCCTCGAGTAGGTAAATGATAAAAAGAGAATTTTTGATGTGGAATGCTACCTAGCATAATTCATAATGTAATTTTCTTTATTGTGGCATGAATGTTCAGATCCAAATGAATACAAAATAAAAGTTCATATTGATAAAAGAAATAGTAACACTTCAAGCATACTAATCAAAGTAATCATGTCTTCTCAAAATAGCATGGCAAAAGAAAGTTCATCCCTACAAAATTGTATAGTTAGGCTATGCTTCATTTTCGTCACACAAAGATGCTATACCCTCGATGACAAGCCAAGCAATTGTTTCATACTTAAATAATCTCAAACTTTTTCAACCTTCACGCAATACAAGAGCGTGAGCCATCGATATAGCACTATGGTTGGAATAGAACATGATGATGGGGATTGTGTAGAGAAGACAAAAAAGAGAAAGTCTCACATTGACGACGATAATCAACGGGCTATGGAGATGCCCATCAATTGATGTCAACATGAGGAGTAGGGATTGCCATGCAACGGATGCACTAGAGCTATAAATGAATGCTCAACAAAAGAAAACTAGTGGGTGTGCATCCAACTTGCTTGCTCACGAAGACCTAGGGCATTTGAGGAAGCCCATCGTAGGAATATACAAGCCAAGTTCTATAATGAAAAATTCCCACTAGTATGAAAAAGACAACTTATGAGACTCACTATATGAAAAACATGGTGCTACTTTGAAGCACAATATATGAGACTCACTACATGAGGAACAAGGTGCTACTTTGAAGCACAAGTGTGGAAAAAGAGATAGTAACATTGCCCTTTTTTATTATTTTTTTATTTTATTTTATTTTATTTATTTTCCTATTTTTTTCTTTTGTTTTTCTTTTTTTTCTTTTTTGGGCCTTCCTTTTTTGGCCTTTCTTCTTTTTCTTTGGGCAATGTTCTAATAATGATGATCATCACACTTCTATTGATTACAACATAAGAATTACAACTCGAAACTAGAACAAAATATGACTCTATATGAATGCCTCCGGTGGTGTACCGGGATGGTGCAATGAATCAAGAGTGACATGTATGAAAAATAATGCATGTTGGCTTTGCCACAAATACGATGTCAACTACATGATCATGCAATGGCAATATGACAAAAGTAAAGTATGTCATGATGATGATGAACGGAACGGTGGAAAGTTGCATGGCAATATATCTCGGAATGGCTATGGAAATGCCATAATAGGTAGGTATGGTGGCTGTTTTAAGGACGATATAAAGAGGTTTATGTGTGATAGAGCGTATCATATCACGGGGTTTGGATGCACCGGTGAAGTTTGCGCCAACTCTCAAGGTGAGAAACGGAATGCACGGTACCGAAGAGGCTAGCAAAGGCGGAAAGGTAAAAGTGCGGATAATCCATGGACTCAACATTAGTCAAAAGAACTCATATACTTATTGAAAAAATTTAGAAGTCATCAAAAAACAAGTACTACGCGCATGCTCCTAGGGGGATAGATTGGTAGGAAAAGACCATCGCTCGTCCCCGACCGCCACTCATAGGGATGCACAAGCGAGGTACACTTCATGTTTCAAATTTGTTACACAACTTTAACCATATTGCATGCTACGGGACTTGCTAACTTCAACACAAGCATTCTTTAAATTCATAATCACCCAACTAGCATGACTTTAATATCACTACCTTCATATCTCAAAACAATTATCAAGCATCAAATTGATCATAGCATCCAATTCACTTCCTATGATAGTTTTTATTATACCCAACTTGGATGCTCATCATTCTAGGACCAACTTTATGACCATAGCAAATACCATGCTGTTCTAAAAGACTCTCAAAATAATATAAGTGAAGCATGAGAGACTAGAAATTTCTTCAAAATTAAGACACCACCGTGCTCTAAAAGATATAAGTGAAGCACTAGAGCAAAAACTATCAAGCTCAAAAGATATAAGTGAAGCACATAGAGTATTCTAGCAAATTCTAATCAAATAGGCTTCTCCCAAAAGGTGTGTACAGCAAGGATGATTGTGGTAAACTAAAAAACAAAGAATAATATAATACACGACGCTCGAAGCAAAACACATATCATGTGGTGAATAAAAATATAGCTCCAAGTAAAGTTACCAATGAACGAAGACGAAAGAGGGGATGCCTTCCCGGGGCATCCCCAAGCTTAGGCTTTTGGCTATTCTTGAATATCTTGGGGTGCCTTGGTCATCCCCAAGCTTAGGCTCTTGCCACCCTTTATTCCATAGCCCATAGAAGCTTTACCCAAAACTTGAAAACTTCACAACACAAAACTCAACAGGAAATCTTATAAGCTCTGTTAGTGAAAGAAAACAAAACCACCACATAAGGTACTGCAATGAACTCATTCTTTATTTATTTTGGTGTTAAACCTACTGTATTACAACTTCCTTATAGTTTATAAAGTAATTTACTAGCCATAGATGCATTGAAATAAGCAAACAATACACGAAAAACAGAATCTGTCAAAAACAGAACAGTCTGTAGTAATCTGTAACTAACACAAACTTCTGGAACTCTAAAAATCCTACCAAAATAGGAAGTCCTGGACAATTTGTTTATTGAACAGCATCAAAAAGAAACAACGCAAAATCACGTTCCTGTTATTTAACAAAATTATATTCGTGCGTGCAAAGTTTCTGTTTTTCAGCAGAATCAAATCAACTATCATCGTAGGTTATCCTATAGGTTCTACTTGGGACAAACACTAATTAAAAGATAAAAACACATCTAAATAGAAGGTAGATGCAAGATTTATTACTAAACAGGAGCAAAAACAAAAAACATAAAGAAAATTGGGTTGCCTCCAAACTAGCGCTATCGTTTAACGCCCCTAGCTAGGCATAAAAAGCAAAGATAGATCTAACGAGTGCCATCTTTGGCACTAAATTCATAAGTAGCACGCATGATAGATTCATAAGGTAATTTGACTTTCTTTCTTGGAAAGTGCTCCATGCCTTTATTTAAGGGAAATTGGAATCTAATATTCCCTTCCTTCATATCAATAATCGCACCAATCGTTCTAAGGAAAGGTCTACCAAGAATAATAGGGCAAGAAAGATTGCAATCTATATCAAGAACGATAAAATCTACGGGCACGAAATTTCTATTTGCAATAATAAGAACATCATTGATCCTTCCCATTGGTTTTTTAATGGTGGATTTCGCAAGGTGCAAATTTATAGAGCAATCATCAAGATCATGGAAACCTAGAATATCACATAAAGTTTTTGGAATCGTGGAAACACTAGCACCCAAATCACACAAAGCAAAACACTCATAATCTTTAATTCTAATCTTTATAGTAGGTTCCCACTTATCATTAAGTTTTCAAGCTATAGAAACTTCCAAATTAAGTTTTTCATCATAAGATTGCATCAAGGCATCAACGATATGTTTGGTAAAAGCTTTATTTTGACTATAAGCATGAGGAGAATTAACAACGGATTGCAACAAGGAAATACAACTTTTTAAAGAGCAATTATCATAATCAAATTCCTTGAAATTCGAGATAGAAGGTTCAATATTATTAGAAGTTGAGGATTCTCCAATCTCACTTTTACCAAATTTAGCATCAAGATCTAAAGATTTCGAATTCTTGGGACGCCTTCTAGGCAAAGTTGATTCATCATCAGTCCCATAATCATAAAAATTTATATTTCGAAACATAGATCTAATAGGAGACGCATCAATAACTTTAAGATCCTCATCATTATTTTCACGGAAACTAGAAGAACACGCTTTTATAAAGCTATCTCTTTTAGCATGCAATCTAGCGGTTCTTTCCTTAAACTCATCAATGGAAATTCTCATTACTTTGAGAGACTCATTGATATCAAGATTAGGAGGAGAAGATCTAAGTTTAAGAGAATCAACATCAAGCGAAAGTCTATCAACGTTCCTAGCCAAATCATCAACTTTGAGCAATTTTTCTTCAAGCAAAGCATTAAAATTATTTTGAGAAATCATAAATTATTTCACACTATTCTCAAAATCAGAGGGCATCTTATTAAAATTACCATAAGAATTATTGTAGGAATTTCCATAATTATTAGAGGAATTACTAGGGAACGGTCTACCATTAAAGTTTCCTCTATAAGCATTGTTTCCAAAACTATTCCTACCAACAAAATTCACATCCATAGATTCATTATTATTCTCAATCAAAGAAGACAAAGGAATATCATTGGGATCAAGAGGAGTATTTTTAGTAGCAAACATCTTCATAAGTTCATCCATCTTTCCACTCAAAACATTGATTTCTTCAATAGCATGTACTTTTTTACTAGAAGATCTTTCGGTGTGCCATTGAGAATAATTAGCCATAATATTATCAAGTAATTTTGTAGCATCTCATAACATAATTTTCATAAACGTGCCTCCCGCGGCCGAATCTAAGAGATTTCTAGAAGCAAAGTTCAAACCAGCATAAAAATTTTGTATGATCGTCCATAAATTCAAACCATGAGTAGGGCAATTGCGAAGCATCAATTTCATTCTTTCCCAAGATTGGGCAACATGCTCATGATCAAGTTGTTTAAAATTCATAATATCGTTCCTAAGAGTGATGATCTTTGCAGGAGGAAAATACTTAGAGATAAAAGCATCTTTGCACTCGTTCCAAGAATCAATACTATTTTTGGGCAAAGATGAAAACCAAACTTTAGCACGATCTCTAAGTGAAAACGAAAACAACTTTAATTTGACAATATTGTTATCCGTATCTTTCTTCTTTTGCATGTCACACAAATCAACAAAATTGTTTAGATGAGTAGCGGCATCTTCACTAGGAAGGCCGGCAAATTGATCTTTCATAACAAGATTCGGCAAAGCAGTATTGATTTCACAAGACTCAACATCATTAAGAGGAGCAATCGGAGTACTAAGGAAATCATTATTATTGGTATTCGAGAAATCACACAATTTGGTATTATCTTGTGCCATGGCAACAAGTAATCCAACACACAAGCAAACAGAAAAACAGCAAGCGAAAGAGACAGGAGGATATTGGGAAAGAGAGGGCGAATAAAACGGCAAGGGTGAAGTGGGGGAGAGGAAAACAAGAGGCAAATGGAAAATAATGTAAATGCGAGGGAGATGGGTTTGTGATGGGTACTTGGTATGTCTTGACTTGAGCGAAAACCTCCCCGACAACGGCGCCAAAAATCCTTCTTGCTACGTCTTGAGCTTGCGTTGGTTTTCCTCGAAGAGGAGAGGGTGATGCAGCAAGTGTAGCGTAAGTATTTCCCTCAGTTTTCAGAACCAAGGTATCAATCCAGTAGGAGGCTCCTCAAAAGTCCCACGCACCTACACAAACAAATTGAGAAATCGCAACCAACACAATAAAGGGGTTGTCAATCCCTTCACGGCCACTTGCGAAAGTGAGATCTAAGAAAGTATGATAAGATAAATAAATTATTGGTATTTTATAATAAAGATGCAAAAAGTAAAGATGCAAATAAAAGTAGATTGAAAGCAAATATGATAAGAGATATACCTGGGGGCCATAGGTTTCACTAGTGGATTCTCTCAAGATAGCATAAGTATTACGGTGGGTGAACAAATTACTGTCGAGCAATTGATAGAAAAGCGCATAGTTATGAGATTATCTAGGCATGATCATGTATATAGGCATCACGTCCATAACAAGTAGACCGACTCCTGCCTGCATCTACTACTATTACTCCACACATCGACCGACTCCTGCCTGCATCTAGAGTATGAAGTTCATAAGAACAGAGTAACACATTAAGCAAGATGACATGATGTAGAGGGATAAACTCATGCAATATGATATAAACCCCATCTTGTTATCCTCGATGGCAACAATACAATACGTGCCTTGCAACCCTTTCTGTCACTGGGTAAGGACACCGCAACATTGAACCCAAAGCTAAGCACTTCTCCCATGGCAAGAAAGATCAATCTAGTAGGCCAAACCAAACTTATAATTCAAAGAGACTTGCAAAGATAACTCAATCATACATAAAGTAATTCAGAGAAGATTCAAATATTATTCATAGATAAACTTGATCATAAACCCACAATTAATCGGATCTCGACAAACACACCACAAAAAGAGTTTACATCGAATAGATCTCCACAAGAGAGGAGGAGAACATTGTATTGAGATCCAAAAGGAGAGAAGAAGCCATCTAGCTAATAACTATGGACCCGTAGGTCTGTGGTAAACTACTCACAACTCATCGGAGGGGCAAGGATGTTGATGTAGAGGCCCTCCGTGGTTGATTCCCCCTCTGGCAGAGTGCCGACGAAGGCTCCAAGATGAGATCTCGCAGATACAGAAGGTTACGGCGGTGGAAATTGTGTTTCGTGGTGCCCTGGATGTTTTCGGGGTACGTAGGTATATATAGGAGGAAGAAGTACGTCGGTGCCCGCCCGAGGAGCCCATGAGACAGGGGGGCGCCCTACAGGGGGGCGCGGCCTCCTATCTCGTGGGGGCCTCGGGTGCTTCTTGACTTGCACTCCAAGCTCTCCGGATCACGATCGTTCCAAAAATCACGCTCCCAAAGGTTTCATTCCGTTTGGACTCCGTTTGATATTCCTTTTCTTCAAAATACTGAAATAGGCAAAAAAACAGCAATATGGGTTGGGCCTCCGGTTAGTAGGTTAGTTCCAAAAATGATATAAATGTGTAAAATAAAGCCCATAAACATCCAAAAGGGGTAATATAATAGCATGGAACAATCAAAAATTATAGATACGTTGGAGACGTATCAGTAACACTTTTAAGTAGCTAACTACAATATCCATTTCTTTTTGTGCGCCTCTACACTAACACGTCAATGCATTATGTTTAAAGTAAATAACCAATGGCACTAAATTATCTATTTACACGAGAAATACATAGGTTGAGCGTTTGATCCCTTTTTTGTGAACGCGCCACTACACCCGTACAATTGGCCGCGCCCGTGTGAACTTCCAAGTTATCGGCGAATCATCCCGAGTTATTGTATTTTTTCTAGGGTGGACTTCACACCATTTATTAACTGTTTACGCGTGCCCCGTGTACACAGTCTAGCATGACCTTCCCGCTAGCACGGTCCAAAATTAGTTGAAACTGGATACGAACGATCCCGCGGGCGGCAAAATCTCCCGCCTCCTTCTAAAATTTCCGCCACCTTAGTCTTTAGCATGCGAAATCCCCCTTTTATCCTTGGTGCACGGAGACCAACAGTTACAATACCGCCCTCATCTACATGATAGGTCGGGGCTGCTTTGGTTACTTCCGGTTCCCCCCACTACACGGCACCCCCATTTCCTCTCCCCCTCCCGCAAAAATGACTAACTCCACAGCACCAGAGCATCTTACATCACACCGTCCATACTTCATCGCCCTTTCTCCCCTCCCCTCTCGAAACCCTAGACTGCTCATCCACCGGCATACCATAGCCCATTCACTGCCAGCGGCGTCCACCTTGCCGGATCTGCTTCTGCGGTCGCATCTACCCCTCCCACCTCCCCTAGAAACAAGTAGACTGCTCATCCACCACTGTACCACAACCCATTCAGTGCCGGCCTTGTCCATAGCGCTGGATCTGCTTCGCCGGTACTCTCGTCAACCGCCGCGCATCTCCAGCGGCTCATTCGTACTCCCCACCGGAGACGCTTCGTCCACACCCCCTGGAGCCGCCCCACCGACGCCCCCGTCGACGGCCTCTGATCCTCTTCGCCGAAACCTTCCTCAACCCTACCGGAGCCGCTTCGCTGACACCTTCCTCAACCCTACCGGAGCCGCTTCGCCGACACCATCGTCAACCCTACCGGAGTAGCTTCGCCTATACCATTCTCAACCCTACCGGGGCCGCTTTGCCAACTCACAAGTCCACGCCCTCAGATCTGCTTCCTCGCACCCTCATCTAACCTACCGGAGCAGCTTCTGACGCCCCATCCACGGCCTCAGATCCGCATCGTCGACACCACCCTTAACCCAACCACCGGAGCAGCTTCTGACGCCCTGTCCACGGCCGTAGATCCGCATCGTCGACGCCATCCTTAACCCAACCACCGGAGCAGCTTCTGACGCCCCGTCAACGGCCGCATATCCGCGACGTCGACATCATACTTAACCCAACTACCGGAGCAGCTTCACCTACGCCCTCGTCCACGGCCACAGATCCGCTTCGCCCACACTGTAGTCCACCCTACCGGAGCCGCTCCACAAACACCCTACTCGATGGTTCTAGATCTCCTTACCGGACCCCGACAGCCAGCGCAGCGTCATCACCCTCAACATTTCTAACCTGATTCCCACCGTCTGGAGAGATTCCAAGCACCCGCCACAGCCTAGGTACTTGTCATCTTTAAACCCGTCCAGCATCACCTGCCCGATGTACTTCAAATATACTAACCGGTCGCTGTTACCTGTTATGCAGCTAGCAAAAACTACAAGGACGATGTTTCTTCTCGATCTAACAGCTTGGCCAACCAAGATCCTGGACTGAGGCATTGCTATGATCTTGTAAGCGCGTCTCTCTCTCTCTTGTATTGTTCTGTGCCTGCCAGCGTGCTTTGCTAGGATTTTTGACCAGTAATCCCTTTGTGCAGACAATGATTTCTACTACTGGCTGCTAAATGAGATATGTAGATGTCATACATGATACTACCTCTTACCTCCGTTCCTAAATATAAGTCTTTCTAGAGATTCCACTATAGGCTACATACGGAGCAAAATGAGTGGATCTACACTCGAAAATGCATCTATATACATTTGTATGTGGTCCATACTGGAATCTCTACAAAGACATATATTTAGGAACAGGGGCAGTACATTACACAAAATCATAGGTGGCATGTAGGAATTCTAGTGCACTACATTAGGCTCCCTTAGAGTGCCTGCTAGTCCAGCATACAGAGTCATGGCTAGTTTATGGTACGCACACAATCGTTAATTGGTGGTTTAAATATGCGCAAGGGATATGCAATGTAGTATCATGTAGAGATGTCTGACATTAGCCGTGTCAACTTGCAGATAGGGTTACACAATGAAAAAGTACAAGATGTTTGTGGCAATTTCATGGAACATCGCAAAAAAAGGAGAGGCAGCGGTGAGCCTATACAGTGTGCTATGGTACGTCACTCCTCCATTGCAATCATCGTGACATATTATTTGTATGCGAGTTCTATTAGCCAAGTTTCTTAGGGACAGTAATTATGAGTTATCCTAAGAAAATAAGCACATGTGAATATAAGCTCCATGTAATAAGCCAACCAGTTCTTTTCATTGCGTTTTCAACTTATCTTTGGTATGATCAGTGGAAAGTCTAGAATGCATTATATATTTTTCATTTTGCTGCCCATATGGAAATTAATTTGACTTGCAAATATCACAAATTGAACCCAGTGCAGTAATTAATATGATAGGAAAACAGACCATCACTATTTGCTCAAAATGCAAATACAAAGATACCATCTACGTGGCACAATCTACTTTGGTCAATGTTTTCCATAGAGATCCCATTGCCTAATTTAAACGAAGAACGCATGACCCACATTTAAATGAAGAACAATTATTTATTGAAATTCGATGGTCCAAGTGGTTGGTTATTATCATATAGCAGCACCACCTGAAAGCATCATATAGCAGCAGCAGCTCATAGCAACTCATCATACAGCACCAGCAGTCTGCAATTCATCATACCAGCAGCAGCTCATAGCAATTCATCATATAGCAGCAGCAGGAGCAGCTCATAGCAATTCATCATATAGCAGCAGCAGGAGCAGCTCATAGCAATTCATCATATAGCAGTAGCAGGAGCAGCTTGTAGCAACTCATCATATAGCAGCAGCAGCAGCTCATAGCAATTCATCATATAGTAGTAGCAGCAGCAGTAGCTCATAGCAACTCATCATACAGCAGCAGCAGCTCATAGCAATTCATCATATAGCAGCAGTAGGAGCAGCTCATAGCAATGCATCATATAGCAGCAGCAGAAGCAGCTCATAGCAATTCATCATATAGTGGATCAGAATGAAAATTTGGCAAGAAACAAAGGAGATCCTCACCTTGTTAGATGAGCTCATCCTTCAACAACACCTCAAGGCCATGGCCTGGGAGGAGGGAAGGGGAAATAAGGTGCCTTATGCCGTAGTGTGGCATCAGCCGTAGTTGTGCAGCACCCGCCGGAGTAGTGCGTTGGACGAACCATAGTGGAGCAGCTGCTGGAGACCATGAGAATGAGGGGCGGTGCCAGAGGGAGGAGCAGCCAGGGAGATTTGCCGCTACCCGCCGGCCATGTAGCCTAGCTGAACATAGCATCATCGAGGACCAGGCCAGATGGGACCAGTGGCGACGGCTCACTGGAGGAACCCTAGTGCTGCAGGCAGGGGATCGAGGTAGAGGGAAAGGGAGGAGGAGATGCAAGCGGGCAGGGCAATGAATGCTTACGTGTTTGTTTTTACTTGAGGGTCAGGTGTGACACGAGCGTCAGTAGTTGCATTTTGAGTGTAATATAGGCAGACAACAGAGTCATTTCACTATTCCTTTTCCCTTCAATTTTTAGTGAGGTTCTACCCGAAACACCCCCCTCCAAAGCGAAATTAGTTAAGCCCAAGCCCATAACTCAAAAATGACTTCTTTACATCTTTTATGGCTTATTTTGACAATATGCCCTGAAAAGGCGGAATCGAACTAGCCCTTAACCTGCAATTCAATTGTGCATGCAATGATGAATCACTCCTGCCTGCTATCTGTACATTTAGGCATCATCATACATGCCATAACCTAATACATGTGCATTCCATTGTAGAATCTGGAATATGCAATGTTTATGTTAGTTCATACGTTGCACATGATTTTTAAATGCCCCTTAAATCTGGTCAGTCAAGTGATGGTCTTTAAGCCTCCTTCTTTGCTGCTTTTCTTGATATGTAAGATTTGCTCACACATCTGTTCAATTGCTTGTTTGCATCAGCCAGCCATACTAGGACTGTTTGCTTTGATTACTTGTTGTTCTTGACCTAACACTCTAACAAAGCTTGTCAACGATTTAAACACTAAGGGCTGTTGTAGTGGGGCCTTGTCTAACTCATAGGTGACATAAAGGTTTGGCTGTACACTTCAGTAGGCTCTCCAAGAGTACCTGGAGATCCAGTTCGAAGGTATGCCTAGTTTTTACATAGTGCAGACATAGTAAATGCTCATTTCATTGTGTGCAAGTGCAAGAGATGCGGCATGTTTCATTATGTGGTGTTGTTTTGTTATAATCTCATCCTTTTGTGTTCACAGACTGGAAAGTATGCATATTTATCTTCCAAGGAGACGAGTAACTAGTTTGTGTCACCTTGCAGAGGGGGTGCAATGAAGATAAGATTGAGGATTTCCAAGTACAAGATGTTAGGAAGGATCCTTGTAAGAGAAGTAGGAGCTGCGCTGAGCCTCTTCAACCTTCTAAGGTAAGTCACTGTATGCAACTCAATAGTTCAATTCCTTGTTTGTTTCAGGCATAGTTAATTTTCTCTTTTCAATTGCTTTATTTGTCCACACTTAATGAGATGCCCAAATAATCATGCCTGATGTTCGGTACTTGTATCACTATTAGTTGACATAATTAAAGGCCTTACCATTTAATTACTCTGCCGAAGTGTGCCTGAAGCTTTGAAGTCTATTAACCAACTAATTATTGCATGAGGCTCACAATCTAGTTTATACTACGCTAATGATTGCATAGTTTTGCCTGCTGTAGTATGTTTGTATGAAACCCTCTGCTGTTCATTATGCTCCCTAAGACTTTAATTGAGGTACAGAATGGCCAACTGCTTGCTTACTTATACGAACGTGCTGTCTAAATTTGTAACTTGTCTGTGTTTTCGGTTGGGCCCCAACATCATGCTCCTCTGGTGAGCTAAGAGGGATTTCTGTATGCAGGCTGCACAGACTATCTTTTTTATAATTTTTAAAATATCACCTGCTTATGCTTCATGACATGTAACATTTTGTGTGTGGAAGTGACGTGTAACATTATTGTTAGTCCTATTTTGCCATGTAGTACAAAATAGTGTCTTGTTCGCTTCACTGTTGTAACTATATTTTTGCCCTAGTCATGTGTACTTACAGAAACATTTCAGGATGAAGTGACATCAACACAAAAATCTGCGAGCTGTGCGGCATGGCCATTACCGAATGATTATGGATTGGAATTGGAATGTGCTGATGTTCTCGAGCATCAACTAGAGGTGGCAAGACAATGTGTACATGATTGTCAACGTATAATCAACAAGTTGAGACTGGACATGCAGGTATTAGACGCAGGAGTCAAAAAAATGAAACAAGACACCAAGGTAACCATGAAGGAATTGGAGATTTTGCAGACTTAAATTTGTGCTATCTGTATCCGGCCAATCCTATTTTCTAAAGAGATTATAGTTCAAATGGAGTTAAGTTGATGCGCGTCCATGATGTATGAGCTGTATTTGCCCAGTGTATGTAATTTGCTGTTTGTGTATGCTTTATTATCACCTGTGCCGAACCATAATGCCCAGTGGGTATAATCGGCTGTAATTTCTTTATTGTATAGTGTAGGATTATTCTACCTTTCTATGCCTTGATCTCTTTGTTGTATAGTGTATGCTTTTTAGAGGTGATAGTATTGAGTAGGATAATTCTTTGAATATGCTATATCGTTCAAACGGGGGCCAACTCGCCCGACCATGGGCCTTCACGGGCCGTAGGATCCATGGGCCTTCTATGTCTCGTAGGATCCATGGGCCTTCTACGTCTCGTAGGATCCATGGGCCTTCTACGTCACGTAGGATCCATGGGCCGCCGACTCATTTATGGGTCTTGTACGGGCCTTTAATGGGCCGTAGACGGGCCTATAATGGAAATCGTACGTTTTATGGGCTGACCATAACAGGCCGTTAATAGGCCGTATTTGGTGATGCTATGAAAATGGCCCAACAGACTAACGGACCACAAACGGGCTGACTATAACGACGGGCTGAATTTGGCCCACAAGCAGAAAATGACAGTAACGGGCCGTAAGTAACCGAATGCTGCAAATGAGCCCAAGAATAAATGGGCCCTCAGAAGGCCGAAAGTTAACTTGGGCTGGAAACGGCCCAACGGAATAACGGCCTGTTAATGGGTATAAAGTGTTACACAGTTCATTACGGGTCAGTTTCACCTCGGGTCGTTAATGGGTGTAAAGTAATACACTGTTCATTACGGGCCAGTTTTAGCACGGGGCGCTAATGGGCCAAGAGTTACAGAGGGCCTCATATGGGCCGAAAGACGTCATGGGCCATACATGGGCTAGAAGTGAAAACAGGCTGGAATCATATTGGATGGCCTAGATGACGCTACTGGGCCTAATTCGCATAGGGCGTAACGGGCCTTGGGTTAGCAAGCTGTAAATGGGCTATATGCTAACAGGCCGTTAACAGGCTTTCCATGGGCCGACCCGCCAGCTTTTGACCAAGTCAAACGGGTCGGCCTTTTCACAGGAATGGGCCACTGTTGGGCTGTGCCACGTGTCGACGTATCATAGGCGCCTTCTGTCCAGTGAGTGGATGACATCTGTCGCAATGATGAGCCGACACGTGTTTCCTCCAGCCAATGATGATTTTACACGTGGAAAATCCCCATTGGTCGGGGCTGTTAACGGGTTATCGGATCCAAAACCTGACCCGATAGCTTAACGGCGTTCCGTTATGATGGATGCCACGTGTTGGTCACCCTTGACGAAAGCACTTCTGTGACGCGCGATTTATCGTCATGGAAGTGGGCACTTCCGTGATGATAATTTTGGTAATGTCATGGAACACTTCTACGACAGCACATGTATGACTATCTTGATTCTGTCATAAAATCGTCATGGATGTACATGCATGACAAAAAATGCGACCTACTGTGACAAACACGTATCATCACGGAAGTGTATTTTTTTTGTAGTGATGTGGCCTCGTTGGTCTTCTTCTTGTTGATGTTGAAGAGTCAAAACTTTGGAGACAACGAGAGCAGGGCTCGAATCCTCATCACAAAAGACTTGATCATCTTCATCCTCATTCACGCGTTGGTGCATGGCCACTTGCTCAAGGGCTTCCATCTCCTCTTCACTCATGGAGTCATAGGTTCCATCATCATTGAGGATCATGGTGCACTTGTTGGTGCATTCGAAAGACTTGTGGCCTCGGCTGCCGCAAGTGAAACACTTGAAGGATCTTGTCTTTACAGTCTCATCGGTCGGATTAGATGATGAAGCACGCGGCTTGAAGTTTCTTGTAGTAAGAGGATGACGACTTGAGCTTGTCGAAGTTTTCTTGTAACTTGACTTGTCGTCGTTGCTTGTAGATGTCTTGGTTGAGGTAGAAGTTGGAGGAGTCGTTGAAGCTTGGTTGTTGGAGAAGTCGTAGGTCTTGGATGAGTACTTGGCGTACTTGAAGTCATCTTGCACTTGACGTTCGACTTTGGTAGCTTGACGCACGAGCTCAATGAGGTTGGAGTAGGGTTGGAAGTTGGCAATCTTCTTGATCGGATAACTGAGTCAATTCAAGAAACATGCCATAGTTTGCTCATCATCTTCCATGACATTGGCTCGAATCATGGCTATCTCCATTTCCTTGTAGTATTCTTCAACACTCTTTGTTCCTTGCTTGAGGAGTTGGAGCTTCTTGAAGAGATCACGGTTGTAGTAGGTGGGCACAAAACATGCTCGCATGACATCCTTCATTTGAGCCCAAGTGGTGACAGGTGGTTCACCTCTTGCTTCTCGGTGTTCAAGGACTTGTTCCCACCATATAAGCACATAGTCTTGGAACTCAAGTGATGATATAGTGATCTTCTTCTCTTCCTCATAGTTGTGCAAACGAAAGATTTTGTCGACCTTCAATGCCCATGATAGGTACTCTTCGGGATCATTGCTTCCATTGAACTTGGGCATGGTGAATTTTAGCTTGCCATAGCGTTGTTCTTCATTGTGTTGTGGTCGATGGTGATGATGACGTCCTTAACATGGAGGATAATCATCCTCATGTTGCTCTTGGCATGGAGGAAGTCCATGATCAACTTGCTCTTGTTGAACTTGAGGTTGAGGAGGAACTTGTCGAGCTTGTGGAGGAGCTTGAGGAACTTGACGTTGCACTCATGGTTGGTAGTTTCGCTCTTGGATTTCTTCTCGAAGTGCTTCCTCTTGGTTGCGCCAATCTCGATTGCGGTTAGCGATGGCTCGACTTGATTCTTGAAGGGCACATTGTGCCTCAAGAGCTTGTGCTTCACGTTGTTGTTGTTGAAGATGTTGAGCCTCGGCATCTTGTTCCTCTTGATGTAGACGCGCTTGTTCTTTCTCTTGGCGCCGTTGACGTTGTCGTTCTTGAGCTTGCACAAAAGCAACTTGGTGTGGTTGAGGACGAAGTACTTGCTTGTCGACTTGCACTTGTGAATGCTTGTTGTGTAGAGGATTGCAAGATGCATGACGGTCTTGACGCACGGCTCGTCGAAGAGTGTTCGATGTCGGTGTACTTGAGCCGAAGAAGGTGTCGTCAGAGTGTTGACTTGAGCGGCTCCATCTTGAGTATGAAGAAGTGGAAGGAGGACGGTTCACCAACAAGGCGCGGATCTCGTCCATCCTTGCATCGTTCTCTTGCTTGTGAGCGTCGAGCTTGTTGTCGAAGTAGTCCCTTGTACGTTGCTCGGAGAGTCGCAAGTTGGTGGCGAGGTTGTCGATGCGGTCGGTCATCGGTTGTTGCTCTTGATGCAATGCTCGTTGTGCACCAAAGAGGTGGCTCTTGGTGACGAATGATGACATGTCGTTGTCTTGCTTGATGAAAAGTGGGTTGGTAGAAGTACTTGGCCTATCCATCATTCCAAGCAAAAATGTGAGTTGGAGAAGGAGAAGAACTTATACCAGATGTACCTTGACCGATGTTGACGATGAATCAAGATCACTCAAATGCGGACAATGAGATAGCACAATTGGTACCAATTCTTGTCGGTTCTCACACCTACACAAGTAAAAGCTTATGGTGGAGCTTGGTTAGGATGGTGGCACAAAATTTGATGCAATTGTAAGTGAGCTTCAATAATGTTGGAAAAGATTCACAAATTTGCAAATGCAACAAGTAGACCAAGCAAGTAGTGGTACACGGAAACACACACGCAAATAGATAAGTGGGATTGTGCAAACCAAAAACGAGCCAAAATGTGGAATCCACGAAAATGCTCTTGTTGCACAATACACGAGAGACGCTAGCACGATTGCACAATAGGCGGATACGTAACTTGTGCACAACCTACCAAGCAAAAATGCAACGACCTCTATCCCAAGTATGCTATATGTATGGTATTTCGATGATATGATCCAAGATGATCGGATATGACAATCTTAATTAGTATGATGCTATGGTTCTTGCTTATAAGCTCTTTGCTTATCTTTCCCTCTTTGCTTAAAAGCTTGGTTGGCTCTTTCACTTTTGAGCTTTTTTCTCATGCAAAACTTCACGAACGAAGATAACAATTGTGTATGCGATGAC
This sequence comes from Triticum aestivum, assembly GCF_018294505.1. NCBI lineage: Eukaryota > Viridiplantae > Streptophyta > Magnoliopsida > Poales > Poaceae > Triticum > Triticum aestivum. The sequence continues at coordinate 361,384,700 of NC_057801.1, read as the reverse complement.
AACTTTGTGACACAAAAGATGATGCCAAGATATGCACCACTATGGTATGGTATGAATGCTAAGGAGTATGATCACTAATGTGCACAAGTCACGTTGCTTGCAATACTCAATGGCTAGTCTCGATGGGTAAGCTACACAAATGTAAGGCCATGTGGTTATCAATGCAATTGCAAGGTATGACAAAGATGTCGTCGAGGTTACCGTCCTTGGCGATGATGAGTCCTTTGCAAAGATGAGCGATGGTGATGTTGACGTTGAACCATACCTATATAGCTGAAACACAATAGGATACGGGAACCACAACTCAAAATCTCAAAGATCAAAACGTGTCAAAATCGTCATAGGAGGTAGCGGTGAGCGGAGGTGGTGCTTGCGGAAAAGGGTGGTGGTATGCAGAAGTATGCGTGGGCACCGGGGCAAAATTTGGCGAAACTAGGCGGAAAATGGCTTGGGGGGAGTTGCTGCTACCAGGCGCCGGATGTCCAGGCCAGTGGCCGGATGTCTGGGGGCTCGGGCGGATGTCCGGGCGTCTGGCTCGTGGCCGAACGGGATGAACTCCACAGGAAAGGGCAACTCCGGGGCAAAATTCGGACAAATTTGTGGATGGAAATTGCGGGAGAGATGGGGAAAAGCTAGATCCACTCGATGCAAAGCAGATCCATGGATCAAATCCAACAAAACTTCATCACACCAACAAATCACAAAAAAAAATTGGGGCTATTTTTGGTGGGGATTTTCGGATTTAGGACAAAAACAACAAATTCAAGCTAGAAAACACGGGGTAGGGGCTCCAAAAACGTGATCAACATGGCTCATGACACCAAGATGATGTAGGGAGGAGCCCTAGGGGCCGATCTTTAACATTTGGAGAGGATCCCTACGAGGAACACGAAGAACGCACAAAGGGGAACGAGGGAAATCACGGGGAGAACGCAAGAGAAAACACTCAACCAACACGAATATGATCACACATGTAGATCATCGAGGCACAAAGTAACACGAGACCCAAAGTCAACAAAGAACGATACAAGGGTAACCGTTCTTCTCCGTGAGGAGGTCTTGATTGTCTTATCCAGGTGGAGGTCTTGAATCCGGGTGGATCTTCTCCGAAGAGGTGCGGTCCCTCACGAGGAGTAGATCCGATCGGATGAGCAATGCTCTATCTCAAATGAGCTAAACCAGTGCTAACCCTAGAACTTAGGTGGAGGTGAAGTATATATAGTCTATGGGGCGAAGGGGTACATGGGTCGCGGCCTGGAAGTGCTGCATGCAGGCAGGAGGGGGCCGCATGTTCGGGCGTCGGGCCGGATGTCCGGGCGCTCGCGAGGGGCCGGATGTCCGGGCTGTCGGGCCGGATGTCCGGGCTGGTGGAGTTGGCCTTGCTGCTCTCTAGATGGACGGGGCCGGATGTACTTGCGGAGGGGCCGGATGTCTGGGGCTTCGGGAGGCGCCGGATGTCCGGGGTGACGGCCGGATGTCCGGGCTGTCGAGGAAGCCTTCTGTGCTCCCGGGACGGCGTGTCCGGATGTCCGGGCTGGCTACCGGAATTCCGGGCGGAGGGCCAGATGTCCGGGCTGGACGCCGGATGTCCGGGCCCTGTAGCTTCTGCTACAGACCCGTGGCTGAGGGGTGGATCTCCTGGGGCCGGATGTCTGAGGCCATGGCCGGATGTCCAGTGTCTGGAAGCTGTCCTTTCCTTCTTCCGTTGGTTCCCTTCTTTCGTGGACTTGGTGGCTGGACCATCTTCATGTGCATCCTCGGGAGGGTCCTCTTGGTACCTAATCATGCACAACATTCCGGACTTAGGTAGTAGCCATGTCTCGTGAGGATCATATGAGATATCACTAAGGAGAGAAGTCACCTCGGTCTCGAGAGCTCTCGCTCGTGCTCTTGTCATGAGTCCTCTTGGTTCTTGGTGAGACGATGGTAGGTCCATGGGGATGAACGAAGGATGCTCCGCCTCACACTAGTTGTCTGCCCAGGCCACGTCGGATCCGACGTGGCAAGCTGACGTGGCAAAACTACAACCAAATGAAAAGGTCATTGACAAGAATCAGCCTGGTCCGATTAGGTGTCTATATGGGCCAAGCCCATTAAATCAGCCCATTTATTATTATTTTTTCTTGCCAATTTTTGTTAGCTACCTGGGCTTGGACCAACAATTCGGCCTTTTATTTATTTCTGGGCCGTGGCCTTTTAACATTGTTTGGGCCATTATATTTTGAAGCTGGTCCCACCAATCAGATGGGTCCCACTTGTCATCATCACACACATTGGGCCCACTTGACAAAAATTTCAACACTGCTTAGATTATTTTCATAAGTGGGTTCCACGAGTCAGGTTTCCATTCCACACGTTTTCAAATCACATACATAGTCAATATTTCAGACCCAATAGTACAAATGTAGTTCATCAAATAACATTAAGTCTACTACAATCTGTACATAGTGTATTACAACCCCAATATGCCTACTATTACAATATTACAATATTTACAGTCTATTACCGTCAAACATAAGAGACAACTCTTTGCGGAGTAGGACTATACTATACGGCTTCAAACTTCAAATTTCATAGACCTGGAGCTCCTGTAAAAGAGTGAACACATAGGCTACCAGCATTAGAGTGGCTATTATTCCTGGACAATCCAAAATTATATATTGAAAGAGATCTCATAGAAATGTAGATTTATGGACCAAATATATGATAAAGCAACAGATTCAGCCAACTTCAAAGACCTAGATGTTTGTGATATAATACCACAAGAAACACAAGAACACTAGATATAGTATAATATGATTCCAGGAGACCAAAAGAGCATCAATCAGGAGACCAAAAGAGCATCAATTAGTAGCAGGTATATAGCTAGCAAATTACTACTAGACATCATCGACACTTGAACCATAGCATGTCCAGCAAGGAAACAAAAAATGGGACAAGTACTAATTCTGGATAACATGTCCAGGAAGGCCATCCAATGGTTTCAGCCATATCCTAATAAACCAGCGGCACTCTAATACTACTAATTACCAGCAGCAAATCAAATAGCCAAATGAAGCACCAACACTTGATCATCAACGCAACAGTCGGCAATGACTGAACCACGGCGCAAAAAGCATCGAAATCCTAACTAACCCATGAAACAGAGCATGGTTGTAGCATAGCAAAGGGAGGAGCTCACAGTGGTGGTTTGTGCAGCCAATGTCGAACAGCCTTCGTTCGTCGCTTGCGAGCACCATGCACCTTGGTTGGCCATGAAGCCCTTGTCCTCTGCTGCACGGATGAAATCCAAAGCATCGCTGTTGCACATGGATAGGAGGAGCCAGAAATTTCGAGGTCAAATTGAAAAGGGAATAGCATATAGTTTGCAAGTGCATGAGCAAGGAAAGCAATGCAAAAGCATCACTTCGAGGTGTAGAATCCTAACCACAAGAGCATCAATCAGCAGCAGGCATATATATAGCTAGCAATAATACCATGTACTCTCTTATAAAGAAATATAAGAGAATTTAGATCACTAAAGTAGTGATCTAAACGGTCTTATATTTCTTTACGGCGGGAGTAGTAAACATCATCATCAGCACTTGTACCATGACATGTCCAGCAAGGAAACAAAAAATGGGAAAAATAATTTATTCTAGACTAGATACCAACTGAACTAGCAAGAGGCCATCCAATGGATTAAGCAACGTTCATACTAAACCTACAAATTCTAATTACCTGCAACAAATTAGTAGCATAGGCAGACTATGCCGACTGAAAATCAAACTCCAGCCACATTGCTCTGTGTTCCTACACTAAACTGGAAACCATAGAAATCAAATGGGCTAAACAGCGAGTCGGAGCCCTCTTTCTAGAGTAGAGACTCCACTCTTACCTCCACATCACACTCCTAATGCTACTGATGCAAAACTACTCCTAATGGACTGCTATAGCTATACTGCAAGAATTTACAACTATACTCCATGTACTGCTCTCCAGGAGTACTCCAATTCATCTTTCAAAACATGTTCAAGCACTAACTAAAAAAGGAATTTTAAGTTTTGGAACCCAAGAGACAACCGTAGCATCTACACTGACATGTGTAGTTTAATTAGGTTGGTCCTATGCAAGACAAGCTACCTTGATTTTGCTGATGCACACTGTAAACTACCAAAAAAATAATGGACATGAAAAATTCAAAAAAAATCAGAAAACTGCAGATACATACTAGACTGCCACTGGGTCCTAAATGCTACATATTCAATTTTCACACACAAGCAACCAAAACGCTACAAGGTGTTGTTTGTCCATCCTACCGGGAACAGCAGCATCCAGAAAGGTAAAACAGAACATATTTTCCCTTGAGGAGCAGACAAAGGCACAACTACAATTCAAGCCATTGGTCTGCCAATCGACTCCACTGGCATTATATCAGATACAATAGTACACATTTCAGAGGAAACAGCCCATGTGTAGCGTACAACCTACTAGTATCAGTGAGAGGAGGAGCTACAGCCACATCTGATGACTGATGTATACTCTTGGGCATCCATCCGGGCAAATAAGAAAAGAAAGAAAAAGCAAGAACGGGGATGGAATGCGGCGGGATCTATCACCTTGAAGATGGGTCTCTCCAAGCAGATCCTGCAGCGAAAAGCATCTACATCAGTGAGAGAGCAAGGACATCAAGGAAAATAGGAACGTTGCATTCTTGAAAGAAGCAGGGATATGAATAACAGGGCAGAGAACATTGAAAATGTATCTTACCCTGTAGTGGTGATCAAAGCCATCAACACATTTGTCGCACACTCTGCAATGCTTACTGTTCTTCAAAACCTACATAAATACACACAAGGTTTGTAATAACATGTCGCAAAAAAGGTGAAGAAGTCATGCCATCCCAATAAGATAGAGCTACCTAATGTAGCAATAACATTCGATTCAAACTACTACACACCCTCTTGCATGTCTGACTACAACCTACTAGTAGTAAGTTACAGTAGTTCTAAAATTACATCGAATATCAACAGTGCAGGGCACACCACAGCTACCCACTACTCCATTAGTTAGTCCGTACCAACCACAACCACAACTCCACAGGCATTGCTGATGGAGCTAAACCGATTTCAACTTGCAGACAAAGCTAGGGATGGGAGCAGAAAACAAGTATCAGTCAGCTCCGACCATGGCCACGTATATTGTCCAACTCGGGACTAGACACAATCAACAGAGACGAAATGCACAATTGACAACAGCTCCCACTAGACGGAGGAAATGAACCTGGCGTGGATGAGCTTGACGCTGGTCTTCATGTCGGGCCTAGACCAGTTGTAGGCGATGGATCCCGCGACCCCCATGAGCCACAGCGTCCCTGCAAGCACACACGACAGAAAAAGGGGATCAGATTCAATTCAATCACACGGCAAGTAACGACGCAGAACAGAGAGGAGGAGTAGCTCCGGCGGCGGAAGGGGAGTTCCCCGCGGTGCACCATGCTCGTGGACACCCCTGACGCCATGGCGGGAGGCGGATGGGAGTGCGGGTGCGAGTGTGGGCGCTGCCTTTGCTCTCCCTTGTCTGCCTCCCGCTCTCTCTCGGCCAGATGCATGCGAGGTGGTGTGAGCTCAGCCAGATGCCGCCGCCGAGGACAACGAGGGATAGGACCAGGACGCCCGCTCGCAGTCGGTGGTGGCGACCATGTCCACGACGACCTCCATCTCGGGCCGCGGGATGAGCACGCCGTCCCGGACAACGACCACCAGGTCCTTCCGGTGCTCGTTCCCGAGCGGCCTGCGGAGGAGGTAGGGCGCTGCCGGATCGCGGCTGGACGAGGAAGGGGCGGAAGCGTTGGCGAGGAGCCAACGAAGATGGCGGTGGAGGCGCGGCGCCGAGGGCGAGACGAGCGCAGCAGCACTGCGGCGGAAGGCGGCGAGTGAGGCCTCCAGGACTGGGTGGGTCGACGGGCGGAGGAAGAGCGGCGGGCGTCCTCCGAAGGCAAGGAGGAGCGGAGCGGGTGGTGGCGCGCGGGCGGCGGGCGGCGGGATCGGCTTGAGGTAGGTGGTTGCGGCGAGGACTGGATCTGGATCGGGGGAGAGGGGAAAGGGGACGAGAGGAGTGGAGTTAGGGTTTGGGTTGTGGGTGGGTGGGTGGATAGATGGATGGATGGATGTGTGCCATGTCATCAATCCATGACACAAACATCTCCACCAATGAAAATTAAACTTATTTATATGTGTTCTTTTTCTTTTTGTTTCTCTTCTTTGTTTCACCTATGTGAAGAACCTATCAAATATTAGTTATAAATTTGGACCGCAACAATTTTAAAAAATATCCAACCATGTTTTATGTACAAATTGACCAAATGGTTCCCCCTTAAAAGTTTTTCATCCACCTCTTGTCCATTTTTCGAGTGTTCAAAATGAGTTTTTTATGAAGAACCTAGCAAATATTTGTTGCAAATTTGGACCAAATCAATTTTATAAAATCTTAGGCCATATTTAATGTATAATTGACCAAATGGTTTGGTGTCAAAATCTTTGATCAACCTCTCGTGAAAAAGACAAATTCCCGCCGATTCAGCTGGAAGCGAATCAAATTTGAACTGCAGCTGCCTCATAGTTTGCTCTTTATTTTTCCCAAAAAGCATTTTTAGGTACAAAATGATCTATTTAATTAGAGAAACACCAAAAGTTTTCCTAGATGCAACCAATAGCTAGGAACGGTCATGCCCGCCATTTTGACGGCATTTTGAAACGGGGATAAAAAAATCAAAAAAACAAAAAATTGGAAAACCTTCGCATTGTGTCATTATATGTGATCAAGTTGCTAGAAAAAATAATAAACTTGTAATATGGCAATTCTTTTAAAAAAGTGTTCTCAGAAATGAGCTATCATGTGTGAAGATTCATGGCTTTCAAGCCAAATGATCAATCTTATGGCCACATTCATGGCATAGTTTGTTAAAATGATCTCATATCATGCACAAGGGTGCATCTTGGAATGGCAAACAATGTTGCCTAAGGGAGTTTTCATTTTCTTTGGACAAAAACTTCATTTTCCATTTTTTGAATACCCAAAATGAAGTTTTTTTGTGAAGGGTCCACCATATATTTGTTGCAAAATTGGACCTAATCAATTTTCTAAAATACTAGGCCATATTTAATGCACAATTGACAAAATGGTTGGGTGTCAAAAGTTTTGATCCACCTCTAGTGAAAAAGACAAATTCCCGTCGATTCAGTAGGAAGTGGGTCAAATTTGAACTGCAGCTGCCTCATAGTTTTCTCTTTATTTTTTCCAAAAATCATTTCTAGGTACATAAGTATCTATTTAATCAGAGAAACATCAAAAAATTTCCAAGATTCAACCACTAGCTAGGAACGGTCAAGCCCGTCGTTTTGACCGCATTTTGAAACGGGCATAAAAATTTCAAAAAAAAAGTTGGAAAACCTTCACATTGTGTCATTATATGTGACCAAGTTTTCAGGAAAAACAATAAACTTGTAATATGGAAATAATTTTTAAAAAGTGTTCTCAGAAATGAGCTATTATGCGTGAAGATTCATGGCTTTCAAGCCAAATGATCAATCTTATGGCCACATTCATGGAATAGTTTGTTCAAATGATACCATATTGTGCACAAGGGTGCATCTTAGAATTCCAAAAAATGTTGCCTAAGGGAGTTTTCATTTTCTCTTCACGGAAAATACATTTCCCATTTTCCGAGTGCCTGAAATGAGTTTTTTTTGTGAAGGACCTACCATATATTTGTTGCAAAATTGGACCAAATCAATTTTATAAAATACTAGGCCATATTTAATGCACAATTGACAAAATGGTTGGGTGTCAAAAGTTTTGATCCATCTCTGGTGAAAAAGACAAATTCCTGCCGATTTAGTAGGAAGCGGGTCAAATTTGAACTGCAGCTGCCTCATAGTTTGCTCTTTATTTTTTCCAAAAATAATTTCTAGGTACACAAGTATCTATTTAATCAGAGAAACATCAAAAGTTTTCAAAGATTCAACCACTAGCTAGGAATGGTCAAGCCGGCCATTTTGACCGCATTTTGAAACGGGGATAAAAAATTCAAAAAAATTGAAAACCTTCGCATTGTGTCATTATATGTGACCAAGTTTCCAGAAAAAATAATAAACTTGTAATATGGAAATTATTTTTAAAAAGTGTTCTTAGAAATGAGCTATCATGCGTGAAGATTCATGGCTGTCAAGCCAAATGATCAATCTTATGGCCACATTCATGGCATAGTTTGTTCAAAGGATCTCATATTGTGCACAAGGGTGCATATTGGAATTGCAAACAATGTTGCCTAAGGGAGTTTTCATTTTCTTTTTGACGGAAAATACATTTTCCATTTCCAAGTGTGTCGGGGAAACTGATCCACGAACACCTATGGGGCCGGCGGACCGTGGCCCCTTTCGGTTCGGCGGGGGGCGGAGGTCGCACGAAGAGCAGATCGAGGCAAAGCACACGAGTAGTTTACCCAGCTTCGGAGCTCTCCGGAGAGGTAATACTCCTACTGCTGCTTGGCTGATTGTATTGTGTTCTTGCTCAAGAGAGCTAAGTGTTTTTCTGGCTTCCGAATGAGTCGAACCCCTTCTACGTTGCGCATGGGCCTCCTTTTATATGCTCAAGGGGTCACCGACAGGTGGCAACGTAAACAAGGGTACAAATGTAAAAAGAGAGGTGGTTGGTACAGTTACTTGTACAGTGTATCCTACCAAACCCTGACGGCAGGGGACAAGGGCATTAAATGCCCGTCTGCGTCGCCCAAACAGGGCAGAAAGGTACCGTCAGGGACGCCACGGCTCGCCATGATGGCAGTCTTGTCAGCTTCGCATGCCACCGCGCACCGCTGGCTGCACAACCTTCCGCCACGCGCGCCTGGAGAGGCCCCCAGAGCGACACGTTGGTGGATGCGCTGGAGCGTGGGCACAGAGTGGCCGCCTGCCGCAGCAAGCGCCTTGCCGCGGCCATTGCCTTGTCGGGTCCGTAAGCTTGTCGCTCACCGGGCCTTGCCAGGACGCGCGGCGCATCGCGGCAAGTTCCTTGAAATGCCTTGGTTGGCCTTCCCGGCAAGATCCTCTTGCCGGGGCCTTGTCTCCTAGGCTTAAATACCTTGTTCTTGAATGGCTCCAAAGGAACCACGGAGGATCTTGGCGGTCGCCCGGCAAGCCTTGCCGCGAGGTGCTGCAACTGCCCGTGCACAAGTTCGGGGTACTAGGGTACCCCTATTCTACTACACGACAGGAGCCCCCGGGCCTGGGCCATACACGGTGCCGAGCGCTGTTGGGCCAGGCCCAAAACAGGGCATGAGCACACGCGGCCTGGGCCACGCCGTATCTTACTCCGTATCCACCGCGCCCTCCCCAACGGCACGCGTCGAATGCTGCGTCGTGGGAGAGATCGTGGGTGGATTCTTTATTCGGAAGGGCGAAACGTCCGCCCCCTCCCTCTTTATAAGCAGGGGAAACAGGGGCAGTTCGTTCCCCCTCCGTTGGTTGCTACTACTCCATCTTTGTAAACCTCCGCCGCTCCCCCCTTCTTCTCGAAGCCGAGAGAGAGCAGTGCTCCGCCCCCCCATTGCCACCAGCATCACCAACGCCGTCGACCTCCCCCACCACCTCCGCCATGGCTCCGAAAGCCGACAAGGGGAAGGGCGTGAAGTCAGCCGAGGCGCAGCGGCTCGCGGCGCTGCGGAAGGAGCGGGCGATCTTCTCCCCTCAGCTCGGTGCGTAGGAGCTGAGGGAGTACTACTACCTCTTCTGGTCGACGGAGATGTGAGCGCATCCGCGCACGAGGGTACTCCCGGCCGCCGCTTCGGAACTGGCTCCAAACGGGTACCCATTCTTCGCGTTGTTCTTCTATTGCGGGCTTTGCCCGCCCTTCTCGGAGTTCTTCTGCGACATAATGAACACCTACGGGCTCCGCCTCCTTGATTTCACCCCCAACGTCGTTTTGACCATGGCAGTTTTCGCACATTTGTGCGAAAACTTTGTCGGAGTCCACCCCAATGTAGCCCTTTTCCGCCACTTCTTCATGCCTCGGGTCGAGAGAGGAGAGCCACTTGCCGGGGGGATCGCCTGGATCTCGAGAGTCGGCAAGAAGGAAGCGTATAGGGTGAGCTTCACAGCAAATGGGAGGAGTGGAGAGCGGAGTGGTGCTGGATCGTCGAGGAAGACCCGCAGCCGTTCACTGCCCTGCACCAAGCCCCAATCGTGCGCGGCAACGATTGGAGCAACGTGGCCCCGGAAGACGACAGATTGAAGATCGCCGTCACCCGGATCCTTCGCCTCAGGCTTGCCGGGCTCACCGTAGGTGCTGTTGGCGCAGATTTCCTTCGCCGCCGCATCCCCCCTGCAGGAGAGGGGGAGACCCGCCTGGGAGTTCAAGAACTCGGCGGATATAATGCGGCTGCGTTCGGGCCTCAACTTCAACTTCACCGTCCTGGAGTTGGATGCAATGCTTCTGGAGCTGTTCAAACGCGACCCCCAGCACCCATTCGTTTTGCCGAGGAGCGTCATTCCATTGTGCAATAATTCATCGCTTGACCGGATCCGCGCCATGATGTCGTTGTGCGATTCCCACGGAATCGTTCCAACTTGGCAAGAGCCTGCGGATGACGTCGTGCGGGCGTTCTTCGACGACTTGGTAGAAGTGCCGGTCCGCGCCGACGAACAGAAGAGCCTCACCCGCGACACTACCGACGTGGAGCTGCAGCGCATCGCCACTAGGGCGGATGAGGCTGCGGCAGCAGCTGCCGCGGGCGCGTTCGGGTTCACCATAGAGGAGACCGAGGCGGCAGAGGCGGCAAGCCTTGCCGAGCGCGAGGAGTTTGCCGGCGAGGAAGATCTTGCCGGCCCTGAGGCTGAGCCGAGCGAGGCCGGCGAGGAAGAGCCCGAGCCTTCAGACAGCCTGCCGCAGGTGGAGCCCCCGGCCCCGGCAAGGAGGCGGCTCCGCAGGGCCGGGGACGTAGCGGGGCGGCAAACGGACCAACAGCCGCCGAGCCGTGCGACACGCTCTACCGCGGCAAGCAATGTTGCCGCGGGAGCGCCTCACGCTGCTACGGCAACTGGAGCGGGATCTTCCCGGTCCACCGCCATCGCCCCTGCCAAGCGGGCAAGGGATCCTACTCCTCCGCCTCGGCGCACCGGAGGGGAGCCGGACTTTGATCTCTCCGCGCTCAGCTCCGACGAGGAGGAAGAAGAGTAAGTTTCTTTGTGTCCTCGTTGTTCTTCAATTATTGCTATCTTGTCTTGTATCTGACTTGCTTCAATCTGAACCCATTCCCTTTCAGGACGCTGGCCCAAAGAGCGGCGAAGAGAGCCAAGGCTCCGGTGATTGTCATCGAAGATGATCCCACCGTGTCAGCAGGGGGTGTGTCTGAGACCACCTTGACGGACCCTGCAGCCACTCCCCAAAGCAGCCCCCAGCGCAGCCCCCAGCGTAAGTTTGTGGTTTTACTTCCTGCTGTCAGGCGCGCATGGGTGCTCTTTTCTCTACTGATATCTTGCTTGTTGATTTGTGTAGGAGCAGAACAGCCTCACCAGGAGGGCCCGGAAGCCGCCCCCAAAGCGCCATCTGCTTAGACTACGCCGCCAAGGGAGGAGTCCCCAGCAAGGGAGCGCTCTCCGACAAGGGAGGACGCCCCGGCAAGGGACAGTTCTCCGGCAAGGGACGGCACCAGTGATCCTCTGGCGGTTGAGACCGTGACTGCAGATCCTAGTATAGGTAATCTTCTTGCCTGGAATCTTCCCTTGGGCCCTTCTTCTTCTGAATTCCCTTTCTTGGATTTTTGCTTGACATTTCTCCCTCCTTCGTTCTTCAGATCCATCTGCTGCGGAGCCAATGGAGACTGAGGATGCCAGTGAGGAAGGCGTGTGTGGCAGTAACGACGACGTCGCCGCCAATGAAGAAGGGGCCGGTGCTGATGAGCCCACCGGCGAAGAGGCCGCCAAGGCTGCCGCCGCAGAAGCTGGCGAGGGGTCGGGCGATTGCACTGACGGCCCTGAGGCCGCAGGAGCGCCAGGCGCTGCGCCGACCGCCGATCCCTCCGCCGCTGCCGCGGAGCCAGGCTCCGAAGAGCCCCAGCCCGGTGCCTACTTGAAGGCCGGCGACGGTATCTTCATCAAGCTTCCCTGTGCGTCGAGCTCCAGGGCGCCGGTCGAAGGAGAAGCTTTCGATGAGGAGCTGCTCGCCTCCGCCGGGCTGTTGTTGGTCGATGCGCCAAGTAGCAGCAGTGGCGAGCCTGAGGAGGAGCAGCTGCTGCGGAAGCTGCTGTCACTCTACCGCGCACGACAAGCCAAGCTGGCTTCCCGGGAAGCGCTTGTCGCGAGGGCGGGAGTCGATATGGAGAAACGCACGGAGGAGCTTCGGGGCCTCAATCAAGAAGCCCTCCGGTCCCTGGCACAGGAGCGGGAGCGACTCGCCGAGGAGCGTACAGCCTTCCTTCTCGAGAAGGCCGAAGCTGAGGAGGAACAAAGGCTTGCCGCCGAGAAGCAGTCCGCGCGAGAAGGCGAGTTGGTCCAGCGGAAGGCCAACCTTGACAGCTACGAGGAGGAGCTTGTCGCGCGCGAGGAAACACTTGGCGGGGCTCTCAAGGAAGCAAGGGATGCTGCCGCAACTGCAGAGGCCGCCAAGAAGGAGCTGGAGACGAGGGTGATGCAGTTGGAGGCCAACCTCAAAACGAGTGGCGAGGAGCTTGCTATGCTCAAGCGCGAGCGCAAGAAGGATGCTGCTGCTCATGGTGAGCTGCAGGGTCTTCTCGCTGAAAGGAGCAAGGAGCTCAGCGCCGCCAAGGACTCCAACGCGGATCTCGAGTTGAAGCTGGCTACGCTGACTCAGACGCTGGACGCCGCCAAGGAGCGAGAGGTGACCTTGTCGGAGAAGATCAAGGCCGACAAGGCGCTGCTGGCGAGCATCGCTGTTACCCAGAACTCATTTAGGGAGACGGTGGAGCATTGGACCGAGGGTCTGGTGAATATCGCCGCAGTCATCGACGGGGAGCTGGCGCAGCTGGGGATGGAGGATTTTGGGTATCCTTCCGACGAGCATCTCCAACCCAGCGCCAAGCTCAGCCTGTTCTTCAAGGGCGTGGCGACGGCACTCCAGCGACTCCGGGAGAGGATCCCAAAGCAGCTGGCCGACGAGTCGTGCAGGATTTGCGCGGGGGCTCTCCAGAAGGTGCTAACGAAGGTGGCCTTCCGCAACCCAGGCCTCAACCTCACTAACGTCCTCAGGTCCTTGCTGCCTGACGCCGATCTGGATGCGCTCAAGGCCCTTGTCGCACCCATTGTGGACAAGGTGAGCGAGATCAAGAGGGTTGAGGGCGATTGCGTAGACTAGGCCGCCCGTTTTCTCTTTCTCCTTGTCGCTGCTAGCCATATTATAAGATCAATCTGTTAGAGCTGCGACAAGTTATTTTGTAATATAACTCTATTTCTGGTATCGATTGCTATGTTATTTCCTTTACTAGATTCCTTCCTTTGTATGTTTTTACCCTACGCTTTTAGGGAACTTGTCGGCGCAGGCACCCGAGCCGCGAGCGCTGAGTGCGCGACTAGTTGCAGCACACTTAAGTTGTTGAGCAGACTCGAAACAAAGTAAGGGCGCAACTAGCTACGAGTTGGTTCCTCCGCGCACAGGTTTTCCATACAAAGCACGGTCGTTCGAGGAAGATAACTTCAAAATTAAAACTAATTGCTCAAACTTTGGCCACTTAGCTTTTCTGTCGTTTGCCTTCCGGCAAGGCGAAACTTCCTTGAACGATGCCTGGTCCACATCACTATCTTCTCCTTTCCCCCCCGGCAAACTTATGTGCGAGGTATCCTTCCTTTCCTTTGTTGAGAAAAAAGAAAGAGGAGAAAATAAAGATATGGAGCTTTTCGGCTCGTCATTGCTTACCGGAGGTAGGTGCTGCACAAAGTGTCAGATAATGCATGCAATAAAGAAGACAATGCATCAAATTGACAGGATGTGCGGAGCACATGAGCTTTACTTATGCACGGGATCTGCGCCCGGCTTTATACAAAGGATTACATGCAACATCGGCAAGACTTGTACAAAAGGTGGTTGCCGGAACAGGTTCCGGCAACCGCGCCCTATGGGTAAAACTTACGAAGATGCTCAATGTTCCAGGAGTTGCTCACCGGAATGCCATCTTCGGTCTCAAGGCGGACAGCGCCGGGCCTAGTGACTCGTTTCACCCGATAAGGGCCTTCCCACTTCGGCGTCAACTTGTTGGAATTCTTGGCGGACTGAACATGCCGAAGAACAAGGTCGCCTTCCTCGAAGCTTCTGGCAATAACTTTGCGGCTGTGGTAGCGGCGCAAAGCTTGCTGGTATCGAGCAGCTCGTACAGCAGCCTGAAGACGATCCTCCTCAAGGAGCAGCGCATCATCTTGTCGCAACTGCTCTTGCTCAAGCTCATCATAAGCGAGCACTCGAGGTGATCCGTATACGAGTTCCATGGGGAGAACTGCCTCTGCTCCATAGACTAGAGCGAAAGGCGTCTGGCCAGTGGCTCGATTTGGGGTCGTCCTGATCGACCAAAGAACTACTGGCAGCTCCTCGATCCAGTTCCTTCCGCACTTGCGCAGCCTATCGAAAGTCCTGGTCTTGAGCCCGCGCAGCACTTCAGCATTTGCCCTCTCTGCTTGACCGTTGCTTCTCGGATGAGCAACAGAAGCGAAGCAGACCTTGGCGCCAAGATCTTGGACGTACTGCATGAAGGTGCGGCTCATGAATTGCGTGTCGTTGTCGGTGATGATCCTGTTAGGGATCCCGAAACGGCAAACAATCGACCTGAAGAACTTGACTGCTGACTGTGCTGTCACCTTCCTCACTGCTTCCACTTCCGGCCACTTTGTGAACTTGTCGATTGCGACGTACAAGTACTCAAAGCCCCCAACAGCTCGGGGGAAGGGGCCGAGGATGTCGAGCCCCCAGACCGAAAATGGCCAGGATAAAGGGATCGTCTGGAGAGCTTGAGCTGGCTGGTGTATCTGCTTGGAATGGAACTGGCACGCTTCACACTTGGTTACTTGTGCAGTTGCATCCTGGAGGGCTGTCGACCAAAGGAAACCTTGCCGGAACGCTTTGCCGGCAAGCGCTCTTGCGCCAATGTGGTGACCACATATGCCTCCATGTATCTCTGCCAACAGCTTTTGTTCGTCTTCCCGGTGAATACACTTCAATTTCACACCGTTGAGTCTCCTTCTGTACAGTGTGCCGTCGACAAACTGGTACATACTTGACTGCCGAGCTACTTTTTCCGCTTCTTCTTGCTCTTCGGGAAGTTCTCCTGTCTGAAGGAAATGGACAATCTGTTGTGCCCATGCTGGAGCTTGTGGCTCGACAACAAGGACTAAAGGCACATCTGTTGCTGCGGGAGCATCCGCTTCTACGGCGAGAATCTGCGGCTCTGCCGGAGCTTGATGCTCCCCGGCAAGCTTGCCGGAGCAAAGCTTGTCGGGAGCGTCTGCTGCGACGGAACAAACCATAAGGCTTGCCGGAGCAGACTGTTCCTCCGCATCTTTGGTGTTGATCTTGGGGACTTTCTTGGCGGCAGCTTCAGGGAGCTCTGCCGGAAAATAGTCACCAGAAATCAACTTCCTCTTCTTGTTCTGTCCAGTTGATGGCGACGGTTGAATCAGAATGAGCACAAAGATCCCTGGTTCCACAGGCAACTTTAGTGCGACGCACTTCGACAGGCCATCAGCAATGTCATTCTGAGCTCTTGGAACATGCTCCATCTGTAGGCCGTCAAAGTGCTCTTCCAGCTTTCTCACTTCATCAACATATGCTTTCATCAACGGACTCTGATAATTCTTGTTCACTTGGCGGATGACAAGCTGTGAGTCACCCTTGACAATGAGCTTCTTGATCCCAAGGTCTGCTGCGATCCTGAGACCGGCAAGCAATCCTTCATACTCTACAGTATTGTTGGTTGCTTGCTCCTTGGGAAAGTGCATCTGGACTACGTACTTGAGGTGCTCTCCGGTGGGTGCGACAAGCAGCACGCCCGCACCGGCGCCTTGCAGCGAGAAGGCACCATCAAAGTACATCAGCCACTCTTTGCTCGCCTCCTTGACGGGGATGCTCGTCTCTGGAATTTCTTCATCTTGTGTTGGCGTCCACTCTACTATGAACTCTGCCAATGCTCTGCTTTGGATAGTTGAAGTACTCTCAGACTTTAGGCCAAAGCTTGACAGTTCCAGTGCCCACTCGACAATCCTGCCTGTTGCTTCTGGGTTTTGCAGTATCCTCTTCAGCGGAAAATGAGTGACGACTGTGATCTCATGTGCTTGGAAGTAATGGCGCAGCTTTCTCGAGGCCATGAGGAGGCCGAAAAGCAATTTCTGCACACCAGAGTACCTCGACCTAGCCCCCTGTAGCAGCAAGCTGACAAAGTAAACTGTGCGCTGCACCATTCTCTTCTGCATCTTCTCATGCTCTTGCGCAAATCCATCCTTGTCGGGACCAGAACTTGCCGGCGAAGCGCCCTGTTTGTCGCTGGATGCATCTGTCGTGGTTGCTGGCTCGTCGTCCGCCTCCCTCTCTGCCACTAACGCAGCACTAACCACTTGATTGGTTGCCGCTATATACAGCAGCAACTTCTCTTGTGGCTTAGGTGCGACAAGTGTTGGAGCGGAGGACAGGTATTTCTTCAAGTCCTGCAGCGCAGCCTCCGCCTCCGGAGTCCATTTCATTGGACCTGCCTTTTTCAATATTTTGAAAAATGGCAGGGCGCGCTCAGCAGATCTAGAGATAAACCTGCTGAGAGCAGCCACGCAACCGGCAAGCCTTCGTACATCCTTGACGCGCTTTGGTGCTTCGATCTGCTCAATGGCCTTGATCTTGTCGGGATTGGCTTCAATTCCCCACTGAGACACGAAGAACCCGAGAAGCTTGCCGAAAGGGACTCCAAACACGCACTTCTCGGGGTTGAGCTTGAGGTTGATCTTGCGTAGATTTGCAAATGTTTCGTCCAAATCTTGAATCAGGGTCGCCCTGTCCTTGCTCTTGACCACTATGTCATCCATGTAGGCTTCCACATTTCTGTGCATCTGCGGCTCAAAAGCGTGGTGGACTACCCTTGCAAATGTTGAACCAGCATTCTTTAAACCGAAGGGCATCCGTACGAAACAGTACGTGCCACACGGGGTGATGAATGCGGTCTTCTCCTCATCCTCTTCTGCCATGAAGATCTGATGATATCCTGAGTATGCATCAAGAAATGAAAGCAAATCACATCCGGCCGTGGAGTCAACAATCTGATCGATGCGGCGCAAGGGAAATGGGTCTTTGGGACAAGCTTTATGAACATCGGTAAAGTCGATACAAAGCCTCCATTTCCCGTTAGCCTTGCGCACGACTACAGGATTGGCCAACCACGTAGGATGGAGCACTCCTCTGACAAGGCCTGCTGCTTCCAACTTCTTGATTTCCTCCGCAATGAATTCTTGGCACTCCACTGCCTGTTTCCTGACTTTCTGCTTGACGGGCCGCGCATGACAACAGACGGCAAGGTGGTGCTCAATCACTTTCCTGGGAACACCGGGGATGTCAGACGGTTGCCACGCAAACACGTCGACATTCGCCCGCAGGAAAGCAACGAGCGCACTTTCCTATTTAGGGTCGAGAGTGGCACTGATGGTGAAGGTACCACCAGTGTTGTCCTCCTTGGCGGACACCTTCTTGGTCTCAGGTGGAGCTGCCATTACCTTCTTACACTTGCCGGTGGAGCTCGATGGTGTGTCCTCGACGGTAGCGCAGCACGCCGAAGAGGTGCGCTTGCCGGAGTGGGCATCAGAGCTCTTGCTGGACTTGGTCTTCTTCTTCCCCCCTGGAGCTGCAGCGGCAAGTGACTTGCGATCTATTGCGGCTGTTGCTTCCCAGTAGATCTTGTCGGCGCAGATAAGAGCATCCTTCTTGTCGCCAGGGACAGAGATGACACTTATCGGGCCTGGCATCTTGAGCATGTTGTAGGCATAGTGAGAGGCTGCCATGAATTTGGCGAGTGCTGGACGGCCGAGTATCCCATTGTAAGGCAATGGGAAGTCAGCAACGTCAAAAGTAACCCTCTCAGTCCTGAAGTTCAACTCGCTGCCAAATGTTACCGGCAACGTGATCTTTCCCTTTGGCTTGCTCCTTCCTGGATTGATTCCTTGGAACGTACCGGTTTCTTCGAGCTCGCTGTCAGGGATCTGGAGTTTCTGGAGCACCGCGGAGGAGATCAGGCTCAAGCCGGCCCCGCCGTCAACTAACATCTTAGTGACCTTGAGGTTGCGGATAGTTGGTGAAACCAACATCGGCAAGCACCCGACCGCAGTTATGCGATCAGGGTGGTCCTCAATATCAAAGATGATAGGCGTGCTGGACCATTTCAGAGACTTGCGTGACTCGACGGGTGGTGCTGCTGCATTAACTTCCCGCACCCACTGCTTGAGCTGACGGTGCGAAGTATGCAGAGAAGCACCGCCGTCAACGCACAGGACCTCTGTGGCTTTCTGGAACTCCTGCTCATCTGTCTCCTCACCATCCATGTCTTCATCGTCGTTGTCATCTTCATCCTTGTTGTGGCCGCGAGGAGGTCTGTCTCCTTGCCGCTGCCTGGCCTTGCCGCGGCGTCCTCCTCGGCCGGGACGTTTCTTGCCGGATCCTCCAGCACCTTCCTGGGCTTTCTCCTTGTCGCGCCGCTCGTATTCAGCTTTCTGTTGCTCAACAAGCTGCTCGACTTTCTTGCAGCTCTGGAGGTCATGGCCCTTAGTGCGGTGGATTTTGCAGTACTGCTTGTTGGTGCCGTCCTGCTTATCGGCAACTGCCACAGCTGCGGCAACCTCCTTGCCGGAGTTACCAGCTTTGGCTTCTTTGCCGGACTGCTCAATGGCTAGCACCTCTTTGCCTTTCTTTTTCCTGTTATTCCGCCGCCGGTTTTTCTTTGCCGGGGCAGCATCCTCACTGTCAGATCCTCCTGCTCCTATGTTCTCTCCGGGGAGTCTCCTCCCTTCCTCAGCACGTGCACACTTGTCGGCCAAGGCATATAGCTCACTGATGTCTCTGATCTTGCACATTGCCATTTCCTCCCGCATCCTGCGGTTTCGCACGTTCTGATGGAACGCGCTGATCACCGCGGCAGGGTGGACGTCTGGGATGTTGTGCTGTACACTGCTGAATCTCTGGATGTACTTGCGCAGGGGTTCTCCTTCCTTCTGAGCGAGCAGATGAAGGTCACTCTCTTGGCCATGAGGCTTGTGGCCGCCTGTGAAGGCGCCGACAAACTGATGGCATAGATCAGCCCAAGAGGATATGGAGTTGTCCGGCAAGTGCATGAGCCAGGATCTGACGTTGGGCTTGAGCACCAGCGGGAAGTAGTTGGCAAGGATCTTGTCGTCCCGTCCCCCGGCAGCCTGCACCGCAATGGTGTAGATGCTGAGGAACTCCGATGGATGCGTCTTGCCGTCGTACTTCTCCGGTACGTCTGGCTTGAAGTTCTTCGTGCTGGGCCACTGGACTTGCCGCAGCTCACGAGTGAACGCAGGGCAACCTACCGCGTACGGCAAGTCGCCTGGTTCCCCTGGTGCATGCATGTCGACAGAGGGCCCAGCGCGCTTGTCAGATTGACGTCGCGCTTCTCTTTGGCGCTCAATGCGAGTACGAGCGTCTTCTTGCTGTCGATCGCGAAGAACTTGGCGCTGATCGCGATGAGTTCGTGGATCCGACGATGCGGTGGAGTCGCTGTCGAGGTGGATCCGGCGAGTCGGCGATCTTGGCCTTCGGGATGGTGATTGCATGGTGGTTGCACCTCCACCAGTTTCGTCGCCACCGGCTCGCGCCTGGCAACCCTGTCGTGGCAGCGACGCGCTCGGCTGCCGCGGAGTGTCGCCGTTGGCGTAGCCGATGAGACTCTGAATGGTGGCCCTCCATTCGTCGATCTTGTCCGACGTCGGAGGGTAATCCAGGAGTAGTTGAGCTCGCGCCAAAGCTTCTGCCGGAGTGGTGGGTGGCAGTGGCGGACGGCGCGAGGAGCGGGATGTGCTTGGACTTCTAACTATGTTAGAAGGAGCATTATCCCGTCCGGGCGACCGTGTCTCACTCGTGCTGGTATGCTGGCGTGCATGTTGGTCTTGAGCGCCCCGGGATCCACCAGCTTGATCTTGGCCCAACAAACGTATGGTACTGCGAGTACCATGACGCTGTCGGTCCCGCGCCTCCTGAGATGGGCGCGGAACAAGCGCGGACGTCGAGGTCTGCGCTGCCTTGCCTTTGGACCTGGCAGCATCGTGAGCTTCCTCGTCGATGTCCGTCCTTCCGCCGATGTCTACCCCACCACCCGTTTGCTCCGGTGGCGGTGGGATCGACGTGGATGGAACAGCTGCCTCCGAAGCCTTCTTCTTCGGTGGCATGTTGATGAAGAAAATGAAAATCTAGCTCATGTGAACGCCGGATCGGGTTCACATAACCTCGACGCCCCTACCTGGCGCGCCAAAGATGTCGGGGAAACTGATCCACGAATACCTATGGGGCCGGCGGACCGTGGCCCCTTTCGGTTCGGCGGGGGCGGAGGTCGCACAAAGAGCAGATCGAGGCGAAGCACACGAGCAGTTTACCCAGCTTCGGAGCTCTCCGGAGAGATAATACTCCTACTGCTGCTTGTCTGATTGTATTGTGTTCTTGCTCAAGAGAGCTAAGTGTTTTTCTGGCTTCCGAATGAGTCGAACCCCTTCTACGTTGCGCATGGGCCTCCTTTTATATGCTCAAGGGGTCACCGACAGGTGGCAACGTAAACAAGGGTACAAATGTAAAAAGAGAGGTGGTTGGTACAGTTACTTGTACAGTGTATCCTACCTAACCCTGACGGCAGGGGACAAGGGCATTAAATGCCCGTCTGCATCGCCCAAACAGTGCAGAAAGGTACCGTCAGGGACGCCACCGCTCGCCACGATGGCAGTCTTGTCAGCTTCGCATGCCACCGCGCACCGCTGGCTGCACAGCCTTCCGCCAAGCGCGCCTGGAGAGGCCCCCAGAGCGACACGTTGGTGGATGCGCTGGAGCGTGGGCACAGAGTGGCCGCCTGCCGCGGCAAGCGCCTTGCCGCTGCCGTTGCCTTGTCGGGTCCGGAAGCTTGTCGCTCACCGGGCCTTGCCGGGACGCGCGGCGCGTCGCGGCAAGTTCCTTGAAATGCCTTGGTTGGCCTTCCCGACAAGCTCCTCTTGCCGGGGCCTTGTCTCCTTGGCTTAAATACCTTGTTCTTTAATGGCTCCAAAGGAACCACGGAGGATCTTGGCGGTCGCCCGGCAAGCCTTGCCGCGAGGTGCTGCAACTGCCCGTGCACAAGTTTGGGGTACTAACGGTACCCCTATTCTAGTACACCGACAGAGTGCCCGAAATGAGTTTTTTTTTGTGAAGGACTTACCATATATTTGTTGCAAAATTGGACCTAATCAATTTTATAAAATACTAGGCCATATTTAATGCACAATTGACAAAATGTTTGGGTGTCAAAAGTTTTGATCCACCTCTGGTGAAAAAGAAAAATTCCCGCCGATTCAGTAGGAAGCGGGTCAAATTTGAACTGCAGCTGCCTCATAGTTTGGTCTTTATTTTTTCCAAAAATCATTTCTAGGTACATAAGTATCTATTTAATCAGAAATACATGGTTTGGTGGCGAGAAATCGAGGTTTGGACGGTGGCCGAGGGCCCCAACTCTAAAGCGCATAAGCTCGCATGCCCGTCGCGTGGTCATCGTGTGATGGTGGCGTTGCCATGCATTCTGGGCGGCCTAGGCATGTCTAGTAGGTTGGGCACTCCCCGGGTAGGTGCTAGGAAGAAAATTACAACATAAGATTCTCATGAGGAGACCGAACTATGCTTAAAGATGAATTAGCAGCCAAGTGTTTGATTAGCGGTACGGGAAATGCACATGGCCAATGGGCATGAGTTTTGGCGAGGATGATCATATACTAAGAAGAATGTCTTCACAAATTTTCAGCTCAAAAGGAGGATCCTAGGTGGTACTTGCGTTGCAAAGTACCACACTTGACATAAATACGAATGTTGAAGCTGGGCTCAAAATAATGAATGGATTGAGATGAAATTTGGTGGAGGAAGGTTATTTGGGCATAGAAAAGCACTGTAGAAAATGGATTCCATTTGGACATGCCAAAGTGGTACTTCCTTCACAATGCTCTTCTGTGGACAGAAACTTCGGAAAATTAGTGAGAGAAATTGGCTAAATGAAATGAGCTCAAATTTGGCGTAGGTAAGTTACATAGGCATATAGAATATGTGGAAAAAATTCAACTCATTAGGATATGCATAGCTAGTACTTCTTTCACAAAGGTTCTAGGTGGACAAAAACTTTGGAAATTTGCCGAGAAAGATTTACTGGGCAAATGGAGTGAATTTTGTCATGAGGCAATGATTTGGATAGGAAAGAGTGCCCAAAAATTTTGAGGGCAACCAAGAATATATAAATAGCACTTCCTTCACAATGCTCTTCTCTGGACAGAAACTTCAGAAAATTAGTGAGAGAAATTGGCTAAATGAACTAAGCTCAAATTTGGTGTAGGTAAGTTACATAGGCATATAGAATATGTGGCAAAAATTCAACTCATTAGGATATGCATAGCTAGTACTTCTTTCACAAAGGTTCTAGGTGGACAAAACTTTGGAAATTTGCCGAGGAAGAATTACTGGGAAAATGGAGCTAAATTTTGTCATGACGCAATGATTTGGATAGGAAATAGTGCCCAAAAATTTTGAGGGCAATCAAGAATATATAAATAGCACCTCCTTCACAAAGTGTTTTTCTGAACAGAATAGGAAAATGAATATTGTTGAATTGTTTTTGAACTAGGCAAGGAAGGTTTTTTACATATTTGATGAAGATATGACCCAAAGAATTTATGAGATTTTTTTGGGAATTTTGGGAATGACAGAAATATAGGTTGCTTCACAACCTAGGGCAAAAATTGACACATGGATATGACACATAGGCAAAACTGATGAGGTGGCGCCTAGTCATAGCAACCACCACAATTTACAATGTTATGACCATCTATATTGGTCATGATCAGCTAGAAATAAGGCAACGGACCAATGCTATCTGCTTTATGACCATTTCGTGTAAGGAAATAACGACCTTTCTGACCAAAATGGTCATTATAGTTTAGGGTTTGGAGCCCCCCGAACAGCTTTTGACCAATTGGTCTCAAATGGTCATAGATCTATGACCATTTTTTCTTCCAGGCTCACTGACAGAAGGTCATTAGTTGACATATTTCTTGTAGTGTTCCTTCGCTGGGAATCTCCCCCACCATATTCAGTGAGCTCAAGGCCACCTTCTTCCCCATGCTTACTGTAAGCATCAGTCATCTTTTAAAATCTGAATTATGCTTTCGTGGTTGTGCTAGACTAAGTATCTTTGGACACTGGAACTGTGAATGTTGCCGGTTATTTCGTTAGAAAATGTAGAAAGTAGACCGAATTAATACAACACTGAGATGCCTTTTGCTTCTTCGTTCTTCATTTATTGACGCGTAGAATTTTCTTCAGGCTTTTTAGGTGAACCAGAAACTATACGTTGTGAAACAGGAGGAAAAAGATGGACATAATTTCGGCATCGACGTTGATGCCTGGATGGCATTGTCTTCACCATCTCCAGCAAGACGCTTGTTTTCATGCTTCTGCTCATCATGGTGGTGCTGCAGGAGGACATGCCGATGCCGGCTATGCGCCACACACTCTTGAGCACTAGAGAGACACATGTTATTCTTCGTAATGAAAAGAAATGATCTCCTCTCGCTGCTTGGAAAAAAAGAAATAGAAAGGACAATTTATGACTACAGTTTAATAGAAAACAGCACACAATCTGTAGTAAAAAAAGGACACGTACGTAACTAAAGGATTATGTTTGGTTGCTTTCTTTGACTAAAATGACCATTGTTTCTTTGAATGGTATTACACTCTGTACCGTTAGGCTACACCTGTGACGCTCGATAATATAAGCATGCATTTGAAGAGTTTCTAAATTTTGTAGAGGGGGGTCAGAGTGATCTATTTGATATTCCAAAGTATACTAAGTAGGTGTATGTTTTATTTTATCTATTCCATTTGTAAATTGTTTACTAACTAATGAGTTGATTCTGTTGTACTATGCTTGGATTCATACTAGAGTGACAAGGTAAAAGAGTCATTTTATACAACTGTGTGTATGATTCTTTTTGTACTATTTCATATAGATCTGCAAAGCTTTTTTATTACTTTTTAGATTTTAGGCTTGCCAAAATGATAGGGATGGCAGCTAGGTTATGAGACAAATCATTAGTGCTTGGCAATAGATAAGATGATGTGCAGCAAGTGATCGACAACCCGCCTTGACCGGTCATTTCTCTTTTATTATCATCATGTAACAGAAAGGCTGAAATTGCAGCGGCGCATGGATGTTGTCGTCTTGTTGGTAGTGCAAAAGGCAGGAAACAAATGTACCCAGAGAATGTTTGACAATGTCCTTGGTACTACTTTCGTGCATAGCCTAGGGAAAATTATGGGATAGGTTTTTTTCTTGTTGATTAATGCTCTTACCAAATCTACTTCAAAGTGTCGATTAATTTTTGGGATGTTAGTTAATGTTGAAGGAAATATGCTCTAGAGGCAATAATAAAGTTATTATTTATTTCCTCATATCATGATAAATGTTTATTATTCATGCTAGAATTGTATTAACCGGAAACATGATACATGTGTGAATACATAGACAAACTTAATGTCACTAGTATGCCTCTACTTGACTAGCTCATTACTCAAAGATGGTTATGTTTCCTAACCATAGACATGTGATTAAAGAGCTCACGTCATTAGGAGAATGATGTGATCGACTTGACCCATTCCGTTAGCCTAGCACTTGATCGTTTAGTATGTTGCCATTGCTTTCTCCATGACTTATACAAAGTTCCTACAACTATGAGATTATGCAACTCCCGTTTACCGGAGGAACACTTTGTGTGCTACCAAACGTCACAACGTAACTGGGTGATTATAAAGGAGCTCTACAGGTGTCTCCAAAGATAGATGTTGAGTTGGCGTATTTCAAGATTAGGTTTTGTCACTCCGATTGTCGGAGAGGTATCTCTGGGCCCTCTCGGTAATGCACATCACTATAAGCCTTGCAAGCAATGTGGCCAATGAGTTGGTTATGGAATGATGCATTACGTAACGAGTAAAGAGACTTGCCGGTAACGAGATTGAACTAGGTATTGGATATCGACGATCGAATCTCGGGCAAGTAACATATCAATGACAAAAGGAACAACATATGTTGTTATGCGGTTTGACCGATAAATATCTTCGTAGAATATGTAGGAGCCAATATGAGCATCCATATTCCTCTATTGGTTATTGACTGGAAACAGTTCTAGGTCATGTCTACATAGTTCTCGAACCCGTAGGGTCCGCACGCTTAAAGTTACGATGACAGTTTCATTATGAGTTTATATGTTTTGATGTACCGAAGGTTGTTCAGAGTCCCGGATGTGATCCCGAACATGACAAGGAGTCTCGAAATGGTCGAGACATGAAGATTGATATATTGGAAGCCTATATTTGGATATCGGAATCGTTTCGGGAGAAACCGGGATTTTTTCGGAGTACCGAGGGGTTACCGGAACCCCCCGGGGGTTAATGGGCCTACATGGGCCATGAGGGATAAGAGGAGGGTCGGCCAGGGCAGGCCGCGCGCCCCCTCCCCCCCTAGTCCGAATAGGACAAGGAAGGGGGGGCGGCGCCCCCCTTTCCTCTTTCCCCTCCCCCCTTTCCTTCTCTACCAAGGCAAGAGGGGGGAGTCCTACTCCCGGTGGGAGTAGGACTCCTCCAGGCGCACCCCTAGGGGGCCGGCTGCACCTCCCCCCTCCCTCCTTTATATACAGGGGCAGGGGGGGACCTCTAGACACACAAGTTGATCTTCGTGATTGTCGGTGTAAAAACCGGCGGATCTTGGGTAGGGGGTCCCAAGCAGTGCGTCTTAGGATCAATGGTAACAGGAGGCAAGGGACACGATGTTTTACCCAGGTTCGGGCCCTCTTGATGGAGGTAAAACCCTACGTCCTGCTTGATTAATATTGATGATGTGTGTTACAAGAGTGGATCTACCACGAGATCAAGGAGGCTAAACCCTAGAAGCTAGCCTATGGTATGATTGTTGTTGTATATGTCTATCGACTAGCCTGGCCCCGGTTTATATAATGCACCAGAGGCCTAGGATAACAAGAGTCCTAGCCGAATACGCCGGTGGGGGAGGAGTCCTTGTCTTGATCGCCAAGTCTTGTTGATTCTTCCTTGTATGCGGCAGCTGTCCGGACTGGCCCATGAGTATACGGCCATGGGGGTCCTCGGCCCAATCCAACTGATCGGGAGACGACGCGTTGAGTACCCCCTAGTCCAGGACACCGTCAGTAGCCCCCTGAACCGGTCTTCAAGTTAGGGACGCTCCTCGATTCTTCCGAACTGTTCTTCATCTTCGGTTGCCGGTCTTGAAAACTGGTTCAACAAATCTTCTCATCTTCTATCTTGAGGATCGCCGAAATGCATTCGACGAGTTTACGCGTTGGGTATCCGAGGAGCCCCTTTAAGTTTACGGCCTTTATCAATGCCTTGTTATTTTTATGCCATGCCTCGGGTTTGAAGTTGTTCCCGGATGGCAACGTCCTCTTGCGCCCGAGCTCCAACGCCGGACTGCATTCGAGGTATCTTTTGCATCCGACCACCAATGCCGGACTGCTTCCCAGCCCTAACGCCGGACTATGTATCCGAGCTCCAACGCCGGACTGTATCCGAGCTCCAACGCCGGACTATGTATCCGAGCTCCAACGCCGGACTTTATCCAGGTGGCATAAATCACCTTGGTTCAAAGAAGTTTGAAGGAGTTTAACCGAGCTTAATGCCGGAAATGCCCTCTAAGGAGCCAGCCACTTGCATCCAAGCTATATGTCGAACTGCTTCCGAGGTGGTTAAGCACCTCGGTCATGGGCTGATTTTTGGTCAATGTTTTTTATTGATGTAATTTATTCTCTGACGAGATATACAGCCAGTAGCCCTCAAGGTATGTATCGGTCTAAAACCCGAGATGCACCTGAAGGATGACATAAGACCGCTGATCCCCGTAGCCGCTGAGACTCAAGTTGATTTGCAAAATCGGTCTGAGGATCAAGTCCTAGCTCGGCAGAATACTTCAGGACACAAAAAGTGGCGTGCTCAATCCTCGAGACTCAGGTTGGGTGCGGCCGACCAACCTGAGGATCAAAATGATGAGGACATCAATACCATTGTTACACCCACAGCCCCTACTGCTACATATACGGGACCAATTACTAGAGCTCGCGCACGCCAATTAAATTATCAGGTACTTTCGTTTCTTGGTAATGATTCTAATGTTCATGAGAATATGATGTTGCCTAAATTGGATACATTTGTTTTGCTTACAAATGAAGGGCCTAGCTTGGAGAAGGATGAACATTGGAGCAAGAACAAGCATGGAGATGATGCCATGCGCAAGGGGAACAAGAACGGAGTTACAAGTGACGATTTCAGGACTTTGAAGCCACCATAATGGGTGCATGAAGCCTTGGACGAAATATACAAGATGCCACTTCATAAATTTCGTCCCGAGGCTATTATAGGTGCTGCATCACCTTTTTATTGGGCCAGGCCCATGTAATTTCGAAATACATAAGTATAGGCTATTTTTAGAGTCCGTATGTGTGGGGAAACAACAGATAGGGTTGATTTCGGACCCCTCCACCAAGGGCCACGAAATTCCCCCTCTCTTCCTCCATATATATAGCCCTTAGGGCACTGTTTAGACTTTGGGTTTTGTTTAGATTAAAAGTTCGCCATAGCTGCAACTTCGCGTACTTCGTTTGTGTTCAACGACCAGACAAAGGCGTCACAGAACCCCACCTTGATCAATAAAGCTTTCATCTTATATTCGCAATATCCAGATTGCAATCTCAGTTTCTTGCTTGTTCTTCGTTTGCTCGCAGGAAACAGACCCTCGTGGTCAGGTTGATCGTGCTCCGGCGTGGTCAATAACCTCTCGGAGTTGGTTTAGCGATTGCTAAGGCGCGGCGTCCTCGCACGTTCGTAGTCGGATCGTCAAAGTTGACTGCCACCAAAGCGATATCCATCATCTCATCGAAAGATGGGACACCTTTGCCTATATCAAGTGGTATCAGATTTCCAGGTTGCTCGGTGAGATTTTACAGTTTTTCGTAGTTTAGATCGAGTCTGTTCTTCATACCTATAGTCCACGAAAAAGCCAAAAAAAAAATTAGGGTTAGTTCATCCCATCCGAACCAATCTGAGCCTTGCATAATCTTTTCTATGTTTGCTTTGTTGAATTTGCGGTTGCATCATCGTGTCCAGTTGCTGGTCTTAGCGTCTAGTCTTTTAGAGTTTCGAGTTCTGTTCACAGGTTGTCACGTCGCCGCTGCCATATATCACCACCGCATCATCATCGTCGCTGTTGCCATATACCACCACCACATATTCACCGCCAATCCGAATCCATATACGCCACCACATATCCGCCGCCATCACGCCAATCCGAGTTCACCTGCAACATATATCCGCCACATGTCCATGTTCCACCAGATTCATCTCCGCCACCAGTCCGAGTTCCACCAGATTCATCTCCGCCACCAGTCCTAGTCCAAGTCCAGTAATTGTTGCATTGTTCTCGATTTCCAGATCACGCGATACTCCGAGTCGTGACAGAGAAGGACTCCCCAACTTCCGAGCCATCCGCAGAAGAAAAAAAGTTCCAATTTCAAAAAAAAAACTAAGTCTGGAAAATTCTGGCTAGGCAGTTTTTAGACCATTTGTAGACTTTTTCAAAAAAAAAATGTTGCGGAGCAAAAAAAAAGAGGAAAAAAAGAGAAAAAAAAATTCAGAGTGTGCTCCTCCCTTGTTTACGTGCCGCGCCGTGATTTTGTTGGTGTTCTAGGCTCGCGTCTCTAGCACAGTCTAGCCTAGGACCAGCACAGTACCGTCGTTGAGCGTTTATTCAACTTTGCATCTCTGAATTGATTATTGCTGACCCGTTTTGCTACCATATTATAAGCCTTCCCAGCTCCACATACATCTACGTCGTGCGTTTGACACTCCCTGGTAATCGCTCTATCCAAGCTTTGAGAGTTTTGACTACAGCGGTTGCCGATCACCGCCTGTTGCTGGGTAAGAACTGGTAAGAATTTGAGTTTTGCTTGACGGATTTGTGACACCCACCACCACCACTTGTTCGTAGTCTGTAGGATCATATTCTTGTGTGTTTCTATTGCTGCTAACCATGCCAGGATCACAAGCCGACGAGATTGACTGGGAGAATTTATCGAACAAGGAGCTTCATGATAAGTTTCAGCAAATGATGACTGAACAGGTGCAAGATGTGCTGAACAATTTTGAAGAGGCCATGGAGAAGATCACTGGCCTTGAGAAGACGTTCGAAACAAAGCTCGATAACAAGTTTAATGAATTGCTCGCGCGTCTTCCACCACCACCACCCGCTGTACCTAACGCACCTCTCCAACAACAACAACAACAACAACAACGACTACCTCCACGTCGCGAAACAGACCTCCGCCGAGCAAGCCGTGTTCCTCTTGCGTTTGGCCAAACTGTTGGTGCTGCTGTTGATACTTCTGTGGCTCCTGCTGCTGATGCGGAGGAGGATGATTATGTGGGAGATTATGAGGATGAGGTTGATCAAAATCAGCACTACGTGCAGCCACCTGTACCACCACCAGCAGGTCAACCTCAGGTATATATTCGTAATGGTAGGCCTGCACCACCACCTCAGGTACGAGATGATGTCCATATTCCTAAACTGAAATTGAATATTCCACCATTTGAGGGTAGATATGTTCCTGATATATATCTTACTAGGGAGTTAGAAACTGAACAACGATTTACATGTTTACAATATCCTGAGGAGAGACGAGTTGCTGCTGCTGTTTGTGCTTTCACTAGTTTTGCATGTGTATGGTGGTCTGAACATTGTAGATTATATCCTATTCCAACAACTTGGGCTGCTTTGAAAACTGCTATGCGTACGTGTTGGGTTCCACCATATTATCAACGTGAATTGCTTCAAAAATTGCAGCGTTTAAGACAAGGGAAAAATTCTGTAGAAGAATATTATCAGGAATTACAAACTGGCATGATTAGATGTGGTATTGTTGAGGAGAATGAAGCTATGCTTGCACGTTTTCTGGGTGGATTAAATAGAGAGATTCAGACCATTCTAGACTATAAGGAGTATACTAATATCACTCGTTTATTCCATCTTGCTTGTAAAGCTGAACGTGAAGTGCAGGATCGACAAGCATTGGGGCGAACTAACTTTTCTGCAGGACGACCTTCATCATGGACACCACGTGCATCTTCTACTTCAACTGCACCAGCACCTCCATCCGGTGCCACCTCCAGCCGTGATACAAGAAAATAGGCACAACCAGCATTATCTGCCAAGAGCGCACCTGCGGGGCCTGCACAGCGTTCTTCTTCTTCCATGGCATCAACAGGGCACACAAGTGATATTATTTGTCGTCGTTGTAAGGGAGGAGGTCATTATGCGAGAGAATGCAAATCTCCGCGTGTGATGATTGCTACCGCGGATGGTGGATATGAGTCCGCTAGTGACTATGATGAGGAGACTTTGGCTCTTATTACACGTGAAGAACATGGTGGAGATGATTCTGATCATGAGATGCAATACATGGCTCCTGAAGACGCTGACAGGTATGAATGTTTAGTTGCTCAACGTGTTTTGAGTGTGCAGATCACACAAGCTGAGCAAAATCAGAGCCACAATTTGTTCCATACCAAGGGAGTTGTGAAGGAACGTTCTGTGCGCGTCATCATAGACGGAGGGAGCTGCAACAACTTGGCTAGCATGGAGATGGTGGAGAAGCTTTCTCTCACCACAAGACCACATCCACATCCTTACTACATCCAATGGTTCAACAACAGTGGCAAGGTTAAGGTAACACGTACTGTTCGTGTGCATTTTAGTATCTCTACATATGTTGATTATGTTGATTGTGATGTGGTACCTATGCAAGCATGTTCCTTATTACTTGGTAGACCATGGCAATTTGATAAAAATTCTGTACACCATGGTAGAAACAATCACTATACTCTTGTTCATAAGGATAAAAATATTACTTTGCTTCCTATGACTCCTGATTCCATTTTGAAAGATGATATTAATAGAGCTAATAAAGCAAAACAGGAGACGAATAAGAGTGAAAATCAGATTGTGGCAAAAGAATTTGAGCAACAAATGAAGCCTAATAATAAACCATCTAGTGTTGCTTCTGAAATTAAATTGAAAAGTGCATGTTTATTTGCCACCAAATCTGATATTGATGAGCTAGATTTCAGCAAATCTGTTTGCTATGCTTTTGTGTGCAAAGAGGCATTATTTTCATTCGAGGACGTGCCTTCCTCTTTGCCTCCTGCTGTCACTAAGATTTTGCAGGAGTTCGCTGATGTCTTTCCACAAGACGTGCCACCGGGATTACCGCCTATTCGAGGGATTGAGCATCAGATTGACTTAATTCCCGGTGCTTCACTGCCAAACCGTGCACCATACCGTACCAATCCAGAGGAGACGAAGGAGATTATGCGTCAAGTACAAGAGCTTCTCGACAAAGGTTATATACGCGAATCCCTTAGTCATTGTGTTGTTCCTATTATTCTAGTGCCGAAAAAGGATGGTACATCACGTATGTGTGTTGATTGTAGAGGCATTAATAATATTACTATTCGTTATCGTCATCCTATTCCTAGGCTAGATGATATGCTTGATGAATTGAGTGGCTCTACAATATTCTCCAAAGTTGATTTGCGTAGTGGATACCATCAAATTCGTATGAAATTGGGAGATGAATGGAAAACAGCATTCAAAACTAAGTTTGGATTATATGAGTGGTTAGTCATGCCTTTTGGGTTAACTAATGCACCTAGTACTTTCATGAGATTAACGAACGAAGTTTTACGTGCTTTCATTGGACGATTTGTGGTAGTTTACTTTGATGACATATTGATTTATAGCAGATCTTTGGGCTGAACATTGTAGATTATATCCTATTCCAACTACTTGGGCTGCTTTGAAAACTGCTATGCGTACGCGTTGGGTTCCACCATATTATCAACGTGAATTGCTTCAAAAATTGCAGCGTTTAAGACAAGGGAAAAATTCTGTAGAAGAATATTATCAGGAATTACAAACTGGCATGATTAGATGTGGTATTGTTGAGGAGAATGAAGCTATGCTTGCACGTTTTCTAGGTGGATTAAATAGAGAGATTCAGACCATTCTAGACTATAAGGAGTATACTAATATCACTCGTTTATTCCATCTTGCTTGTAAAGCTGAACGTGAAGTGCAGGATCGACAAGCATTGGGGCGAACTAACTTTTCTGCAGGCCGACCTTCATCATGGACACCACGTGCATCTTCTACTTCAACTGCACCAGCACCTCCATCCGGTGTCACCTCCAACCGTGATACAAGAAAACAGGCACAACCACAATTATCTGCCAAGAGCGCACCTGCGGGGCCTGCACAGCGTTCTTCTTCTTCCATGGCATCAACAGGGCACACAAGTGATATTATTTGTCGTCGTTGTAAGGGAGGAGGTCATTATGCGAGAGAATGCAAATCTCCGCGTGTGATGATTGCTACCGCGGATGGTGGATATGAGTCCGCTAGTGACTATGATGAGGAGACTTTGGCTCTTATTACACGTGAAGAACATGGTGGAGATGATTCTGATCATGAGACGCAATACATGGCTCCTGAAGACGCTGACAGGTATGAATGTTTAGTTGCTCAACGTGTTTTGAGTGTGCAGGTCACACAAGCTGAGCAAAATCAGAGGCACAATTTGTTCCATACCAAGGGAGTTGTGCAGGAACGTTCTGTGCGCGTCATCATAGACGGAGGGAGCTGCAACAACTTGGCTAGCATGGAGATGGTGGAGAAGCTTTCTCTCACCACAAGACCACATCCACATCCTTACTACATCCAATGGTTCAACAACAGCGGCAAGGTTAAGGTAACACGTACTGTTCGTGTGCATTTTAGTATCTCTACATATGCTGATTATGTTGATTGTGATGTGGTACCTATGCAAGCATGTTCCTTATTACTTGGTAGACCATGGCAATTTGATAAAAATTCTGTACACCATGGTAGAAACAATCACTATACTCTTGTTCATAAGGATAAAAATATTACTTTGCTTCCTATGACCCCTGATTCCATTTTGAAAGATGATATTAATAGAGCTAATAAAGCACAACAGGAGAAGAATAAGAGTGAAAATCAGATTGTGGCAAAAGAATTTGAGCAACAAATGAAGCCTAATAATAAACCATCTAGTGTTGCTTCTGAAATTAAATTGAAAAGTGCATCTTTATTTGCCACCAAATCTGATATTGATGAGCTAGATTTCAGCAAATCTGTTTGCTATGCTTTTGTGTGCAAAGAGGCATTATTTTCATTCGAGGACGTGCCTTCCTCTTTGCCTCCTGCTGTCACTAACATTTTGCAGGAGTTCGCTGACGTTTTTCCACAAGACGTGCCACCGGGATTACAGCCTATTCGAGGGATTGAGCATCAGATCGACTTAATTCCCGGTGCTTCACTGCCAAACCGTGCACCATACCGTACCAATCCAGAGGAGACGAAGGAGATTATGCGTCAAGTACAAGAGCTTCTCGACAAAGGTTATATACGCGAATCCCTTAGTCCTTGTGCTGTTCCTATTATTCTAGTGCCGAAAAAGGATGGTACATCACGTATGTGTGTTGATTGTAGAGGCATTAATAATATTACTATTCGTTATCGTCATCCTATTCCTAGGCTATATGATATGCTTGATGAATTGAGTGGCTCTACAATATTCTCCAAAGTTGATTTGCGTAGTGGCTACCATCAAATTCGTATGAAATTGGGAGATGAATGGAAAACAGCATTTAAAACTAAGTTTGGATTATATGAGTGGTTAGTCATGCCTTTTGGGTTAACTAATGCACCTAGTACTTTCATGAGATTAATGAACGAAGTTTTACGTGCTTTCATTGGACGATTTGTGGTAGTTTACTTTGATGACATATTGATTTATAGCAGATCTTTGGAAGAACATTTGGAACATTTACGTGCTGTTTTTATTGCTCTACGTGATGCACGTTTGTTTGGTAACCTTGGGAAATGCACCTTTTGCACCGACCGAGTATCTTTTCTTGGCTATGTTGTTACTCCACAGGGAATTGAAGTTGATAAAGCCAAGATTGAAGCTATTGAGAGTTGGCCGCAACCCAAAACGGTCACACAAGTGAGGAGTTTTCTTGGCCTCGCTGGATTCTATAGGCGTTTTGTGAGAGATTTCAGCACCATTGCTGCACCTCTCAATGAGCTTACAAAGAAAGATGTGCCTTTTCTTTGGGGTACCGCACAGGAAGAAGCTTTCTCGGTATTGAAAGATAAGTTGACACATGCTCCTTTACTCCAACTTCCTGATTTTAATAAGACTTTTGAGCTTGAATGTGATGCTAGTGGAATTGGATTAGGCGGTGTGTTATTACAAGATGGCAAACCTGTTGCATACTTTTCTGAAAAATTGAGTGGGCCTAGTCTGAATTATTCTACTTATGATAAAGAATTATATGCTTTTGTTCGGACTTTAGAAACATGGCAACATTATTTATGGCCCAAAGAATTTGTTATACATTCTGATCATGAATCTTTGAAACATATTAAAAGTCAAGCTAAACTGAATCGTAGACATGCTAAATGGGTTGAATTCATTGAGACTTTTCCTTATGTCATTAAACACAAGAAGGGAAAAGAAAATGTTATTGCTGATGCATTGTCTCGCCGCTATACTATGCTTTCACAACTTGACTTCAAAATATTTGGTTTGGAGACCATCAAAGATCAATATGTGCATGATGCTGATTTTAAAGATGTAATGCAGAATTATAAAGATGGAAGAATGTGGAACAAGTTCGTCGTTAACGATGGATTTGTGTTTCGTGCTAACAAGCTATGCATTCCAGCTAGCTCCGTTCGTCTTTTGTTGTTGCAGGAGGCGCATGGAGGAGGATTAATGGGACACTTTGGCGTGAAGAAGACGGAGGACGTACTTGCTACACATTTCTTTTGGCCAAAGATGAGACGGGATGTTGAGCGTTTTATTGCTCGATGCACTACATGTCAAAAAGCTAAGTCACGACTCAATCCTCATGGTTTATATATGCCTTTGCCTGTACCTAGTGTTCCTTGGGAGGATATATCTATGGACTTTGTTTTAGGTTTACCTCGAACAAAGAAGGGGAGGGATAGCATATTTGTTGTCGTGGATAGATTCTCAAAAATGGCACACTTTATACCATGTCATAAAAGCGATGATGCTGTTAATGTTGCTGATTTGTTCTTTCGTGAAATTATTCGCTTGCATGGTGTGCCAAATACTATTGTTTCAGATCATGATACTAAATTTCTTAGCCACTTTTGGAGATGTTTATGGGGTAAGTTGGGGACTAAACTGCTTTTTAGTACTACTTGTCACCCCCAAACTGATGGACAAACTGAAGTAGTCAATAGAACGTTGTCTACTATGCTTAGGGCTGTTTTGAAGAATAATAAGAAAATGTGGGAGGAATGCTTGCCTCATATTGAATTTGCTTATAATCGTTCATTGCATTCTACTACTAAGATGTGCCCTTTTGAAGTTGTGTATGGTTTCCTACCTCGTGCACCTATTGATTTGCTGCCTCTTCCATCTTCGGAGAAGGTTAATTTTGATGCTAAACAACATGCTGAATTGATTTTAAAAATGCATGAGTTAACTAAGGAAAACATTGAGCGTATGAATGCTAAATATAAACTTGCTGGAGATAAGGGTAGAAAACATGTTGTGTTTGCACCTGGAGATCTTGTTTGGTTACATTTGCGTAAGGATAGATTTCCTGATTTGCGCAAATCAAAGCTAATGCCACGTGCTGATGGTCCCTTTAAGGTGTTAGAGAAAATAAATGACAATGCATATAAACTTGAGCTGCCTACAGATTTTGGGGTTAGTCCCACTTTTAACATTGCAGATTTGAAGCCTTATTTGGGTGAGGAAGATGAACTTCCGTCGAGGACGACTTCATTTCAAGAAGGGGAGGATGATGAGGACATCAATACAATTGTTACACCCACAGCCCCTGCTGCTATACATACTGGACCAATTACTAGAGCTCGTGCACGCCAACTGAATTACCAGGTACTTTCGTTTCTTGGTAATGATTCTAATGTTCATGAGAATATGATGCTGCCTAAATTGGATACATTTGTTTTGCTTACAAATGAAGGGCCTAGCTTGGAGAAGGATGAACATTGGAGCAAGAACAAGCATGGAGATGATGGCATGCGCAAGGGGAACAAGAACGGAGTTACAAGTGATGATTTCAGGACTTTGAAGCCACCATAATGGGTGCATGAAGCCTTGGACGAAATATACAAGATGCCACTTCATAAATTTCGTCCCGAGGCTATTTTAGGTGCTGCGTCACCTTATTATTGGGCCAGGCCCATGTAATTTCGAAATACGTAAGTATAGGCTATTTTTAGAGTCCGTATGTGTGGGGAAACAAGAGATAGGGTTGATTTCGGACCCCTCCACCAAGGGCCACGAAATTCCCCCCTCTTCCTCCATATATACAGCCCTTAGGGCATCGTTTAGACTTTGGGTTTTGTTTAGATTAAAAGTTCGCCATAGCTGCAACTTCGCGTACTTCGTTTGTGTTCAATGACCAGACAAAGGCGTCACAGAACCCCACCTTGATCAATAAAGCTTTCATCTTATATTCGCAATATCCAGATTGCAATCTCAGTTTCTTGCTTGTTCTTCGTTTGCTCGCAGGAAACAGACCCTCGTGGTCAGGTTGATCGTGCTCCGGCGTGGTCAATAACCTCTCGGAGTTGGTTTAGCGATTGCTAAGGCGCGACGTCCTCGCACGTTCGTAGTCGGATCGTCAAAGTCGACTTCCACCAAAGCGAAATCCATCATCTCATCGAAAGACGGGACACCTTTGCCTCTATCACTTCTTCATGCCTTGAGTTACCTATTTATGATGAATATGATGATGAGCATGTTGAGTTGCCTAGTTGTGATGCTATGCTTCATAGGATATCATGTGAAAATTCTATTGGTCACTTCATGTTTGACAATCCTTTGAATTTGCCATATGCTATGAGTGAGATCTCCCATATTGCTTCATTTCAATCTCAACATAGTAACTATGCATGCCCCATTAAAATCAATCCTATTTGCACTTATGGCATAGATGACGAGATGATGGTCATTGGCTTTTGCTTCTGATGAGGACATCAATACCATTGTTACACCCACAGCCCCTGCTGCTATACATACTGGACCAATTACTAGAGCTCGCGCATGCCAACTAAATTACCAGGTACTTTCGTTTCTTGGTAATGATTCTAATGTTCATGAGAATATGATGCTGCCTAAATTGGATACATTTGTTTTGCTTACAAATGAAGGGCCTAGCTTGGAGAAGGATGAACATTGGAGCAAGAACAAGCATGGAGATGATGGCATGCGCAAGGGGAACAAGAACATAGTTACAAGTGATGATTTCAGGTCTTTAAAGCCTCCATAACGAGTGCATGAAGCCTTGGACGAAATATACAAGATGTCACTTCATAATTTTCGTCCAGAGGCTATTATAGGTGCTGCGTAACCTTTTTATTGGGCCAGGCCCATGTAATTTCGAAATACATAAGTATAGGTTATTTTTAGAGTCCGTATGTGTGGGGAAACAAGAGATAGGGTTGATTTCGGACCCCTCCACCAAGGGCCACGAAATTCCGCCTCTCTTCCTCCATATATACAGCCCTTAGGGCACCGTTTAGACTTTGGGTTTTGTTTAGATTAAAAGTTCGCCATAGCTGCAACTTCGTGTACTTCGTTTGTGTTCAACGACCAGACAAAGGCGTCACAGAACCCCACCTTGATCAATAAAGCTTTCATCTTATATTCGCAATATCCAGATTGCAATCTCAGTTTCTTGCTTGTTCTTCGTTTGCTCGCAGGAAACAGACCCTTGTGGTCAGGTTGATCATGCTCCGGCGTGGTCAATAATCTCTTGGAGTTGGTTTAGCGATTGCTAAGGCGCGACGTCCTCGCACGTTCGTAGTCGGATCGTCAAAGTCGACTGCCACCAAAGCGATATCCATCATCTCATCGAAAGACGAGACACCTTTGCCTCTATCAAGTGGTATCAGTTTTCAGGTTGCTCGGTGAGAATTTCCAGTTTTTCCTAGATTAGATTTATTTTCTTACCTATTGTCCAAGAAAAAGCCACAAAACAAAAGTTAGATCTATTCATCCTTTGTCCTAGCCAGACTGAGCCTTTGCAATTTTCTTTTCATTGTTTGCATTATTCAATTATCGGTTGCATCGCCGTGTCGAGTTGCTGGTCTTAGTGTGATAGAGGCGGAGGTGTCCCGTCTTTCGATGAGATGATGGATATCTCTTTGGTGGAAGTCGACTTTGACGACCCGACTACGAACGTGCGAGGACGTCGCGCCTTAGCAATCGCTAAACCAACTCCGAGAGGTTATTGACCACGCCGGAGCACGATCAACCTGACCACGAGGGTCTGTTTACTGCGAGCAAACGAAGAACAAGCAAGAAACTAAGATTGCAATCTGGATATTGCGAATATAAGATGAAAGCTTTATTGATCAAGGTGGGGTTCTGTGACGCCTTTGTCTGGTCGTTGAACACAAACGAAGTACGCGAAGTTGCAGCTATGGCGAACTTTTAATCTAAACAAAACCCAAAGTCTAAACGATGCCCTAAGGGCTGTATATATGGAGGAAGAGGGGGGAATTTCGTGGCCCTTGGTGGAGGGGTCCGAAATCAACCCTATCTCTTGTTTCCCCACACATACGGACTCTAAAAATAGCCTATACTTATGTATTTCGAAATTACATGGGCCTGGCCCAATAATAAGGTGACGCAGCACCTAAAATAGCCTCGGGACGAAATTTATGAAGTGGCATCTTGTATATTTCGTTCAAGGCTTCATGCACCCATTATGGTGGCTTCAAAGTCCTGAAATCATCACTTGTAACTCCATTCTTGTTCTTGCTCCAATGTTCATCCTTCTCCAAGCTAGGCCCTTCATTTGTAAGCAAAACAAATGTATCCAATTTAGGCAGCGTCATATTCTCATGAACATTAGAATCATTACCAAGAAACGAAAGTACCTGATAATTTAGTTGGCGTGCACGAGCTCTAGTAATTGGTCCAGTATGTATAGCAGCAGGGGCTGTGGGTGTAACAATTGTATTGATGTCCTCATCAGGAATGCTTGCCTCATATTGAATTTGCTTATAATCGTTCATTGCATTCTACTACTAAGATGTGCCCTTTTGAAGTTGTGTATGGTTTCCTACCTCGTGCACCTATTGATTTGTTGCCTCTTCCATCTTCAGAGAAGGTTAATTTTGATGCTAAACAACGTGCTGAATTGATTTTAAAAATGCATGAGTTAACTAAGGAAAACATTGAGCGCATGAATGCTAAATATAAACTTGCTGGAGATAAGGGTAGAAAACATGTTGTGTTTGCACCTGGAGATCTTGTTTGGTTACATTTGCGTAAGGATAGATTTCCTGATTTGCGCAAATCAAAGTTAATGCCACGTGCTGATGGTCCCTTTAAGGTGTTAGAGAAAATAAATGATAATGCATATAAACTTGAGCTGCCTGCAGATTTTGGGGTTAGTCCCACTTTTAACATTGCAGATTTGAAGCCTTATTTGGGTGAGGAAGATGAGTTTCCGTCGAGGACGACTTCATTTCAAGAAGGGGAGGATGATGAGGACATCAATACCATTGTTACACCCACAGGCCCTGCTGCTATACATACTGGACCAATTACTAGAGCTCGCGCACGCTAACTAAATTACCAGGTACTTTCGTTTCTTGGTAATGATTCTAATGTTCATGAGAATATGATGCTGCCTATATTGGATACATTTATTTTGCTTACAAATGAAGGGCCTAGCTTGGAGAAGGATGAACATTGGAGCAAGAACAAGCATGGAGATGATGGCATGCGCAAGGGGAACAAGAACGGAGTTACAAGTGATGATTTCAGGACTTTGAAGCCACCATAATGGGTGCATGAAGCCTTGGACGAAATATACAAGATGTCACTTCATAAATTTCGTCCCGAGGCTATTTTAGGTGCTGCGTCACCTTATTATTGGGCCAGGCCCATGTAATTTCGAAATACATAAGTATAGGCTATTTTTAGAGTCCGTATGTGTGGGGAAACAAGAGATAGGGTTGATTTCGGACCCCTCCACCAAGGGCCACGAA
The DNA here is from genome assembly GCF_018294505.1 of Triticum aestivum. Taxonomy (NCBI): domain Eukaryota; kingdom Viridiplantae; phylum Streptophyta; class Magnoliopsida; order Poales; family Poaceae; genus Triticum; species Triticum aestivum. The sequence goes on along the minus strand of NC_057801.1, from coordinate 361,344,235 downwards.
ATTCCCCCTCTCTTCCTCCATATATACAGCCCTTAGGGCACCGTTTAGACTTTGGGTTTTGTTTAGATTAAAAGTTCGCCATAGCTGCAACTTCGCGTACTTCGTTTGTGTTCAACGACCAGACAAAGGCGTCACAGAACCCCACCTTGATCAATAAAGCTTTCATCTTATATTCGCAATATCCAGATTGCAATCTCAGTTTCTTGCTTGTTCTTCGTTTGCTCGCAGGAAACAGACCCTCGTGGTCAGGTTGATCGTGCTCCGGCGTGGTCAATAACCTCTCGGAGTTGGTTTAGCGATTGCTAAGGCGCGACGTCCTCGCACGTTCGTAGTCGGATCATTAAAGTCGACTGCCACCAAAGCGATATCCATCATCTCATCGAAAGATGGGACACCTTTTCCTATATCACAAAATCTCCTCGGAAACTGTATTGCACTTAAGATTTTCTGCATAGAACAAGCAATGCAGTAGCCCCCGAGACACTGGTCGGGTGGCAACACCAGATCAGGGGATCAATGTGCCCCTTTAATATTTGTAAATAATAAGCCCGAAGCCCAGTAGCCCCCGAGCCTTAATGCGGGCATGGGTGGCCGAATTAAGGATCAATATCCATAGTAAAATCACAAATTATGTGTAATGACTCAATGTATCCAAGTACTTTATGTCATTAATGCTCGGATCCGCATTGTACAAAACTTTGTTGACCGACCATGGGCTTCAACCTCCTCGGCCGGTAGCCGAGGAGTGTTTGTCCTACTTTATAAAGCCTTTATGAGGGCAAAGATTTATGACAAACAAGGCAATTTGGTCATACGGCTTTCTAAACAAAGGTACGTAGAGAGATATGTTATATTGCTGTTTAACAGAAGAAATGTCTTCCAAAGAAAATAGTCCCGCTATCGGTTCCTTTCTTTGGGTTGTCATGCTAAGAATGATCATGAAACCTCAGCTCCAATGTAAGAGCAAAAGATCGAGGATTTAGTTTGGAAGGCCAGTTAATAGCCCCCGGTAGTGTTCGACGACAGTCGAGGTCAAGCCGGAAACACTTCGGCCAATGTTATGAATGGCCCGTCATTTAATATAGTCATCAGATCGCTGACTAGTTTACACCTATTGTGACAGTCAGTTTTCGGCTTTCTCCACTGAGGTGCTTGACCATGTGAGCTGGAAGCACAATCGCAGTGGTTCTCCCTTTGCACACCTAGCCGAACAAAGCGGAACGTAGGAGGCAAGTGCGGGAGCCGGGCAACCCAACTATTGACCGAAGACACAATTCGAAGCTGATGCATATATAGCAATATCCGAGAATGTTTTTGCCGAATCTCTAAAGGTGTCCGGCGTTGCACTGCGAGACTTGTGCTGAAAACACACAAATAGTTAAAAGTGCCAAAAGCTTGGAAAACCAAAAAACGTGAGTAAAAACATGACGTCCGAACAAGATCAAGTATTCGGTGCCAATCCGAAAATTGGACTTTAGAAAAAAAGTGCTTCTGCCGTGCTTTAACTTTGCAACGACTAAGAAGAAAAACACTTAGTATGAAATGGCTCAAATAAACATAAGATCCCCCAAGCGACTTGGGTAAAAGTTGACTATAAAATGTAAGGTGACATGTAGAATGCCTTCTAGCCGGATTGTAGATCGTTTGTCGTAGCGGACCTTTTCGCTTCAACCTCTGGACCCAATAGTCCGGAGTGTGTCCGAATACCCTCGCGGTTATAAAAACCGGGGCATGCGTGGAGACCAGGCGTAGGGGTCATTAGTGCTTTATCAGACAAGTGCCCAACTAGTTATGTTATATTACATGGTTAGTAAGAAACATCTTCCAGGGAGAATAGTTCCGTTAGGGGTTCCTTTCCCTGGGAGGCATGCCCTAAAGTGCATGTCCGGACTGCGAAAAGAGCAGAAAAACATCTGGGGGCAGGTAAATAAATAGGTAAGAAATCATCTTTTAGTTCACCGACCAAGTATTCCCTTAAGAACGCTAGCTTTCGGCTTCACCCAGTCTGAGGTACACATCCGGCTGACCCGGTAGTAACAATCGCAGAGGTGCTCCCTTTACCACCTAGCCGAACAATCGGGAACGTAGGGGTAAGCACAGGAGCCAGGCAACCCAGCTTGGCCAAAACTTAAGTCATATCGATGCATATAATGGTGAATAAAAGGTACATGCGGAAGTGTGACACATGTGTTGGGCATAAAACCCGTATTAATAAGCTTCTGTTAAAGAAGCCCCCATGTATAATGAGCATGGGTAGCGCATCAAGCGTGTGCGAACAAAGTTTCGACAAGGAAAATTTTTACAAGCAACTTTTTTACAAAAAAGTATAATTCTTGATCGAACCGAACACAAGTTAGAAATTTAAAACTTTGAGTGTGTAGGCAACTTGGCTGGTTAATGTGTTAGGTATTGACGACGCGGTCCGAGCTTGATGCGGGACAAGGTTCCATTCCCCAAGTCGGTCCCGAGGTGGCGGAGCAAGGAGCTTGGCACTCCGAAGTGGTGACATAGCACGGTCAATGCAGGACGGCAGAGTGATGCTGAAGTCCCCGGCATGGGGTAATGAAGTGTTGACGAAGCCCCCGTCCAGCCGATGTGACGTCAAAGGATATAGTCCGGCTGGATCATTTTCCTGTGCACAAAAAATAGTGCAGACCAGGGGTAATAGTAATAATAGGAATTAAAAAAAATGTTGCATGATAAATAATTTATGCAAAGTGAGTAGTAAAAGAAATATGGCCTGGCGCCGAAGTCGATGTCGATGCAGGTCGTCGGCGTAATGCAATAAAGGCGTGGCAAAGCCTGGATTCATAGGTCGGCCCGAGTTCCGGATGCGGCGTTCGCCGAACTGTGTACGGAAACTGACCGAACCATCATGCGATCGTCGATAATGCGGCCACCATTTGATAGACCTGTGTACATATGCTGGACTAACCAGAGTAATAATTCCTTGGGTAAAATTTAACCCAAACAAGCAAAAAGAAATACTATGATTAATAGCACCTGGTTTATTTGTTGTAGCAATCCGAAGGAAGGTGATTCCCAAAATCGGGACTCAATCCGCGCACCCATGCCTGGTCGGCTAGTGACGCCGAAGTGTCCGGAGTAGGTTAATGAAGAGATGGCGAAGCCCCCGGTCCAGCCAAGATGTCGAAGTAGGTGGGCGTGATGGACACCAGCTTGAAGAAGCAATAGTGCGGCCCTACCGATGCAGGTCGTGACGTGGTCGATGCCGGCTTGATGAAGCGACCGTGCGGTGATGCCGGTATGCCCGCTCCGTGTAATCCGTGGGGTGGCGATGTTGGTGATGATTTATCCTCCGCGATGCCGGACTCTTGTTCGTCTTGCCAAGATGATGATCCGAAGAAGTTGAGCTTGGCTCAACAAAGTGACGACGTGTCTAGCGCAGGTCGGCAGCCGTGGAGCAATATTGCCGGACTGGTTTGACACCAGCATGATGTTGAAGTTCATGTTCAAAAGATCTTAAAATTAGTGGGATGTATTCGGGAACAAAACACAATACCGCATACAAAACTTCCTTCAAAAAGGATGTCTGAAATCCCGTTCATAAAAAAGACGAACTCGGGTCAGATTCGTTTTCGCGTAGAAAACAGATCCAAAAAGTGATGCACTAATCGGAAGTTTCCCGGAGTTTGGACGGTCGGATCGAGCTGAATTTTTGGCAGGTGGTAGATAAGGGAATTCCGCAGCAAATCAACGGTTGGATCCTCCAAAGGACATCCGAGCTAGACGCTGGATACCATGCCCTAAACTTGTCTGGATTCTCGTCCAGATTCAACAGGGCTCCGGTATATCGGAGATTGCCGGAGATTCCTCCATCGGAACTCGACGAAATTTTTGCAGGGTTGTTGTAGACTTAATTCCGCAAAATTCCACCAAAGTAATCGTTTAGGAGACACTCGAGGAGGTGGTGGTGGCGGATACAAGTTTGTTGTCCAGAAAAACAGCACGGTCGCCTGAGGGCAATGTTGACATTGAGCCCCCGAGCTCCATGGATGACTCCTCCATGATCTTGATAGAGATTGGAGTTGGTGTTGATGAAGGCCTTCATCCGAACATGATGATCGGAGGTAGGGCGCAGTCCTCGGTCAAGCCAAGGTGACCAGTCGAGCTGGTGACGAAGAAGCCGACGTCGCAGTTGACCTGCAGTCGAGCCATTGATCCTTTCGCCGATCACACAGCGGAACTCTCAATGAAAGCACCAATGACGGTGTCAAAACCGGCGGATCTCGGGTAGGGGGTCCCAAGCAGTGCGTCTTAGGATCAATGGTAACAGGAGGCAAGGGACACGATGTTTTACCCAGGTTCGGGCCCTCTTGATGGAGGTAAAACCCTACGTCCTGCTTGATTAATATTGATGATGTGTGTTACAAGAGTGGATCTACCACGAGATCAAGGAGGCTAAACCCTAGAAGCTAGCCTATGGTATGATTGTTGTTGTATATGTCTATCGACTAGCCTGGCCCCGGTTTATATAATGCACCAGAGGCCTAGGATAACAAGAGTCCTAGCCGAATACGCCGGTGGGGGAGGAGTCCTTGTCTTGATCGCCAAGTCTTGTTGATTCTTCCTTGTATGCGGCAGCTGTCCGGACTGGCCCATGAGTATACGTCCATGGGGGTCCTCGGCCCAATCCAACTGATCGGGAGACGACGCGTTGAGTACCCCCTAGTCCAGGACACCGTCAGTGATCGTTCCTTAGCCGTGTGCGGTGCCCCCCTCCACCATATTCCACCTTGGTCATATTGTTGCGGTGCTTAGGCGAAGCCCTGCGTCGGTAGAACATCATCATCGTCACCACGCCGTCGTGCTGACGGAACTCATCCCCGACACCCTGCTGGATCAGAGTCCGAGGATCGTCATCGAGCTGAACGTGTGCTGAACTCGGAGGTGTCGTACGTTCGGTGCTTGGATCGGTCGGATCATGAAGATGTACGACTACATCAACCGCGTTGTCATAACGCTTCCGCTTTCGGTCTACGAGGGTACGTGGACATAATCTCCCCTCTCATTGCTATGCATCACCATGATCTTGCGTGTGCGTAGGATTTTTTTTGAAATTACTACGTTCCCCAAGAGTGGTATCCGAGCCTAGGTTTTACGTGTTGATGTTATATGCACGAGTAGAACACAAGTGAGTTGTGGGCGATACAAGTCATACTGCTTACTAGCATGTCATACTTTTGTTCAGCGGTATTGTTGGATGAAGCGGCCCGGACCGGCACTACGCGTACGCTTACGCGAGACTGGTTTTACCGCCGTGCTTTGCACACAGGTGACTAGCGGGTGTCTGTTTCTCCAACTTTAGTTGAACCGAGTGTGGCTACGCCCGGTCCTTGCGAAGGTTAAAACAACACTAACTTGACGAACTATTGTTGTGGTTTTGATGCGTAGGTAAGAACGGTTCTTACTCAGGCCGTAGCAGCCACGTAAAATTTGCAACAACAAAGTAGAGGACGTCTAACTTGTTTTTGCAGGGCATGTTGTGATGTGATATGGTCAAGACGTGATGCTATATTTTCTTGTATGAGATGATCATGTTTTGTAACTGAACTTATTGGCAACTGGCAGGAGCCATATGGTTGTCACTTTATTGTATGAAATGCAAACGCCCTGTAATTGCTTTACTTTATCACTAAGCGGTAGCGATAGTCGTAGAAGCAATAGATGGCGTAACGACAACGATGCTACGATGGAGATCAAGGTGTCGCGCCGGTGACGATGGTGATCACGACGGTGCTTTAGAGATGGAGATCACAAGCACAAGATGATGATGGCCATATCATATCACTTATATTGATTGCATGTGATGTTTATCCTTTATGCATCTTATCTTGCTTTGATTGACGGTAGCATTTTAAGATGATCTCTCACTAAATTATCAAGAAGTGTTCTCCCTGAGTATGCACCGTTGCGAAAGTTCTTCGTGCTGAGACACCACGTGATGATCGGGTGTGATAGGCTCTACGTTCAAATACAACAGGTGTAAAACAGTTGCACACGCGGAATACTTAGGTTAAACTTGACGAGCCTAGCATATACAGATATGGCCAACACGGAGACCGAAAGGTCGAACGTGAATCATATAGTAGATATGATCAACATAGTGATGTTCACCATTGAAACTACTCCATCTCACGTGATGATCGGACATGGTTTAGTTGATTTGGATCACGTGATCGCTTAGATGACTAGAGAGATGTGTGACGCCCGGGTAATTAAGCTACAGTGATCCTCTGCTAATGGTGCCACGTCACCTTGTTTATAGTTGCTAATCTCGAGTTAGTTCGAAACCGATTCAAATTCAAATTCAAAAATAGGCAAACAATAAAAGTTTTCATAACTCAAATCTAAAATGTTCTTAATGTGACAAATAAATCATGGATATTATTGGTGGAGTAACAACATTTTTATAGGATATTTAAATACCCTAAAGTGATTAAAACAACATCAAAACAATTAGTTATACTCCTAATATATTTTACCAAATACTAAACTATTTTTATTCTGAGGTAAAACTTCTTAGAGCAGTGGATTATTTTGACACACTATTTTTGGGGCTATTTTTATATTTTGCTAAACCAAAAATAAAGTGCAACTAAAATAAAACAGAAAAGAGAAATGATAAAAAAAGGAAAAAAACAAATCTAACTAAAAAAAAAGGCAGAACCCCCCCCCACTGGGCCATCTGTGGCCCAGCTGGCCGGGCCCAACCAGCCCACCTGGCCCTAACCGGCCCACCCCGCCGCCATATCCCCCCCCCCCACTACCAGAAACCCTAACCCCATTCCCCCACTCTCCCCACGATTCCTCCCCCCCCCCACGAAAATATCCCCCTCTCCCCCGACTAGATCGGGATCGAGGGAGGAGGACCTCGCCGCCGCCCGGAGCCACCCCTCCGTCGCTGCCGTCCTCCTCATCTCCGCCTCGGCCCCGCCGCCTCACCCCTGCGCCCGATGCAAGCCGGCGTCGGCGCCGCCCCTCCCGGCCTCCTCGCCCCTCCTCTCCCTCCCGCGGCGCCCAGGTGCAGCCGCGGCCTCGCCTCGTCGTCGACCCGACGCCATTTGCCGTCGCTGCCACCTCGCCCCCGTCGTCGATCTACCTCGTCGGACCGCCCCGAGCCCACTGCCCTAGTCCCTACTCCCCCACCGTGAGCTCCCCCCCTCTCCCTCGCGCTCACCTCGGCCGTCCCGACGCCCGCGCACGACCACCGCGCTCCGGCTGCGCACTGGGCTCGCCCGACCCGCGCCTGTTGCCCCCGACCACGTCGCCGTGCGTCCCCGCCACCGCAGCTTGCCGTCCCGGCCGCCTGGCCGGCGCCGTGGCCTCCGGCCCCGCCTTGCGCCACTAACTCCCCTGCTCCGGCCGTCTCGGCCATGGCCTCGCCCCTCTCCTGGCGTCGCCACTGGCCGTTGGCCGCGCGCGCCCCACGTCCTGCACCGGCCGCTCGTGCCGCCCCTACCAAGCGGCGCTGGCCCCCAGCGCTCCCGCCCGCGCACCCCCCCCTGCGGCCACCTCCGGCGCCGGTGCCCCGGTGTTTCCCCTCGCCCGTGCCGGTTCGGGCGAGCGCCCCCGACCGCGCTTGTTAAGCCCGCTCCAGTGGCCTATGTGCCACTGGCAACTGGGGCCCCTTGGAGTATGACAAGTGGGGCCCAGCCCCAGAAACGTTAAAAAAAATAATATTAATAAAAATAATTAAATAATTAAATAATAATTAAATTAATTAATTAATTAAGGAATTAATTAAGTTAATTAATCATAATTAGATTAACCTAATTAACTAATTAGTTTAATTAAACAGTAATTAGATTAGTTAAACATTAATTAGACTAAACAGTCAATGACAAACGGGACCCACACGTCGGTTGACCAGTCAACCCCTGTTGACTGCTGACGTCAGCATGACATCATGCTGACGTCATAAATACATTTTTTTCGAATTAATTAAACAATTAATTAAATTCCAGAAATTAATAAAATCTTTAGAAAATCATATCTTTTAATCAGTAACTCGGATTAAAATATTTTCAACATGAAAGTTGCTCAGAACGACGGGACGAATCCGGATACGCAGTCCGTTCGTCCGCCACACCCCCCTAACCTATCGAACCCGCAACTTTCCTCCTCCGGCTCCTCTGCCCGAAAACACGAAACACCGGGAATACTTTCCCGGATGATTCCCCCCTTAACCAGTACCACCTCATACCGCGTTAGAACACGTCTAGCTCTGCTTGTTATCCTGTTATGCACTTGCTTACTATGTATTTACTGTTTCTCCCCCTCTTCTCTCCGGTAGACTACGAGACCGACGCTGATGCCACCGAGTACGACTACGTCACCGACGACCCCTCCTTGTCTGAGCAACCAGGCAAGCCCCCCCTTTGATCACCAGATATCGCCTATCCTCTTCTATACTGCTTGCATTAGAGTACTGTAGCATGTTACTGCTTTCGTTAATCCTATCCTGATGCATAGCCTGACATTGTCGCTACATCTGTTGATACCTTACCTGCAATCCTAAATGCTTAGTATAGGATGCTAGTTTATCATCATTGGCCCTACATTCTTGTCAGTCTGCCTTGCTATACTATCGGGCCGTGATCACTTGGGAGGTGATCACGGGTATATACTATACATACATACATACTATACAGATGGTGACTAAAGTCGGGTCAGCTCATTGAGTACCCGCAAGTGATTCTGACGAGGGGGCTGAAAGGACAGGTGGCTCCATCCCGGTAGAGGTGGGCCTGGGTTCCCGACGGCCCCCGACTGTTACTTTGTGGCGGAGCGACAGGGCAGGTTGAGACCACCTAGGAGACAGGTGGGCCTGGCCCTGTTCGGCGTTCGCGGACACTTAACACGCTTAACGAGATCTTGGTATTTGATCTGAGTCTGGCTACGAGCCTATACGCACTAACCATCTACGTGGGAGTAGTTATGGGTATCCCGACGTCGTGGTATCAGCCGAAGCACTTCAGACGTCAGCGACGGAGCGGCGCGCGCCGAATTGGACTGGAACGCCACTAGGCTAGGTCTGCTTTCGGCCGCCCACGCAACGTGCAGGTGTGCTCAGGGCGATGGGCCCAGACCCCTGCGCGCTTAGGTTTAGACCGGCGTGCTGGCCTCTCTGTTTTGCCTAGGTGGGGCTGCGACGTGTTGATCTTCCGCGGCCGGGCATGACCCAGGAAAGTGTGTCCGGCCAAATGGGATCGAGCGTGTTGGGCTATGTGGTGCACCCCTGCAGGGAAGTTAATCTATTCGAATAGCCGTGATCTTCGGTAACAGGACGACTTGGAGTTGTACCTTGACCTTATGACAACTAGAACCGGATACTTAATAAAACACACCCTTCCAAGTTCCACAGACAACCCGGTGATCGCTTTTCCGCAGGGCGACGAGGAGAGGATCGCCGGGTAGGATTATGCTATGAGATGCTATTTGGAGATGTACTTGGAGATGCTACTTGGAGGACTTCAATCTACTCTCTTCTACATGCTGCAAGACGGAGGCTGCCAGAAGCGTAGTCTTCGACAGGATTAGCTATCCCCCTCTTATTCTGGCATTCTGCAGTTCAGTCCACTGATATGGCCTCCTTACACATATACCCATGCATATGTAGTGTAGTTCCTTGCTTGCGAGTACTTTGGATGAGTACTCACGGTTGCTTTCTCCCCCCTTTTTCCCCTTTCCTTTCTTTCTGGTTGTCGCAACCAGATGCTGGAGTCCAGGAGCCAGACGCCACCGTCGACGACGACCCCTACTACACCGGAGGTGCCTACTACTACGTGCTGCCCGCTGACGACGACCAGGAGTAGTTTAGGAGGATCCCAGGCAGGAGGCCTGCGCCTCTTTCGATCTGTATCCCAGTTTGTGCTAGCCTTCTTAAGGCAACTTGTTTAACTTATGTCTGTACTCAGATATTGTTGCTTCCGCTGACTCGTCTATGATCGAGCACTTGTATTCGAGCCCTCGAGGCCCCTGGCTTGTATTATGATGCTTGTATGACTTATTTTATTTGTAGAGTTGTGTTGTGATATCTTCCCGTGAGTCCCTGATCTTGATCGTACACATTTGCGTGCATGATTAGTGTACGATTGAATCGGGGGCGTCACAAGTTGGTATCAGAGCCGACTGCCTGTAGGAATCCCCTTCCAACTCCTTGGCCGAAGTCGAGTCTAGACTTTACAAAACTTTTACTAACATGGCTGTGCGGCCCATGGGCCCACGTCGCCATTGGGTGGTATTAGGATCTTTTACTCCTCGACCTTTACTCTGGGATTCTGAACTCTCTTCTATTCGGGTTAAACGATTTTGCTAAAAACAAAACTAACTTTAGGTTCTCGCAAGTACTTTTTCCCGGAGAGCCCCTCACTGCAGATGATCGCCTGCTACATCAGAAGATTCCGAAGATACTCTCTGATGTCCTCTCGAGACTTTGTGCCCATCACTTTTGCTATTACTGACCACCGATAAATCCGTATGGATAACTACTTACACTTGCCATTCATACGATCATCCCCCATTGATCTTGTTATTACAAGATACCCCGAAGTTTCTTTGCTGTTCCGAAAATACTTTGTGCCTACTGCCTAGCAGTTCTTTGCCACATGAATACCCCTTCAAATAAATCCTCGCACTTGTCGAGTATCCGCTCATCCCCAGTTGTTCATGTGTTTCACAAAAGTCTTCAAAATACTATTCGATCTTCCGAAAATCCTCTAGAGCCTTTGGCTCTTGAAATTCTTGCCTGCTTGCATTATGGTTAATCCCATAAGTCTCGTAGTCTTATTGACATTCCTTGTCATTATCATTTTGAGTCTGTTGACTCAATATGTTTGCGAATACACGCAATCATTATTGATCCTTATAAATTACCTTTCCGGCTGAGCTTCCATTCTTTTAACTGGAATTGGTTCTCGATCAATCCAATTGTCGTTGATTGTACCCTAAGGCTATTCAACTTGTCCATCCCTAAACAGAGCATTGCTTCTGATCCCTTGATTTGGAAATCATAATTCCTTTGCATTTGACAATTGAGTTAGTCAGTTGTTTCTATAATCTAATCTCCTTGCATTCTTCTTCCTCTAGTTGAGTACCGATACTCGTATCAGATCCTTTGTGGACCATCAAGTCCTTTGTTGGATTGTTATCCGACAGTGTCCTTCACATTTGATCACTTTGTGAGTTCTTCCCCTGATACATAATGCCTTTGTTAAGTTGTATCCTCTGCTTGGCCAACCATGCTCTGCCTTCGAGCTTGAGTTAATTATTTCTAAAGATTCTGGTATATGATTCCAAGAAGCCCCTATGGGTTGAACATATGCCTTCACTAAACCGTGTGAACCCGAAAGTTTTCACGAATCATACTCTTCTGGTGCTTCGCCAGATAAAATTTCAACACTGCAACTTCATCGAACGTGAGAAGTGAATGAAAGGTTATGCATTGGAGAAGTGGGAGTCGACCTTGAACTTGTGTTCATGCCCATGGACACGATGTAGATCTTATCATTAAAGCTTCTTTTAAATCAATTATTCCCTTGGTATAAGTTCATCTTATATCTGAGATTTGGCCTTTTTGCAATCGTGGTTCTGACCATGTTCTCCTTTAAATATCATGTCCTGTGCAAGTTTAAGCACTTGTCTTCTATAGAGCAATACCCCAGTTCAACTTCTAGTTTGATCTGTCGTCGAGTATTACCACCTGGTATCTCGAGATTATCTTGGAACTGCATAATTTCTTATGAGTTTTTCATCAAGTGCTACATACTCACCGATTACAATTTTTCATGGGCTCGGAGTTATTGAACACTCAAAGACACCGATAACTGAACCGAGTCCGCTCTATGGTTCAACAACTCTTCAGTAAGCTTCTATAAGTACGAGTTTGTACCCGATCATGCCATTCCTAGCCTGTTTGGCTATATCATTGACGTGCGATTCTAACGGTGCTACCTGGTCCTTATTCTTGGAGCACCAATTTTCGACGATGAACTAACCTTACGTCGATTTTTCCTCGTCATATCAATTCGCCTTGAACAACAAGCTTGGTTTCGAGTTTGTGTCATACCTTTGGTTCCAATAACCTTTCACTTCATCATTACTTGACTTGATGTCGTCACCGATCGATTACATCTTCATGAACTCTCGCGACAAAGGTGTCGTGATCATCAACATTCTGAGCTCATCCAGGATATCAATTGAATTCATGATGAGAAATACCATCCTTGCCCTCGATAAATTGTATTATCGTCGACCACTTTATTGCCCTCCCACCAACACAAGCTTGTTCATGTTTGGTGTTATACCTTGAGTTCCTTGCTATCCAGCAATTGTTCTTTTTTACCTTGGAGTATTACCATCCTTTATGTTAAGAATGTTCTGAGATTTGTTCCACCTCTTGAGAATTCTTGACATAGAAATACTTCTCACCATCACCATTCTTTCTTGGTCCCCGTGTTAATACCAACAAGTGAACGGTGTTGTTTGGATTCTTTCCTTCTAGCAACCCTATCTCTTTGAAGTTAATGGTCGAAAGTTCATTCTTAGGCTATTGATTATTGCATCACCATTCTGACATTGGTCATGCAACCCAACCCATATTTCGGGCGCGCCTTTCAACCAATGTTTAATTGTGTATGTTTTCCTCGAGCATACTTCCTTATATCATTTGATCTGACAAATGTTATCTCCTTGTTCACTAGTTGTGGACACCCATCTTTTAGGAATCTCGGTGAATTGCCGTTGAGTTTACCAGACACATCCTTGTCCTCTCCTTGGGTTAATGATGGACTCTTGATAACGGAAATCACTTCATAGTTCATTTCCCCGAGAATCTTGCAATGTCATCTCGTCAATTTGCGTTACACCTTTTCTTCTCAGGTATCCTAAGTCTGAGGTATCCTGACACCAACCGGATCTGAATCTCGGTCAGATATGATGGTTGGGACATATCTCCAAGAGTTGTAACATTGATCTCTACGTGACCCGGTAACATGATGTCATGCCTAGCACCCCCCCCCCGGCTGGAGGACCTATCATTATAGATTCCTTTTCAGCAAGGTTATCCATTCATCCATGAGGAAATTGTAAGACTTATTCTACAAGATATTCCTGATGGATCCTTCGTGTTTCCAAAGTCTGATCTTCACACGAAGACCATGTCAAGGCTATCTCGAAACATGTCAATGGTACTCCGATTTTCAACAGGAACATTTGAAGCACGATGCTAAATTTTATTTATCATTTATCCTAACACCGTTGTATGGGTAATATCATGAAAAATCCTCTCCCCTACCTAAAGAGTTTTCTACATTATATCCTGACATGGATATCATGCTCTGCTTGTCCTTGGGAAGGATATACCTTTGAAATTTGTGTTTCAACCTATTCTCCTTTCCATTGATCTGTTTAATCTGATGATCATGTTTTCCTTCCATTGTTGATGTAACCTTTCTTGTGATCTATATGATCTGAGCAGTAATATTCTCCTGCTTATGTAAACACCTCGGTGTACAACTCTGCCAGTGAGACCCTGTTACTTTTGTTGGTGACATTTCGGTAACCACCGATGGACGAGAACTTTGCCTAATGGTCCACCTCGTTCAACGAGCAGGAAAATGGTTCTCTTCGTCCCTCGCCCTTGGTACCGACGTTGTTACCGACATAACTGACAGGTTATTCTCGGGCATGCCTTGCTATCATAACCGTGCAAGATGTCACCGCTCTTTCAACGTTTAACCCACATGGTGGGCCCATAACCCACAGTTCCACAGGATCAAAACCTGACTCTCCTGTACAGCCCTGTTACTAATGGTTATTTCCCACGCTTGGCTTCATATTTAATTCACGGGCCACCTTCCTAATGCTCTACTCTGGTATCGGACACAATACTTATTCCCGTTGCTCTGAACCCCATTCACACTCTGTTTCAGGCAATGAACGATTGCCTATCCGCTTGAAACTTCTTATTGCACCGTCTTACTTTGCTCTCGATGTGTTTCATTTGTTCAACTCGAGAGATACTCATATGTTCATACTTGGGAAACCCCCAGAAGATTTTCCCTTGTAACATCCTATCGTTGTAGAGCTGCCCCTTACCTATTCGTAAGTACGATGGAGATCCCGAAGAAAGGATGACAAATTGATCATGGTGACTTGAAGCAGTGAAATGAAGACATCAACGAAAGGGATCAACCTCTTCGAAAGGGAAGCCAAGACCGAGAAGACTCGTTAGGTTTTTCGCTACCAACACCTTCGCCCCTTGCTCCACCGCTTAAATCTCGGGACGAGATTTCTTGTAGTGGAGGAGAATTGTGACGCCCGGGTAATTAAGCTACAGTGATCCTCTGCTAATGGTGCCACGTCACCTTGTTTATAGTTGCTAATCTCGAGTTAGTTCGAAACCGATTCAAATTCAAATTCAAAAATAGGCAAACAATAAAAGTTTTCATAACTCAAATCTAAAATGTTCTTAATGTGACAAATAAATCATGGATATTATTGGTGGAGTAACAACATTTTTATAGGATATTTAAATACCCTAAAGTGATTAAAACAACATCAAAACAATTAGTTATACTCCTAATATATTTTACCAAATACTAAACTATTTTTATTCTGAGGTAAAACTTCTTAGAGCAGTGGATTATTTTGACACACTATTTTTGGGGCTATTTTTATATTTTGCTAAACCAAAAATAAAGTGCAACTAAAATAAAACAGAAAAGAGAAATGATAAAAAAACGAAAAAACAAATCTAACTAAAAAAAAGGGCAGAACCCCCCCCCCCCACTGGGCCATCTGTGGCCCAGCTGGCCGGGCCCAACCAGCCCACCTGGCCCTAACCGGCCCACCCCGCCGCCATATCCCCCCCCCCCCACTACCAGAAACCCTAACCCCATTCCCCCCACTCTCCCCACGATTCCTCCCCCCCCCCCCACGAAAATATCCCCCTCTCCCCCGACTAGATCGGGATCGAGGGAGGAGGACCTCGCCGCCGCCCGGAGCCACCCCTCCGTCGCTGCCGTCCTCCTCATCTCCGCCTCGGCCCCGCCGCCTCACCCCTGCGCCCGATGCAAGCCGGCGTCGGCGCCGCCCCTCCCGGACTCCTCGCCCCTCCTCTCCCTCACGCGGCGCCCAGGTGAAGCCGCGGCCTCGCCTCGTCGTCGACCCGACGCCATTTGCTGTCGCTGCCACCTCGCCCCCGTCGTCGATCTACCTCGTCGGACCGCCCCGAGCCCACTGCCCTAGTCCCTACTCCCCCACCGTGAGCTCCCCCCCTCTCCCTCGCGCTCACCGCGGCCGTCCCGACGCCCGCGCACGACCACCGCGCTCCGGCTGCGCACTGGGCTCGCCCGACCCGCGCCTGTTGCCCCCGACCACGTCGCCGTGTGTCCCCGCCACCGCAGCTTGCCGTCCCGGCCGCCTGGCCGGCGCCGTGGCCTCCGGCCCCGCCTTGCGCCACTAACTCCCCTGCTCCGGCCGTCTCGGCCATGGCCTCGCCCCTCTCCTGGCGTCGCCACTGGCCGTTGGCCGCGCGCGCCCCACGTCCTGCACCGGCCGCTCGTGCCGCCCCTACCAAGCGGCGCTGGCCCCCAGCGCTCCCGCCCGCGCACCCCCCCCCCTGCGGCCACCTCCGGCGCCGGTGCCCCGGTGTTTCCCCTCGCCCGTGCCGGTTCGGGCGAGCGCCCCCGACCGCGCCTGTTAAGCCCGCTCCAGTGGCCTATGTGCCACTGGCAACTGGGGCCCCTTGGAGTATGACAAGTGGGGCCCAGCCCCAGAAACGTTAAAAAAATAATATTAATAAAAATAATTAAATAATTAAATAATAATTAAATTAATTAATTAATTAAGGAACTAATTAAGTTAATTAATCATAATTAGATTAACCTAATTAACTAATTAGTTTAATTAAACAGTAATTAGATTAGTTAAACATTAATTAGACTAAACAGTCAATGACAAACGGGACCCACACGTCGGTTGACTAGTCAACCCCTGTTGACTGCTGACGTCAGCATGACATCATGCTGACGTCATAAATACATTTTTTTCGAATTAATTAAATAATTAATGAAATTCCAGAAATTAATAAAATCTTTAGAAAATCATATCTTTTAATCACTAACTCGGATTAAAATATTTTCAACATGAAAGTTGCTCAGAACGACGGGACGAATCCGGATACGCAGTCCGTTCGTCCGCCACACCCCCCTAACCTTTCGAACCCGCAACTTTCCTCCTCCGGCTCCTCTGCCCGAAAACACGAAACACCGGGAATACTTTCCCGGATGATTCCCCCCTTAACCAGTACCACCTCATACCGCGTTAGAACACGTCTAGCTCTGCTTGTTATCCTGTTATGCACTTGCTTACTATGTATTTACTGTTTCTCCCCCCTCTTCTCTCCGGTAGACTACGAGACCGACGCTGATGCCACCGAGTACGACTACGTCACCGACGACCCCTCCTTGTCTGAGCAACCAGGCAAGCCCCCCCTTTGATCACCAGATATCGCCTATCCTCTTCTATACTGCTTGCATTAGAGTACTGTAGCATGTTACTGCTTTCGTTAATCCTATCCTGATGCATAGCCTGACATTGTCGCTACATCTGTTGATACCTTACCTGCAATCCTAAATGCTTAGTATAGGATGCTAGTTTATCATCATTGGCCCTACATTCTTGTCAGTCTGCCTTGCTATACTATCGGGCCGTGATCACTTGGGAGGTGATCACGGGTATATACTATACATACATACATACTATACAGATGGTGACTAAAGTCGGGTCAGCTCATTGAGTACCCGCAAGTGATTCTGATGAGGGGGCTGAAAGGACAGGTGGCTCCATCCCGGTAGAGGTGGGCCTGGGTTCCCGACGGCCCCCGACTGTTACTTTGTGGCGGAGCGACAGGGCAGGTTGAGACCACCTAGGAGACAGGTGGGCCTGGCCCTGTTCGGCGTTCGCGGACACTTAACACGCTTAACGAGATCTTGGTATTTGATCTGAGTCTGGCTACGAGCCTATACGCACTAACCATCTACGTGGGAGTAGTTATGGGTATCCCGACGTCGTGGTATCAGCCGAAGCACTTCAGACGTCAGCGACGGAGCGGCGCGCGCCGAATTGGACTGGAACGCCACTAGGCTAGGTCTGCTTTCGGCCGCCCACGCAACGTGCAGGTGTGCTCAGGGCGATGGGCCCAGACCCCTGCGCGCTTAGGTTTAGACCGGCGTGCTGGCCTCTCTGTTTTGCCTAGGTGGGGCTGCGACGTGTTGATCTTCCGAGGCCGGGCATGACCCAGGAAAGTGTGTCCGGCCAAATGGGATCGAGCGTGTTGGGCTATGTGGTGCACCCCTGCAGGGAAGTTAATCTATTCGAATAGCCGTGATCTTCGGTAACAGGACGACTTGGAGTTGTACCTTGACCTTATGACAACTAGAACCGGATACTTAATAAAACACACCCTTCCAAGTTCCACAGACAACCCGGTGATCGCTTTTCCGCAGGGCGACGAGGAGAGGATCGCCGGGTAGGATTATGCTATGAGATGCTATTGGAGATGTTACTTGGAGATGCTACTTGCAGGACTTCAATCTACTCTCTTCTACATGCTGCAAGACGGAGGCTGCCAGAAGCGTAGTCTTCGACAGGATTAGCTATCCCCCTCTTATTCTGGCATTCTGCAGTTCAGTCCACTGATATGGCCTCCTTACACATATACCCATGCATATGTAGTGTAGTTCCTTGCTTGCGAGTACTTTGGATGAGTACTCACGGTTGCTTTCTCCCCCCTTTTTCCCCTTTCCTTTCTTTCTGGTTGTCGCAACCAGATGCTGGAGTCCAGGAGCCAGACGCCACCGTCGACGACGACCCCTACTACACTGGAGGTGCCTACTACTACGTGCTGCCCGCTGACGACGACCAGGAGTAGTTTAGGAGGATCCCAGGCAGGAGGCCTGCGCCTCTTTCGATCTGTATCCCAGTTTGTGCTAGCCTTCTTAAGGCAAACTTGTTTAACTTATGTCTGTACTCAGATATTGTTGCTTCCGCTGACTCGTCTATGATCGAGCACTTGTATTCGAGCCCTCGAGGCCCCTGGCTTGTATTATGATGCTTGTATGACTTATTTTATTTGTAGAGTTGTGTTGTGATATCTTCCCGTGAGTCCCTGATCTTGATCGTACACATTTGCGTGCATGATTAGTGTACGATTGAATCGGGGGCGTCACAAGATGTCTGTCTAAGTGAGAGTTCTTAAGTAATATGATTAATTGAACTTAAATTTATCATGAACTTAGTACCTGATAGTATTTTGCTTGTCTATGTTTATTGTAGATAGATGGCTCGTGCTGTTGTTCCGTTGAATTTTAATGCGTTCCTTGAGAAAGCTAAGTTGAAAGATGATGGTAGCAATTACACGGACTGGGTTCGTAACCTGAGGATTATCCTCATTGCTGCACAGAAGAATTGCATCCTGGAAGCACCGCTGGGTGCCAGGCGTGCTGCTGATGGAACTAACGACGTTAAGAATGTCTGGCAGAGCAAAGCTGATGACTACTCGATAGTTCAGTGTGCCATGCTTTACGGCTTAGAACCGGGTCTTCAACGACGTTTTGAACGTCATGGAGCATATGAGATGTTCCAGGAGTTGAAGTTAATATTTCAAGCAAATGCCTGGATTGAGAGATATGAAGTCTCCAATAAGTTCTATAGCTGTAAGATGGAGGAGAATAGTTCTGTCAGTGAACACATACTCAAAATGTCTGGGTATAATAATCACTTGATTCAACTGGGAGTTAATCTTCCTGATGATAGTGTCATTGACAGAATTCTTCAATCACTGCCACCAAGCTACAAGAGTTTCGTGATGAACTATAATATGCAAGGGATGGACAAGACTATTCCCGAGCTCTTCGCAATGCTAAAGGCTGCGGAGGTAGAAATCAAGAAGGAGCATCAAGTGTTGATGGTCAATAAGACCACCAGTTTCAAGAAACAGGGCAAAGGGAAGAAGAAGGGGAACTTCAAGAAGAACAGCAAACAAGTTGCTGCTCAAGAGAAGAAACCCAAGACTGGACCTAAGCCTGAGACTGAGTGCTTCTACTGCAAGCAGACTGGACACTGGAAGCGGAACTGCCCCAAGTATTTGGCGGATAAGAAGGATGGCAAAGTGAACAAAGGTATATGTGATATACATGTTATTGATGTGTACCTTACTAATACTCGCAGTAGCACCTGGGTATTTGATACTAGTTCTGTTGCTAATATTTGCAACTCGAAACAGGGACTACGGATTAAGCGAAGATTGGCTAAGGACGAGGTGATGATGCGCGTGGGAAATGGTTCCAAAGTCGATGTGATCGTAGTCGGCACGCTACCTCTACATCTACCATCGAGATTAGTTTTAGACCTAAATAATTGTTATTTGGTGCCAGCGTTGAGCATGAACATTATATCTGGATCTTGTTTGATGCGAGACGGTTATTCATTTAAATCAGAGAATAATGGTTGTTCTATTTATATGAGTAATATCTTTTATGGTCATGCACCCTTGAAGAGTGGTCTATTTTTATTAAATCTCGATAGTAGTGATACACATATTCATAATGTTGAAGCCAAAAGATGCAGAGTTGATAATGATAGTGAAACTTATTTGTGGCATTGTCGTTTGGGTCATATTGGTGTAAAGCGCATGAAGAAACTCCATACTGATGGACTTCTGGAATCACTTGATTATGAATCACTTGGTACTTGCGAACCGTGCCTCATGGGCAAGATGACTAAAATGCCGTTCTCCGGAACTATGGAGCGAGCAACTGATTTGTTGGAAATCATACATACTGATGTATGTGGTCCAATGAATATTGAGGCTCGCGGGGAGTATCGTTATTTTCTCACCTTCACAGATGATTTGAGCAGATATGGGTATATCTACTTGATGAAACACAAGTCTGAAACATTTGAAAAGTTCAAAGAATTTCAGAGTGAAGTGGAAAATCATCATAACAAGAAAATAAAATTTCTACGATCTGATCGTGGAGGAGAATATTTGAGTTACGAGTTTGGTTTACATTTGAAGCAATGCGGAATAGTTTCGCAACTCACGCCACCCGGAACACCACAACGAGATGGTGTGTCCGAACGTCGTAATCGTACTTTACTAAATATGGTGTGATCTATGATGTCTCTTACTGATTTACCGCTATCGTTTTGGGGTTATGCTTTAGAGACGGCCGCATTCACGTTAAATAGGGCACCATCAAAATCCGTTGAGACGACGCCTTATGAACTATGGTTTGGCAAGAAACCAAAGTTGTCGTTTTCTTAAAGTTTGGGGCTGCGATGCTTATGTGAAGAAACTTCAACCAGATAAGCTCGAACCCAAATCGGAGAAATGTGTCTTCATAGGATACCCAAAAGAGACTATTGGGTACACCTTCTATCACAGATATGAGGGCAAGATTTTCGTTGCTAAAATCGGATCCTTTCAAGAGAAGAAGTTTCTCTCGAAAGAAGTGAGTGGGAGGAAAGTAGAACTTGATGAGGTAACTGTACCTGCTCCCTTATTGGAAAGTAGTTCATCACTAGAACCGGTTCCTGTGACAACTACACCAATTAGTGAGGAAGCTAATGATATTGATCATGAAACTTCAGATCAAGTTTCTACTGAACCTCGTAGGTCTACCAGAGTAAGATCCGCACCAGAATGGTACAGTAATCCTATTTTGGAAGTCATGTTACTTGACCATGGCGAACCTACGAACTATGAGGAAGCGATGATGAGCCCAGATTTCGCAAAATGGCTTGAAGCCATGAAATCTGAGATAGGATCCATGTATGAGAACAAAGTATGGACTTTGGTTGACTTGCCCAATGATCGGCAAGCCATTGAGAATAAATGTATCTTCAAGAAGAAGACTGACGTTGATGGTAATGTAACTGTCTACAAAGCTCGACTTGTTGCAAAAGGTTTTCGACAAGTTCAAGGGGTTGACTATGATGAGACTTTCTCACCCGTAGCGATGCTTAGGTCTGTCCGAATCATGTTAGCAATTGCCGCATTTTATGATTATGAAATTTGGCAAATGGATGTAAAAACTGCATTCCTAAATGGATTTCTGGAAGAAGAGTTGTATATGATGCAACCGGAAGGTTTTGTCGATCCAAAAAGTTATAACAAAGTGTGCAAGCTCCAGCGATCCATTTATGGACTGGTGCAAGCATCTCGGAGTTGGAATAAACGCTTTGATAGTGTGATCAAAGCATATGGTTTTATACAGACTTTTGGAGAAGCCTGTATTTACAAGAAAGTGAGTGGGAGCTCTGTAGCATTTCTGATATTATATGTAGATGACATATTGTTAATTGGAAATAATATAGAATTTCTGGATAGCATAAAGGGATACTTGAATAAAAGTTTTTCAGTGAAAGACCTCAGTGAAGCTGCTTACATATTGGGCATCAAGATCTATAGAGATAGATCAAGACATTTAATTGGACTTTCACAAAGCACATACCTTGATAAAGTTTTGAAGAAGTTCAAAATGGATCAGGCAAAGAAAGGGTTCTTGCCTGTATTGCAAGGTGTGAAGTTGAGTCAGACTCAATGCCCGACCACAGCAGAAGATAGAGAGAAAATGAAAGATGTTCCCTATGCTTCAGACATAGGCTCTATCATGTATGCAATGCTGTGTACCAGACCTGATGTATGCTTAGCAATAAGTTTAGCAGGGAGGTACCAAAGTAATCCAGGAGTGGATCACTGGACAGCGGTCAAGAACATCCTGAAATACCTGAAAAGGACTAAGGATATGTTTCTCGTTTATGGAGGTGACAAAGAGCTAGTCGTAAATGGTTACGTTGATGCAAGCTTTGACACTGATCCGGACGATTCTAAATCGCAAACCGGATATGTGTTTTTATTAAACGGTGGAGCTGTAAGTTGGTGCAGTTCTAAACAAAGCGTCGTGGCGGGATCTACATGTGAAGCGGAGTACATAGCTGCTTCGGAAGCAGCAAATGAAGGAGTCTAGATGAAGGAGTTCATTTTCGATCTAGGTGTCATACCTAGTGCATTGGGACCAATGAAGATCTTCTGTGACAATACTGGTGCAATTGCCTTGGCAAAGGAATCTAGATTTCACAAGAGGACCAAGCACATCAAGAGACGCTTCAATTCCATCCGGGACCAAGTCCAGGTGGGAGACATAGAGATTTGCAAGATACATACGGATCTGAATGTAGCAGACCCGTTGACTAAGCCTCTTCCACGAGCAAAACATGATCAGCACCAAGACTCCATGGGTGTCAGAATCATTACTGTGTAATCTAGATTATTGACTCTAGTGCAAGTGGGAGACTGAAGGAAATATGCCCTAGAGGCAATAATAAAGTTATTATTTATTTCCTCATATCATGATAAATGTTTATTATTCATGCTAGAATTGTATTAACCGGAAACATGATACATGTGTGAATACATAGACAAACTTAATGTCACTAGTATGCCTCTACTTGACTAGCTCATTAATCAAAGATGGTTATGTTTCCTAACCATAGACATGTGTTGTCATTTGATTAAAGAGATCACATCATTAGGAGAATGATGTGATTGACTTGACCCATTCCGTTAGCCTAGCAGCCTCCATCTTGCAGCATGTAGAAGAGAGTAGATTGAAGTCCTCCAAGTAGCATCGCATAGCATAATCCTACCCGGCGACCCTCCCCTCGTCGCCCTGTGGAAAAGCAATCACCGGGTTGTATCTGGCACTTGGAAGGGTGTGTTTTATTAAGTATCCGGTTCTAGTTGTCATAAGGTCAAGGTACAACTCCAAGTCGTCCTGTTACCGAAGATCACGGCTATTCGAATAGATTAACTTCCCTGCAGGGGTGCACCACATAACCCAACACGCTCGATCCCATTTGGCCGGACACACTTTCCTGGGTCATGCCCGGCCTCGGAAGATCAACACGTCGCAGCCCCACCTAGGCACAATAGAGAGGTCAGCACACCGGTCTAAACCTAAGCGCACAGGGGTCTGGGCCCATCGCCCTTAGCACACCTGCACGTTGCGTACGTGGCCGGAAGCAAAACTAGCCCCCTTAATACAAGAGCAGGCTTACGTTCCAATCCGGCGCGCGCCGCTCAGTTGCTGACGTCACGAAGGCTTCGGCTGATACCACGACGTCGAGTGCCCATAACTGTTCCTGCGTAGTTGGTTAGTGCGTATAGGCCAGTGGCCAGACTCAGATCAAATACCAAGATCTCGTTAAGAGTGTTATTATGAAGTAACCGCGGACGCCGACCAGGGCCAGGCCCACCTCTCTCCTAGGTGGTCTCAACCTGCCCTGTCGCTCCACCACAAAGTAACAGTCAGGGGCCGTCGGGAACCCAGGCCTACCTCTACCGGGATGGAGCCACCTGTCCTTCCAGCCCCCACATCAGAATCACGTGCGGGTACTCAATGAGCTGACCCGACTTTAGCCACCATCTGTATAGCATGTATATATGTATAGTATATACCCGTGATCACCTCCCGAGTGATCACGGCCCAATAGTATAGCAAGGCAGACTGACAAGAATGTAGGGCCAATGATGATAAACTAGCATCCTATACTAAGCATTTAGGATTGCGGGTAAGGTATCAATGACTGTAGCAACAATGACAGGCTATGCAACAGAATAGGATCAATCGAAACAGTAACATGTTACACTACTCTAATGCAAGCAGTAGAGGTAGAATAGGCGATATCTGGTGATCAAAGGGGGGGCTTGCCTGGTTGCTCTGGCAAGGAGGGGTCGTCAACTCCATAGTCGAACTGGGGGTCGCCGGCAGTCTCGAGGTCCACCGGAAAGAAGTAACGGAGGGGGAACACAATAAATAACAGAGCAATCAAAGCATCACAAAGCGTAACAAGACAATACGCGGTGTTCGGTGTGCCCTAACGCGGTAGTAGGTGATATCGATGAGGGGGGAAACATCCGAGAAAGTATCCCCGGTGTTTCGCGTTTTCGGGCAGATGAACCGGAGGGGAAAAGTTACGTGTTTGCTATGCTAGGGATGTGTGGCGGATGAACGGGCTACGTATCCGGATTCGTCTCGTCGTTCTGAGCAACTCATGTACAAAGTTTTTTGATCCGAGCTATGGTTTATTTTATATGATTTTCCAAAGTTTTAAAATCATTGTTTAGAATTTATCTAATTAATTTAATCCAACATTATCCAGAATAGTGTTTGCTGACGTCGTCATGACGTCAACATGACGTCAGCAGTCAGCAGAGGTGTTGTGGTCAAACTGACATGTGGGTCCCGCGTGTCATTGACTGATTAATTAACTAACAGTTAATTGGGTTAATTAATGATTAGATTAATCTAATTATGATTAATTAAGTTAATTAATTCTTTGATTAATTAATTAATTAATATTTTATTTATTATTACTACTACTATTTTTTTTAATAAAACGTTTTGGGGTTGGGCCCCGTTTGTCATTGGCCAGGGGCCTTAACAGGCATCGGGTGCTGGGTCATGGGCGTCGCCCGAGTGGGAGGGGGCGAGCCCGACCAGGGGGGGAGCGGGGCGAGGCCACCAGCGGACAGCCGCGGTGCGGCAGCCATCGAGGGGCCCCAGCGGAGGGGCACGTGTGCGTGCAGGTGGCTGCGACGAGCGAAGCGGCAAAGCTCCGACCGGCCCTGTGAGGAGAGGCGAGGCGCGGGCGTCGAGGGACACAGGCGGGTGTGCTGGGGAGCTCGCACCGCAGCGAGTCCAGGGGCGGCAGAGGGGTGGCCGGAGGCAGGGAAGATGTCGGAGTACGGCAAAGGGCGGCCTTGGAAACGGGCGGCGCACGACGACAGGGGTTGGTAGTGCGGCCGAGCGGCAGTGTCATGCGTGCGTGACGACGTGCAGCGGTGGTCGGAGCTGACGGGAATGGCGGGACGTGCGTGTGAAGGCCACGGCCAGGGGGCGCGCCCTGGCGCGAGCGTGCGTGTGCGCGACCGGTGGTGGTGAGCACGAGTGCCTAGCGAGCTCTCGTTGCGGCTATCCGGCGAACTCCGGCGACGAAGAAACGGAACAGGAGGGAAATAAGGAGATCGAGGGGGAGGCTCACATAGCCCTGTAGTTGAGCGAGGCATGCTCGAGGAGGAGGACGAGGAAGGGGCGGCGTCCGGGTTGCCGGCGACAAGTGCGGCGGGGCGACGGGGTCGAGGGCGCGGCGCAGGAACGGCGGCCTCGGCACGGGGTGAGGAGGAGGCCGAGGCACGCGGGGCGGTGGCGGTGCTGCGACGCGGAGGCGGCAGTCCTCAGGCGCGGTGCGCCGGTTGGAGGCGGCAGGCGACGGCGCGGTCCGGGGGGTCGCTCCCCCGATCCAGAAATGGGTCGGGGAGAGGGAGGAGTGGGGAGAGTGGGGTTCGATGCCCTAGGGTTTCGGGGATGAGTGGATAAGGGGGAGTTGGGGGAATGGCCGGCTGGGCCTGGTGGCCTACTGGGCCGTGGCCCAGTGGAGGGGGGAGGAGGCCTTTTCTCTTTCTTTCCTTTTTTTTCTGTTTTGTATTTTCTTTCTTTTATTTATTTTCTCTTCTGTTTTAATTCAATTTAAAATATTTATGCATTTTATAAAACTGTGTCTTCTACACCATAATTATCTATGCAATATTTAGTACAAACCGAACATTTTTATTTTAATGTTTGAAAACTTTTATTGTTTTCCTGTAATTAAATTATGAATTTTTTTCGGTTTTGAATTATCTAGAGTTTATCAACAGTAACTGAGGTGACGTGGCATCATTAGCAGGGGATCACTGTAGCTTAATTATCCGGGTGTCACAATTCTCCTCCACTACAAGAAATCTCGTCCCGAGATTTAGGAGGCGTAAGGGGGAAAGAAGATTCTAGTTACGAAATTCTAGCGATTGTTCTCGGTCTTAATTGCTCTTTCTGAAGTAGTTGATCCCTTTTTGGTGATGTCTTCATTTCTCTGCTCCAGGTCATCATGATGAAGTGGCCATCCTTCCTTCGAAGTCTTCATCATACTAACGAAAGATTAAGGGGGTATACCGGAAGAATGGACCTCTGCAGGGTAGACTATCTGGTAGACAACAACGAGGAAGGTGGAGGAAAGTAACTCTCGAATTGAAATTTAAGACAATGTCGAAAGCAAAGTAAGAAGGTGCAAAATAGAAGTTTCAAGCGCATAGGCAATCGTTCGTTGCCTAAAGCGAAGTGTGAAAGGGGTTCAGAGCAATGGGAATAAGTATTGCGTCTGATACCAGATTGATGATCTCATCGAAAGGTGGCTTGTGAATTACACACGAGGCCACGCGTGAGGAATAACTTTGGGAACAGGGGGTGTACAGGAGAGTCAGGTTTCGATCCTATGGAACTGTGGGTTATGGGCCCATCATGTGGGTTAAAAGTAGGAAGGCGATGACGTCTTGCACGATCATGAAAGCAAGGCATGTCAGAGGATAGTCTGTCGGTTATGTCGGCAACAACATCGGTACCAAGGGCGAGGGACAAAGAGAACCATTTTCCTGCTCGTTGAACGAGGCGGACCAATAGGCAAAGTTCGTGTCCATCGGTGGTTACCGGAATGTCATCAACAATAGTAACATGGCCTCACCGACACGATTGTACACCTAGGTGTTTACATAAGCAGAAGAATATTACTGCTTAGATCATATAGATCACCAGAAGGTTAAACAAAACAATGTAAAGGAAAAGGTGATCATCAGATTGAATAGAACAATGGAAAGGAAAATGTGTTTAAACACATTATTCAGGGGTATATCCTTCCCAAGGACAAACAGAGCATGATATCCACAACAGGATATAATGTAGAAAACTCTTTAGGAAAGGGGGGAGAAATTTCCTAACATTACCCATACAACGGTGTTTGGATAATTTGATAAAGAAATTTTAGCATGATGCTTCAGATGTTCTTATTGAAAATCGGAGTACCACAGACATGCTTCGAGATAGCACTGACATGGTCTTCAAGCAAAGGTTGGACTTGGATATACAAAGGATTCATCAGGAACAACTTATAGAATAAGCCTTACAATTTCCTCATGGAATAATGGATAACCTTGCAAAAAAAAGAAACTATAACAATAGGTCCTATGGCCAGGGGTGTTGGGCATGAGATCATCTTACCGGGTCATATAAAAGACCAATGTTTAACTTCTTGGAAATATATTCCAACCATCATATCTGACCGAGATTCAGATCTGATTGGGGTCAGGATACCTCAGACTCAGGATGCCTGAGAAGAAAAAGGCGCGACACCGATTGATGAGAAGACATCGTAAGATTCTCGGGAAATGTACCATGGAAGCAAGTTCCGAAACAAGAATTCATCATTAAATCAAGGAGAGGGTTAGGAGGTGGCTGATGGACTCAGCAACAATTCATTGAGATTCCCAAAAGATGGATTTCCACACTTATGTGAACAAGGAGATAACATTTGTCAGATCAAATGATATAATGATGTATGCTCGAGGAAAACATACACAATTTAACAATGATAGAAGGGGGCACCCGGAAATCTGGAAGCACGATCAATGTTTGAATGATGATTCAATAAGCAATAGACTTAGAGTGAAACTATCGACCATTAACTTCAAAGCAATATGGTTGCTAGAAGTACAGAATCCAAGCAGCACGGTTCACGTGTTGGTATTCCGGTTAAAATCAACACGGGGACCCAGGAATGAGCGGAGATGGAAAGAAGTATTATACCAAGAATTCTTAAGAGGTGGTGAAATTCTCACAACATTCTTGACATAAAAGATGGTAATACTCCAAGGTAAAGGAGAACAAATACTGGATAGCAAGAATCTCAAGGTATAACACAGAACACGAACAAGTTTGTGTTTGAGGGAAGGCAATAAAGTGGTCGATGAAAACACAATTCATCAAGGGCAAGGATGGTATTTCTCATCAAGAATTCGATAGATATCTTGGAAGAGCTCAGAATGCTGATGATGATCACGACACATTTGTCGAGAGATCTCATGAAGATGTAATCGATCAGCGATGACATCAAGTTGAAGGAATGATGAAGCGAAAGGTTATTGGAACCATGGGTACGACACAAACTCAAAATCAATTTTGTTGTTCAAGGAAAAATGATATGATGAGGAAGATCGACGTAAGATTAGCTCGCCGTCGAAATTTGTGCTCCGGGAAGAACCAGATAGCACAGTTAACTTTAGCACGATAATGATGTAGCCGATAAGGCTAGGAATGACATGATGGAGTATTAAACTCGTAAGCAATGAAGATTACTAAGAGTTGTCGAATTGCAGTGCGGACTCGATTCACTATTCGGTGTTCTCGGTTGATGACAACCCAAAACTCATGGAGTGACTATGATAGGGAAAGGTATTACTCTGGCACAAATTCATAAGATGTAGTGCAATGGCATGATATCCTTGAGATACCAGGGAGATAATACTCGAAGGCATATCAAATTAAAGGTTGAAGTGGGGTGTATTGATCTATAGAAGACAAGCACTTTTACTTGTCTGGGAAATGAAATCAAAGGAAGAAATTATGGTCGGAACTACGATTGCAAAGGATCAATTCACAGATCCAGATGATATTTTCAAGGAAATAGTTATTATTGCAAGAAGCTTCCATGATAGGATCTACATCGTGTCCATGGGCATGAACACAAAGGTTCAAGGTCGACTCCCACTTCGTCAATGCATAACCTTCCATTCACCTCTCATATTTCAAAAACGACATTAGTTCTTGAAAGTTTTACCTGGTGCAATACCAGATAAGTATGACCCGTGAAATCTTTCAGGTTCACACGGATTAGGGAACGTGTAGGTTCAACCCATCAGGGCATCTTAGGAACATATACCACAAAATTCAATAGTAATTAACACAAGCTCGATAGTAGAGCATGGGTGACAAAAGGAGAGGATACAATTTACCGAATGCATTATGTATCAGGGAAAAATCTTCTCGAGGTTTTTGTATACGAAGGACACTGTCGGATGATATTACAACAAAGGATCCAACGGTCCATAGCGGAGCTGATGTGAGTATCGGTACACAAGCAGAGGAAGAAACAATGCGAAGGCATTGGATTATAGAAGCAACCGACTAATTCAAAGCGCAAAGTAAAGAATCATGATTTCTGATTCAAGGGATCAGAAGCAAATGCTCGGATTAAGGATGGGTAAGCTGAATAGACTTAGGGGTACAATCGACGACAATTTGATTGGTCGATAAACAAATCATGTTCAAAATGACATCTCAGCCGGAAAGATAATTTTAAAAGAATCGACCGATGATTGCGTGCATTCGCACTCATGTTGAATCAATAGGATCAAAATGACAGTGTCAAAGGAGACTAATGAATGTTGCTAGACCTATGGCAAGCAACTATAATGCAAGCAGACAAGTATATGTAGAGCAATAGTTTTTAAAGAGGATTCTCGAATGATCGGGTAGAATTTCAAAGTATCATATGAAACATATGAACAACTGGGGATGGATGACTACTCGATAAGTGCGAGTAATTATTTGCAGGGGTATTCAGGTGACAAAGAACAGCAAGGCAATAAGCTCAAAGGATTATCGAAACAACGCCGAGTATTTCGGGGTATCTTGTAATAACAAGACTAACTGGGGAATGATAGTATGAATGGCAAGTGTATGCAGTTTTCATAGGGGTTGACGGTGGAAGGAAATCGCAAATGCGATGGCACAAAGACTTGAGAGAACATTGTAGAGTAACTTCGACATCTTCTGGTGCACTAAGCAATCATCTGGAGTGAGGGCTCTCCGGGAGGAAGTAGTTACGAGAACCTAGAGTCGGCGTTAGTAAAGTCATTTAACCCGAATAGAGGAGAGATCAGAGTCGCAGAGTAAAGGTCGAGGAGTAAAAGATCCTAATACCACCCAATGGCGACGTGGGCTCGTAAGGCACACATCCATGTTAGTATAAGTTTTGTAGTGACTAGACTCGACTTCGGCCAAGGAGTGTGGAAGGGGGATTCCTACAGGCAGTCGGCTCTGATACCAACTTGTGACGCCTCCGATTCAATCGTACACTAATCATGCTCGCAAATGTGTACGATCAAGATCAGGGACTCACGGGAAGATATCACAACACAACTCTAAAACATAAATAAGTCATACAAGCATCATAATACAAGCCAAGGGCCTCGAGGGCTCGAATACAAGTGCTCGATCATAGACGAGTCAGCGGAAGCAACAATATCTGAGTACAGACATAAGTTAAACAAGTTTGCCTTAAGAAGGCTAGCACAAACTGGGATACAGATCGAAAGAGGCACAGACCTCCTGCCTGGGGTCCTCCTAAACTACTCATGGTCGTCGTCAGCAGCCTGCACGTAGTAGTAGGCACCTCCTGTGTAGTAGGAGTCGTCGTCGACGGTGGCGTCTGGCTCCAGGGCTCCAGCATCTGGTTGTGACAACCAGGTAGAAGGGAAAAGGGGAAAAGAGGGAGAAAAGCAACCGTGAGTACTCATCCAAAGTACTCGCAAGCAAGGAGCTACACTACATATGCATGGGTATATGTGTAAGGAGGCAATATGAGTGGACTGAACTGCAGAATGCCAGCATAAGAGGGGGATAGCTAGTCCTATCGAAGACTACGCTTCTGGCAGCCTCCATCTTGCAGCATGTAGAAGAGAGTAGATTGAAGTCCTCCAAGTAGCATCGCATAGCATAATCCTACCCGGCGATCCTCCCCTCGTCGCCCTGTGGAAAAGCAATCACCGGGTTATATCTGGCACTTGGAAGGGTGTGTTTTATTAAGTATCCGGTTCTAGTTGTCATAAGGTCAAGGTACAACTCCAAGTCATCCTGTTACCGAAGATCACGGCTATTCGAATAGATTAACTTCCCTGCAGGGGTGCACCACATAACCCAACACGCTCGATCCCATTTGGCCGGACACACTTTCCTGGGTCATGCCCGGCCTCGGAAGATCAACACGTCACAGCCCCACCTAGGCACAACAGAGAGGTCAGCACGCCGGTCTAAACCTAAGCGCACAGGGGTCTGGGCCCATCGCCCTTAGCACACCTGCACGTTGCATACGCGGCAGGAAGCAGAACTAGCCCCCTTAATACAAGAGCAGGCTTACGTTCCAATCCGGCGCGCGCCGCTCAGTTGCTGACGTCACGAAGGCTTCGGCTGATACCACGACGTCGAGTGCCCATAACTGTTCCCGCGTAGTTGGTTAGTGCGTATAGGCCAGTGGCCAGACTCAGATCAAATACCAAGATCTCGTTAAGCGTGTTATTATGAAGTAACCGCGGACGCCGACCAGGGCCAGGCCCACCTCTCTCCTAGATGGTCTCAACCTGCCCTGTCGCTCTGCCACAAAGTAACAGTCGGGGGCCATCCGGAACCCAGGCCCACCTCTACCGGGATGGAGCCACCTGTCCTTCCAGCCCCCACATCAGGATCACGTGCGGGTACACAATGAGCTGACCCGACTTTAGCCACCATCTGTATAGCATGTATATATGTATAGTATATACCCGTGATCACCTCCTGAGTGATCACGGCTCAATAGTATAGCAAGGCAGACTGACAAGAATGTAGGGCCAATGATGATAAACTAGCATCCTATACTAAGCATTTAGGATTGCGGGTAAGGTATCAATGACTGTAGCAACAATGACAGGCTATGCAACAGAATAGGATCAATCGAAACAGTAACATGCTACACTACTCTACTGCAAGCAGTAGAGGTAGAATAGGCGATATCTGGTGATCAAAAGGGGGGCTTGCCTGGTTGCTCTGGCAAGGAGGGGTCGTCAACTCCGTAGTCGAACTGGGGGTCGCCGGCAATCTCGGGGTCTACCAGAAAGAAGTAACGGAGGGGGAACACAATAAATAACAGAGCAATCAAAGCATCACAAAGCGTAACAAGACAATGCGCGGTGTTTGGTGTGCCCTAACGCGGTAGTAGGTGATACAGATGAGGGGGGAAACATCCAGGAAAGTATCCCCGGTGTTTCGCATTTTCGGGCAGATGAACCGGAGGGGAAAAGTTACATGTTTGCTATGCTAGGGATGTGTGGCGGATGAACAAGCTACGTATCCGGATTTGTCTCGTCGTTCTGAGCAACTTTCATGTACAAAGTTTTTTGATCCGAGCTACGGTTTATTTTATATGATTTTCCAAAGTTTTAAAATCATTGTTTAGAATTTATCTAATTAATTTAATCCAACAATATCTAGAAAAGTGTTTGCTGATGTCATCATGATGTCAGCAGTCAGCAGAGGTGTTGACTGGTCAAACTGACGTGTGGGTCCCGCGTGTCATTGACTGATTAATTAACTAACATTTAATTAGGTTAATTAATGATTAGATTAATCTAATTATGATTAATTAAGTTAATTAATTCTTTAATTAATTAATTAATTAACATTTTATTTATTATTATTACTACTACTTTTTTTTAAATAAAACGTTTTGGGGCTGGGCCCCGTTTGTCATTGGCCAGGGGCCTTAACGGGCGTCGGGTGCTGGGTCATGGGCGTCGCCCGAGTGGGAGGGGGCGAGCCCGACCAGGGGGGAGCGGGGCGAGGCCACCAACAGACGGTCGCGGTGCGGCAGCCATCGGGGGCCCCAGCGGAGGGGCACGCGTGCGTGCAGGTGGCCGCGACGAGCGGAGCGGCAGAGCTCCGACCGGCCCGGTGAGGAGAGGCGAGGCGCGGGCGTCGAGGGACGCATGCGGGCGTGCTGGGGAGCTCGCGCCGCAGCAAGTCCAGGGGCGGCAGAGGGGTGGCCGGAGGCGGGGAAGATGTCGGAGTACGGCAAAGGGCGGCCTTGGAAACAGGCGGCGCACGATGGCAGGGGTTGGTGGTGCGGCCGAGCGGCAGTGTCGTGCGTGCGTGACGACGTGCAGCAGTGGTCGGAGCTGACGGGCATGGCGGGACGTGAAGGCCACGGCCAGGGGGCGCGCCTTGGCGCGAGCGTGCGTGTGCGCGACCGGTGGTGGTGAGCACGAGTGCCTAGCGAGCTCTCGTTGCGGCTGTCCGGCGAACTCCGACGACGAAGAAACGGAACAGGAGGGAAATAAGGAGATCGAGGGGGAGGCTCACATAGCCCTGTAGTTGAGCGAGGCATGCTCGAGGAGGAAGAGGAGGAAGGGGCGGCGTCCGGGTTGCCGGCGACGAGTGCGGCGGGGCAACGGGGTCGAGGGCGTGGCGCAGGAACGGCGGCCTCGGCACGAGGCGAGGAGGAGGCCGAGGCACGCGGGGCGGTGGCGACGCTGCGACACGGAGGCGGCAGTCCTCAGGCGCGGTGCGCCGGTTGGAGGCGGCAGGTGACGGCGCGGTCCGGGGGGTCGCTCCCCTGATCCAGAAACGGGGCGGGGAGAGGGGAGTGGGGAGAGTGGGTTCGATGCCCTAGGGTTTCGGGGGTGAGTGGATAAGGGGGAGTTGGGGGAATGGCCGGCTGGGCCTGGTGGCCTGCTGGGCCGTGGCCCAGTGGAGACGGGAGGAGGCCTTTTCTCTTTCTTTCCTTTTTTCTGTTTTGTATTTTCTTTCTTTTATTTATTTTCTCTTCTGTTTTAATTCAATTTAAAATATTTATGCATTTTATAAAACTGTGTCTTCTACACCATAATTATCTATGCAATATTTAGTACAAACCGAACATTTTTATTTTAATGTTTGAAAACTTTTATTGTTTTCCTGTAATTAAATTATGAATTTGTTTCGGTTTTGAATTATCTAGAGTTTATCAACAGTAACCGAGGTGACATGGCATCATTAGCGGGGGATCACTGTAGATTAATTATCCGGGCGTCACATATTGCTTTCTTCATGACTTATACAAAGTTCCTACAACTATGAGATTATGCAACTCCCGTTTACCGGAGGAACACTTTGTGTGCTACCAAACGTCACAACGTAACTGGGTGATTATAAAGGAGCTCTACAGGTGTCTCCAAAGATAGATATTGAGTTGGCGTATTTCGAGATTAGGTTTTATCACTCCGATTGTCGGAGAGGTATCTCTGGGCCCTCTAGGTAATGCACATCACTATAATCCTTACAAGCAATGTGGCCAATGAGTTGGTTACGGAATGATGCATTACGTAACGAGTAAAGAGACTTGCCGGTAACGAGATTGAACTAGGTATTAGATACCGACGATCGAATCTCGGGCAAGTAACATACCGATGACAAAAGGAACAATGTATGTTGTTATGCGGTTTGACCGATAAAGATCTTCGTAGAATATGTAGAAGCCAATATGAGCATCCAGGTTCCGCTATTGGTTATTGACCGGAAACAGTTCTAGGTCATGTCTACATAGTTCTCGAACCCGTAGGGTCCGCACGCTTAAAGTTACGATGACAATTTCATTATGAGTTTATATGTTTTGATGTACCGAAGGTTGTTCGGAGTCCCGGATGTGATCCCGGACATGACGAGGAGTCTCGAAATGGTCGAGACATGAAGATTGATATATTGAAAGCCTATATTTGGATATCGAAATCGTTCCGGGAGAAACCGGGATTTTTCCGGAGTACCGGGGGGTTACCGGAACCCCCCCCCCCCGGGGGGGTTAATGGGCCTACATGGGCCATGAGGGAGAAGAGGAGGGTCGGCCAGGGCAGGCCGCGCGCCCCCTCCCCCCCTAGTCCGAATAGGACAAGGAAGGGGGGGGGGCGGCGCACCCCTTTCCTCTTTCCCCTCCCCCCTTTCCTTCTCCACCAAGGCAAGAGGGGGAGTCCTACTCCCTGCGGGAGTAGGACTCCTCCAGGCGCACCCCTAGGGGGGCGGCTGCACCTCCCCCCTCCCTCCTTTATATACGGGGGCCGGGGGCACCTCTAGACACACAAGTTGATCTTCGTGATCATTCCTTAGCCGTGTGCGGTGCCCCCTCCACCATATTCCACCTCGATCATATCGTTGCGGTGCTTAGGCGAAGCCCTCCATTTGTAGAACATCATCGTCGTCACCACGCCATCGTGCTGACGGAACTCATCCCCGACACCCTGCTGGATCAGAGTCCGGGGATCGTCATCGAGCTGAACGTGTGCTGAACTCGGAGGTGCCGTACGTTCGGTGCTTGGATCGGTCGGATTGTGAAGACGTACGACTACATCAACCGCGTTGTCATAACGCTTCCGCTTTCGGTCTACGAGGGTATGTGGACACAATCTCCCCTCTCGTTGCTATGCATCACCATGATCTTGCGTGTGCGTAGGAATTTTTTTGAAATTACTACGTTCCCCAACAAATGTGTAGCTCCTGTCGTTGTTCTCTTTATTTTTGGCGAGGAATGGTTGTTCCTTGGCTGACAACAGGTCACTTCAGATTCAAAAGACACATAATTTATATTTGAGTTTTGGCTACATTTCAGACAATAGTATGATGGTAATTTTAGTTGCTTCACATTGGTCCAGATTTAGAATATGTCGGCTAACTTTCATATCTGTTGTTAGAGAGATCAATTTAGAAGTTAGTAAGTGATTCCCTTTATCACAGTTTCTAATCGTAACACCGTATATTATGTCAGTATTATATGTTGCATTAACGCGACAGGGTTCTTAGTTCTAAAACATGATATTTTCATGATGCAAGTATGCTGAAGCATAGCACACATTTGCATACATGAGTTTCTGGTTTGCTGAAATTTTATCCTTGAAAATATGAGAAGTTGATAAAACTGGTCTTGCATGCCTAAATCAACTAGAAGGGACATTAAGATTATGTCTATGCGCACATAATATAATTTGTCCTTCTATTTGTAGAACATGAAGTAGTATAGTGCAATTTTGGCAAACAAAAGCTTAACTAATTGAGCATCGTATGAAATTTGGGCGAGATGCTTATAATTTAAAAACCACCATAATGGTGTTCCACTCGACATTAAAAATTATACAATACAATTTTTTGTCGAGCAAAATCATAATGGTTTTCCATTCAAAATAAAAATGACAATGTAATTTGTTATCAACATGTTGATAATTATTTTTAGATGCATCTATAATTATTGTTTTGCCCCGTCATCCTCGGCGCGGAGAATGGCCATCGGGCGGTAGGTGAGATCTCTGGGATGGGCTACTACCTCCACCACCGTCGGCTCCACATGTGTGGGGGATGCCTATCTTCTGCGAAGGAGATGACAAAGGATGCAGAGGAGACATGCTCCGTGGTGTGTTCTTGCTGCAAAGCTCTCATACAGATTTCTTTTTCATGCGAGTTGAGAACACACATACTAGGAGGGAAGAAGGTATTTCACCGGCCAGTCCTTCCACATTCGAGCCATCCATCCACCCAGTTATGTATCTATCAGGCACCAGGTAGTAGAGCTTTTTTCCTCTGATTTAGTTGGAGATGATGTTGCAGTTTGTTTGCCTACTGCTGCTATTTGTTTTGATTGTGGGGGGGCTAGAAGGCTTTCTTGTTGCCGTGTTTGCTGCATGAGAGAGCAGAGAGGATTGAGAGATCACATGGATCCGATGAGCTTTGGGTGGGGGTAGCACGGAGAGGAAGGTCACTTGATGGAGAAGACATAGTGTAGGGAATGTTGCTTGGTATTGTGTGTGCAATTGTTTTGTTTAGTATTATTTCTTAACTGTTAGAGATATTGGAGATATTGCCATAGTAATATTTTGCTACTATTATGGATATATGGTCTTTTCCATTGCATTGTAAAAATAATGTCCATACTTGTTTTCAATCTTCTGAGAGTAAAATGTCTGTAGTATGTTTCGAACAGCTATATCACACTTTTATTTGTATAGAGCATGATTAGCTTAACCTATTGATGCTACAAAATATTTTAAACTGGTTGAATTACTTGGATCTATTTTATATATTGTAGGACAATGGACTTGACAATGACACTAGCTCGGATGGCGCCACTAAAGTGATGATGCTAATGTACAGGAGGAGGGATGTAAAATTGCAGACATTAGAACTTGGTCTCGCCAAAGCTCATTTAGTGATAAGGGAGACAATCCAGACAAATAATGTGCTGGTTGGACCAGTGTATTGGAATGCCTATGCATTTCAGAGGTACGCAAATCCTTTTGCATATAAATACTTTGCCATTAGGGTGTGAAATTGCTAAACTGCCATCTCTGTAGTTTTCGAGTAGTTAAAATTCGAGCATATAATCTTCTATTAATCAAGGTATCCATATATCTGACAAATAAACCATAGGGGCAGATTCAATCTGATGACATGCTCCTGTGTGAGACAGAAAATTGGGCTTGGGGAGTTGTAGTTCAGTTACATCATGGGACAAAAAAATAGTTGAGAGTAAAAGGAAAGAAAAAATAGAAAGGGAGACGATAAAAAATGCATGGTAGAGAAAAAAGTCCTCATGCCATCATGTGAGCTTCAGCTCACCGCGTTGTAGCCGAAGCGGTTTCCTTTTAGTTCAGGTTCAAGCAGTTGCTGCCCTGCAGTCATATGCATTGTCTTTTTAGATACACCATTCATATAGGGAAAGCTGGCATTGCTACATGGAATAGTAATGTGCAGATTTAATAGGCCATGGGGATTATAACTAATAGTTAGCTTTTGAGTTTAAAGAAGTAACAAAAGTTAATATGTTGACGGAATAGGCCATGTCAACTAGTCCCTCCTCCAAAATAAGTGTCGTGGTTGGAGTAGTAACTAATGTTGATAAAGCGCCATGATGCTATGATATTTAACAATCATTTGAAGTAAATATGCCATGTTGATAAGTAACTATTGACAAAGCGCCACGATGCTATGACATATAACAATAATCTGCTCACTAAATATGCCATGGTGAATTGATTAGTAAAAACATTGAGCAAATCTGTCCTATTATAAGCTATTTAGAATTGCAATTCATATGTTCCTTTTATATGGTTTCTCGTCCAGATTACATGTGCAGGTTAAGTAAGCTGAGTAATTTGGATTCTAACTTACCTCGTCTAGCAACTGAAAATTCTGCAAATCA
Source organism: Triticum aestivum (assembly GCF_018294505.1). Lineage (NCBI taxonomy): Eukaryota > Viridiplantae > Streptophyta > Magnoliopsida > Poales > Poaceae > Triticum > Triticum aestivum. Next base: position 361,306,249 of record NC_057801.1, on the reverse strand, counting down.
AAAGGAAGAGCTAAAGAAAACACAACGGAAATTTTAGTTTCTGTACCAGTTTACTTAGCTCCTTCCATGATGAGTCCCCGTGTGATTGCGGTGCTGTTGTAACATTCCCAAAGAATGCCAGGTCGCCCTGTATAAAGTAGATGGACATGTACTTTCACTTGTTTGTGGATTCCTTGATTCTACTGGATTTTATTCTTGGTGCTTTGTTGCCAGTGGATTTTGAACAAGAAGATCTCTTTTATGTCTTTTTATAACTTAATTAGGCCGAATGTTTCTTGTACAAAGTAATTGTTAGTACTACTTGTTAATTGTTATATACAGGTAAATAGTTGCTGGAGCCTGAGGTTCTTTATTGAATGATTATAAATATAAGAGAATGATGAATTTGTTTTTGCAGATTTCTCACTGATTTCTGTCCTCGAGGAAGTCATTTCTTGCTTGCTTTCTTTAATAATACAAATTACATATTTCGTGCTTATGAACAGCTGATTTCATCTCTACTTATTCCATGAACAATATATGTACTGCTACAGCAGTGGAACTTACGCATCATCAGTACTCAGGTTGGGCAGCATCATGGCACAAGTAGCTACAAGAGTGGAACAAGTTAATGTAAAAACACGCTTTTTACTATGTTTCCTCTACTTTACTTTCATGTTTGCATTGCTCTGTACCCAATGGATTGAATTGCCAGATTCTGCTCATGTTCCACTGATGAACGATTACCAAATCGCTCTTTCACATAGAAACCAAATTTCATTTTAATTCTCGATGTTCCTGAAGGAGCAACCTAACCTGTGAATTCTAACTTTCTGATTCGGGATTTTTTATTCTCCGACATGATTTGGTGTCGTCTGAGCTACCTGTCACCGATGGTCTTTCATAAAGTTGAAAGTCACCTTGAAATATTGACAACCCTATAATGGTTGGTTGTGCCAGAATTAACATGTTTACTTTGTAGATTATGAGAGAGATGGAGATGGATTATGTTAACGTTTAAAAAGGATCCATCGCAAAGTCACTGAATATATATATATATATATATATATATATATATATATATATATATATATATATATATATATATATGTGTGTGTGTGTGTGTGTGTGTGTGTGTGTGTGTGTGTGTGTGTGTGGAAAATGCATCCTACTACCGGGTGTAGCTACACCCATCTCTCATATATTACCATGTGGTAGTATATACTCTACTTTGTTATTTTTAGTATGTTCACATACAATATCTAAGGTACTACAAAGTGATTTATATGAAAAAATTGCAAGTGAGCCCATAGTTTTATCGTATTTGTGAAATACGTACATATTTGTACGCAAAATGAAGTATGTCCAAAATATAAGTTAATTTTTTTAAATAATACATTTTTCTTATAAATTTTGAAAAATAATACACGATTTTAAGAAATTACATAAATAATGCGGTGTCGGCTTGCTGTAAGCCGACTGGAGCCAGTCGGCCACGGGATAGCCGATTAGGTTCCAGTCGGCTTACGGGAGGCTGACTGGGTCCAGGAACTAATCGGCTTACGGTAAGCCGATAGGTGCATGGCCCGTACGTAGCGTGAGTCGTGCTACTCCCGTTTGATAAGCTAGCTAGCTAGCTAGCTAGCCTCTGCCCAATGGATCCACCGGCTTGCTAGGGTGCTTGTGGTATACGTGCACGTTTTGCTGTATACGCTTGACCGTGCGAAAAGCAATGATCGACCAGAGGTTGTTTATGTACGTGTCTCGTGAAGATTGTTCCCGCCAGAAGTACTAGTAAGTACTAGTTTACGTCCAGGGAAAGATCGATTGCTAGCTCGAGGGCTAGCTTTTACACTTGCGGGTGATCGATAACGAGTCAGCTTTGCTTTGTTCGTCGTGGTCGTTGTCGTCGTCGTCGCCTTCGTTGAAAAATACTCAACGTCGGAGGAACCTGCGCCAACAATTGGCACAGGCCCGACCTGGACGCCGCAGCCGTCGAGTACTTTCCGACAACTATGCACGTACAAGTTACAGCCGGATACTTTCCAACCGAGTCAAGTTTATATATGGTGAAATGTATTGCTACTAGTGTAAAAGCTAGCCCTCTCATCGAATTAGTAGACAACAGTTGCATGCACACACGCACAGAAAACTAGCTAGATCGATTAGTACACCAGCTGCATGCACACATGCACAGAAAGCTAGCGAGCAAATCAGCTCACGCACTTATCGGCTTGGCGGAGGCCGACTGCATGTGGTAAACTGGCCATGACTTGGGGCTGAGGCACTAATCGGCTTACTAGTGCCCGATTGGGCCTACTCGGCTTACCGGTGGCCGATTGGGCTCTACTCGGCCTACCGGCGGCCGACAGAAGCCAATTGGCTTCCCCGACGCCGACGCTGTATTATTTTTAAAATAAATCTAAACGGCGTAATATTTCTCAAATTTACTAAAAAAAGTGTATTATTTTTAAAAAAATAGCAAAATATGATACATACTACCATATATATATATATATACTACGTAAATATTCTTATATACTACATAATACGCGTACATACTCTTCGATATGATATATACTACGTAGAAGGTATGGAACAAAAGTGCAAGTAGCTACACCCGGTAGTAGGAAAATTTATATATATATATATATATATATATATATATATATATATATATAAAAACACTATTCTGATCACGGGATCAGAATAATATTCTGATCACAACATGAATTTCTCGGGTAACGCGCCTGACCTTCCCCGAGTACTAGGTTGAACTTCAGCCAAAAAGTGTCTAAATGGGGCTTGCGATATACTATTGGAAAGCTATGGACACCAATATCATGATCCAAGTTAAATTTTTGGCAAAATGTAGGCGGTTTAAGAGCAGTTTTGAAAACCGTTTTTTCTTCATAAAAAAACGTGAATCGTATTTTCAATCGCATTTCTAAACCATTTATCGGAATGAGGTAAATAATATAGTGTTGGAAAGCTGCTGCAAAACCGCTCCTTCGATATGTTGAAAGTTTACTCTAATTCCCTCTAGATAAAGAGTAGTTTTGAAAATCGTAAAATTTCGTACATCGAACAGCCGGCTTCGTATTTTCAACGTAATTTCTAAACGGCTAATCCATTTGAGGCAAATGATATGGAATTGGAAAGCTTGTGAAAATGCGCTACTTTTTCATGTTAAAAGATTTTTCTAATTTGGAACAGTTTAAAAGTAATTCAGAAAATGGTACAAATTCCACCGAGTTCGTATTTTCGAGATAAGTTTTTAACCATACATCCGAATGCAACAAATGATACGGCGTTGGAAAGCTTGAGGAAATGCGAAACTTTTTCGTATCTATTATTTCTCCAAATTCCTTGCAGTTTTAAGTCAAATTAGAAAATGACAAAAAACGTATTTTCAGCATAATTTCTACAAACTTTAACGGAATGGCGCAAATAATATACCGTTGAAAAGCTACGGAAAATGCGAAACTTTTTCATGTTGATGGTTTTCTCTGATTCTTAGCCATTTTCAAGTAATTGCAAAAATGGCGGGATCCTTCGTTTTACCTTTATTGCGAAACTGATTCTTCGAAAATGCACCGCGTGAAGAGCCTGAACTTCTCGGCACATGTACTTAAACTTCACTCTGTTTTTCACGTGCTTTTTTTCTCCTATATCTCTATCCACTGCTCCTAGCTCTCCATCCACCCACCGGAATTGAGCAAGTGATATACCGATGGAAAGCTTCTGTAAACACGCAACTTTCCCGTGTTGATCATTTTTTCATACTCGCAATGATTTTAAAAGTTTTTCATCTAAAATTCATTCAGCGTAGCAGTTGAACTTCATGTTGTTTTTACGTTAAACTTCTGTGACGTATTTTTGTTTGTACGCGCGCCTGAACTTCCCTCTGTACGAACCCGACCTTCGGGCTATCTTTGCAACCGTGGCTTCTACCGCGAATTATTCTGATTAGTTGTGTTCTATATGATGTTAGTGTAATCTAGAAACATGTTTTAGCGACTAAATACTGGTTTTAAATAGAAATCTCGCTCGCTAGCGGATTTTGCTCTCGGGTCGTGATGGAATTACGTTTTTTGCAATTTTACCGCCTGAGTTGTTCGACCTGAACTTCCCCTAGTGCTAGGTTGAACTTCTGTCAACTTTGCCCAAATGGGGCTTGCGATATACCGTTGGAAAGTTATGGACACCAGTATCATGACCCAACTTAAAATTTTGGCAAAATGTAAGTGGTTTAAGAGCAGTTTTGAAAACCGTTTTTTCTTCATACAAAAAACATGAATTGTATTTTCGATCGCATTTCTAAACCATTTATTGGAATGAGGTAAATAATATGGCGTTGGGAAGCTGCTCTAAAACCGCTCCTTTCACATGCTGGAAGTTTTTTCTAATTCCTCATGGTTAAAGAGTAATGTGGAAAATCATAAAATTTTGCAAACCAAACAACCGAGTTCGTATTTTCATTGCCATTTCTAAACGCCTAATCCAATTGAGACAAATGATATGGCGCTGGAAAGGTTGTCAAAATCCGTTTTTTTCTCATGTTGAATTTTTTTTCTAATTTTGAATGGTTTAAGAGTAATTTAGAAAACGATACAAGTTCTACCAAGTCTATATTTCGATCTATTTTTTTGATCATACGTCCGAATGTAGAAAATGATATGGCGTTGGAAAGCCTGAACAAATGCGAAACTTTTTGGTATATGTTGTTTCTCCAAATTGATTACGGTTTTACATTGATTTTGAAAATGGCTAAAAATGTATTTTCGCCTTAATTTTTATAAACTTCATCGGAATGGGGCAAATAATATACTGTTAAAAAGAAACGAAAAATGCGAAACTTTTTCATGTTGATGGTTTTCTCTGAATCCCAGCCATTTTCAAGTAATTTCAGAAACGGCGAGATCACTCGTTCTGCCTTTATCGCGAAACAGATTCGTCGAAAATGCATCGCGTGAAGTAGTTGAACTTCTGTGGCATTTCTACCTGAACTTCACTCTGTTTTTCACGTCCTCTTTTTTGCTCGTAGCTCTTCATTCACTCACCGGAATTAAGCAAGTGATATACCAATGGAAAGCTTCTATAAACACGCAACTTTTCCGTGTTGATCATTTTTTCATACTCGCTATGGTTTTAAAAGTTTTTCTTGTGAAATTCATTCAGTGTAGTAGTTGAACTTCCCGCTGTTTTCACGTTGGACTTCTGTGACATATTTTTTGTTTGTAATTTCCCCATCCATTTTCGTCAGTGTTACACAAATGATATTCTTTTTATACAAACCTCTCTCACAATATTTTTTTAACTTTCTCCGGCCGAGGACTTGAACTTACACAAATGATATTCCTGTTGTTTTGAAGTAAATTAGAAAATGACGAGATCATGATTTCTGCCTTCATCGTGAATGGAAATGCACTGCGTGAAGTAGTTGAACCTCTCGGACATGTCTGTTTGAACTTCACTTTGTTTTTAACATGCTATTTTTGACGTGTTATTTTTCACAGTGCGTGAAGTAGTTGAACTTCTGGGGCAAGTCTATTTGAACTTCACTCTGTTTCACTTTATTTGTATTTTTCTTATACGAAACGCATACCATGTAGTACGTGAACTTCTGGATGTTATCACTTTGAACTTCTCTCTGGTTTGAGTGAATTGTTTTAAAACACAACAAACAACATCTTTTTATGTATTTTGGACATCTAAACACACGGTGAACCTCTCTCACAAGAATTTTTCAACTTTTCCTCGCCGAGCACTTGGACTTCTAGGAACCATTTTTTCGTTTATGAGTTGTTTTTAAAAGTACAAAAATGGTGTTGTGTTTTTTATTTTTTGAACAGGTAAATCCTAGGTTTTAATAAACTCCGAACTTCTCTATTATTTCAATATGAACTTCACCTTTTTATATTTTTGAGTAAAGAATTGTATTTGATTTTTATACGGAAAAAATCGAACATGGAAATACAAGGTGAACCTCTCTTGCAAGAATTTTTGAACTTCTCTGGACGCATCGAGGTGCCGGCCTGTGAGAACGCTCGTCATAGCGTTGCGCCATAATTTTGTGATGGGTCTTTCGTTTTAAAAATAGGAGTTTTTAGGGTCCAGTTTACCACTTCTTTCAACATACCTTTTAAGCTTTTATTTTTCTATACTTTTATTCTCACCTAAAATGCATTCCTTGCAGTACTCGAACTTCTCGTTGTTTTGACCTAGAACTTCTGTCGAGTATTTTGTTCAACCTCTCTCACATGAATTTTTTAACTTTCTTGGGCCGAGCACTTGAACTTCTAGCAACAAAACTTTAGGCTTTGCATTTTCATTCTTTTTTTATAAAAAATGCACACCGTGTAGTACGTGAACTTCTGGCAGTTATCAACCAGAACTTCTGAGATCATGTGTTCTGCCTTTATCGGAAAAACAGAAGTCTCCGAAAATGCACTTCGTCAAGAGGTTGAACTTCTAGAGCAGTTCTTTTTTAACTTCACTCTGTTTTTCACGTGTTGTTTTTTACCCGTAACTCCCAACCACTTACCGGAATTGAGCAAATGATATATCGATGGACAGTTGTTGAAAACACGCAATTTTCACGTGTTGATCAGTTTTTCATACTTATAACGGTTCAAAAGAGTCTTTTCAATACATAAAAACGTGTTTTAACTGATACACATAAAACTTTTAAACCATACATCATAATGTAGCATATAATATACCATTGGAAAGCTTATGAATAGGAGCCACTTTTTTAATATAGACACGTGTTACAAATTCGTTGCCGTTTGAGAGAAATTTTAAAAATGACAAAAATGTTGTTGTTTTTTCCTCTCCTTTTAAACACGTACTTGAAGGTTGGATGTCTTGTAATATAAATTTTGAACCATGCAGCGTGGAGCACGTGAACTTCTTGCAACAAACATTTTAGGCTTTTAGTTTTGTATTATTTTATTCTCATCCAAAACACATTCCGTATAGTAGTTGAACTGCTCGCTATTTTCACGTTGAACTTCGGCCAAGTATTCTTCGAAAAAAATGTTTTTAAATAAGTATCAATTTTTTTTTCTAAATTGAACTTCATAATCTTTTTTTCTAGAAACGGGAAGCATTTGAGTTTTCTGTATACATCAAACTACTCCCTTATTTTAATTTGAACTTCTTCATTTTATTCTTTTGTAACAAGGAAAACCTGAGTTTTTTTATAAATATTGAATTTCTCTATTTTTATAATTTGGACTTCTTGGGTTTTTAGGCTTTTTTGAATTGGTATGTTAATTTAATTCAAACTTGTTGGTTTTTTATCAGTTTATAAAAATCTGAGTTTTTATACACATCGAACTTCGTGTTTTTTAATATGAATTTCTTAGTTTTATCTTAGGAAATGAAAAAAACATATTTTTAAAGAAACATTGCACGCTTTTAAAAGAATTGAACATCCTAATATTATTATTCCTAGGATTGTGGTGAATTTGAGTTTTTTGTATACATGGAACTAATCCGTTATTTTAATTTGAACATCTTGATTTTTTTCTTTTAGTAACAAGGGAAAATCAAAAAAAAATTGAAAGCTTGGTGTTGTAATAAACATTAAACCACTCCGTTATTTAAATTTGAACTTCTATTTCCGAAAACAACAATATATTTCATGTGGACCATTTAAAAAAATGTAATTGGTTGAGAGATATTTCTTTTGAAATACCAAAAACAACAACATTTTTTTGTATTTTAAACATGTAAATATATGATGAATCTCTTTTACAAGAATTTTTGAACATTCCCGAGCAGTGCAAACTTCTAGCAGCAAATGTTCCAGACTTTACCTTTTTTATTCTCATATGAAACAAACTCCACACAGTAGTTGGAGTGTTATGTGTTTCAGATTTGAACTATGCCGACATTTTAAGGTAACTTCTAACCCCCATTATTTTGTATAGTAAACATCGAACTCCTCTATTATTTTAATTTGAACTGATTGGTTATTATTTTAAGAAACAGGAAATCCATATTCTTTTAATAAACATCGACCTGCTCTCTCTTTTAAATATGAACTTCTTACTTTTAGTTTTGTAGAAATAGGGAAAATATGAGTTGTTTTATAAACATTTGATCTTCTCGATTATTTTCATTCAAACTTATTGGTTTTATTCTTTAGCAACAAGGAAAAACTTTTTTTTGTTGATAAGCATCGAACCGCTCCATTATTTAAATTTGAACTTCTAGGTTTTTTTCTTCTAGAAACCGAGGAAATCCTTTTCTATAAATTATTCGAACTGCTCAGTTATTTTAATTTGACCTTCTTGGGCTTTTTTAGCAACGCTGAAAAGTATAAGTTGTTTTTACCAATATTGAGCTGCTTTTGTTTTAATTTGATCTTGTTGGTTATCTTCTTTCAATAAGTAGAAAATCCATGGGAAAAATTGTACACCCATAACACTTTTTTAGAACTCTTGATTTTTATTAGTTTTTAACACGCACACACAGCTAGTGCACGCACTACATCAACAAACCACATGCACTAATGCATGCACGTTTTTCCTTACAATACAATTTCTTTGCATTAGGCTCGAGTTATAAAGAAGTATATTCTCCTTAGTAAGTTAGATTAAGAGTAATAATGGTACTTTTTTTTGCGGAATATATAATAATGGTACTTGAGAAGCGGAGTAAGTGGATGGCCACGTGAGAAGCGCTGGCTTCTTTCTCCACCACAACTTCATTTTCTTTTCCTATCCACTCACCACACACACATATCATGAAACGTACAACTTTGTCTGTCTATTTCTTTCTGAACTTTCAGCAGGGGGATCTCTGAACTTTCAGCTTAATTTTCTTTCCTCACTATAGATCGCATTACTAGTAGCAGTACGGATGCTACTGCAGCTCGTCCCATTTTGTCCACGGAACTTGTGCATCCTCGGAAGATGAGGCGGAGCACCAGGGTGGAGGCAGTGAGCTTGCGGACGAGCTGCAGCCACTTTTTAATGGCTGGAATCGTCCTGAACCCGTGAACAGCAGCGGCTGCGGTGCGGCTCCGCAGTAGTTGGTGAAGCCGCAGGCTGCTCGGGGAGGCCCTTGCTCCATGTTGCGGTAGCCAGCATCCGCGCAGGCGGAGGACGAATATCTCGACCTGCCAATTTTTCAGAGCCCGGACTGCTACAAAATCTCTGCCTGGTCGCTCCGTCGTGGTCGGTGACGAGCAGCAGGAGAGACGGCCGTCGTAGGGAGCAGCGGAGCTGGGCGTCGGGCTCGCCGGTGGGGAGCACCGGGGAGGGGGGCGGGGGTGGGAGGGTGGCAGGGTAGGAAGGTAGGTCCGCGCGACGAGACCGGCGGCTGGGTCCCGGGAGGAGGCCTGCTGCGGGGTTGCAGGAGGCGGGGTCCGGCCACGGCGACGTTTGTGGTAGGCGGCGGCGGGGCGTGCAGGAGGTCCCGCGGCGGCGGGGCGTGCAGGAGGTCCCGCGGCGGCGGGGGATCCCGGGAGGTCGGGCGGCGGCTGGGGAGTCGGGGAGGTCGCGTGGCGGCGCGGGGGAGGTGGGTCTCGGGCGGGGCAGGAGTTTGGTGGTCATGAGATCGGGGATGGGTGTGTTTTTTTTTGCTGCAGTTGCGGGAGTTCGGCAACACCGCTCGCGCTCCTTTTAGAGCCCGTCGTGATCCAAATAGTTATTCTGATCCCAAGATCAGAATAAGCAATGGTAGTTACCCCTAGCTCTTTGTCCTCCACGTGTCCCTTCTCTTAGCACCAAACTAACAGGGTAGAGAGCGTTCCGCGGTGGCCTGATCACGGGTAGAAACCCGCTAACCCACTTTGCACGAGAGCAAGGCAGAGAAAATATTGTTTTTTATAGATAAAGCAAGGCCCTGAATTTTAGGTGGGAAGATACTACGTGCATTGAGGTAATAGCACCCCAGGTACCCTAACTTGCACCCAATGTGATGATCTAGTCCCAAACTTGCAAAACTAGACCAACTCATACCCCAACTTGCAACCAATGTGATGTTTTAGTCCCAGGCCAATCACAGCTCGCCAATTGGCTGCCAAGTGGCCGGGCCGGTCAGCGCCTGTAGTTTTGCACAAACCCCCCTGCCGTTTCACTCATTCAACCCGCAGTGCCCCCCACCTGAATTAAATCTGTCGGATTCCAGTTGACGTCCGTTCGAGAGGGTTCACTTGGTCGCTGTCGGGGCGACAGAGCTCACGGGCTGGCGGGGCGATGGTGACGTCAGCGTCCCAGGCGTCGTTGCCGCCGGCAAACGGCGGCGTGGAGGCACCGGCATCTGCTCATCTCGTCCGGCCGTTCGGAGCATTCCCTCCTGATTACTGTGAGCTCGACGCCCCGTCTCTCTGTTTTCTTTTCCTCCCTCTCCTCTCCTCTGCTTTACTCCTCTGAGCTCTGAGCTCGTCGCCCCACCGTTTGCAGCTCGAATCTCGTACATTTGTGCTCGAATCGGGGTCGTCTAGTGGTGTGATTTGAGTAGGGTCATGTATTGCGAAGTGAAGCTAGGGTTTCAGCCGATGAATTTAGGTTTGGGTTTGAGTAGGGTCATGTATTGCGAAGTGAAGCTAGGGTTTCAGCCGATGAATTTAGGTTTGGGTTCGACACGATAGCTAGGGTTTATGGCGGACAAGTTAGATGTTAATGCCTTATCTTGCTGTTGTAGCCTGTATTCTGCTCGTCTGGTGAACAACTGTAGTTAACTGAATCCTTTACACTGGAACTTGATCATGGTTCAGTTAATCTTTTACTGTTGTTCAAGTATGTTATGCAATTGACTAATTTATTCAGTTAACTGAATATTCAGTTAACTGACTATTTGTTTATGAACTGATGCATCTTTGTATTGAAAACAGTGTGTGATGCAGCAAATGGAGAAAAGGTGGACAGTCCATTTTTTACACTGGAACTTGAGCATGGTGGAATTTTCTGTGGCCTAATCACAAACCTGGAGTACTGGAGCCCTTCTGTTGAGGTGTTAGACTTTGTTGACTCTGGCACTTTATGTTATGCATTCCTTGAACAACACTTGGCTTGGTTGGGATATCCTGTGAGTGAGCACATCATCTACTTCAGCAAACCAAATAAACCAATCTCAGATGGGTTGATCAGAATTAGCAGTGATGAGGATGTGCAGCATATGATCAGAGCCAGTGCTGAGCATAAGGTGCTTGTAGTGCAGGTTGACCATACAGATTTCATCAGCAACTTTAGGTCTGACTTGGTGTGCACAAGTTTTGAAGCAGCAAGTGCATCCCCTTCCCATAGCCTAGTTTCAGTCTTTGTAGAAGATCCTTTGTCAGAGATTGCAGCAAATGGAACAGACCCAGAGAATTTGCTTATTGAGGGTGCTGAGCAGAACATGCTAACTGAAGATCCCTTGTTAGATATTGCACCAATTGGAACAGACCCACAGAGTTTGCTTACGGAGGGTGCTGAGCAGAACATGCTAACTGAAGATGGAGAAACAGTTATTGAAGATGTAGTTGTATCAGATTCTGATTTCAGTGACAGTGACTATGACATAGATGATGGTGATGATGATCTGTATGATGACAACATTGACTTTGATGTTGATGAAGAAGCAGATCAGGATGAGGATGATGTGGAGCCTGAATATTTCCTTGAGGATGAAGATCTCAACCTATCAACTGAAGAAGCAGATGAACTTAGGTACAAGTTTAAAGCTTTCAATGCAAAGGTGGACATGATTTGCCCTGTGTTTAAAGTAGGGATGGTATTTGCTGATGTGGTTGAGTTAAGACATGCACTGACTGCATATTCAATTAGAAACAGAGTGCAGATCAAGAAGTTAAAGAATGACAAGAGGAGACTTGAAGCAGTTTGTGAAAATGGTTGCCCATGGTATCTGTATGCTGGCAATGACAACAGGACAGGGGGGTTTGTCATCAAGACTTACTATGGAGAACATATATGTCAGAAGAAATGGAAGATAAGGTCACTGACAACAAAATTCCTATGCAAGTATTTCATAAATGAGTTCAGAGATGACGAGAAGATGTCACTAGGTACATTTTCAAGAAAGATCACCAATGAATTTCATGTCACCCCTAACAGATGGAAGCTAGCTAGGGCAAGAACTGCAGCACTTAAGGAGATCCATGGTGATGAAGAAGAGCAGTTCAGTAGGCTTAGGGACTATGGTCATGAATTGAGGAATACCAACCCTGGGTCTACATTTCTTCTGTCAACTGAGGTTGTTAGAGACATAGATTTCCCACAGGGCAGGAAATGTCTGAAAACTCTATATTGGTCTTATGATGCATGCAAAAGGGGTTGGCTCAAGGGATGCAGGCCTATTATTTTCATTGATGGTTGTCACATGAAAAATAGGTTTAAAGGAGTGTTGCTTAGTGCAGTGGGTATTGATCCAAATGACTGCATTTTCCCCATTGCAATGGGTTGGGTAGAAGTAGAGTGCACCAGTTCTTGGGAGTGGTTTCTCACTACATTGAGAGATGACCTTAACATCACAAATACTGCTCCTTTCACTATTATGAGTGACAAGCAGAAAGGTTTGATCAATGCTGTGCAAAAAATCTGGCCAGATGCTGAGCATAGGTTTTGTGTTAGGCATATTTATCAGAATTTCAATGAGAAGCACAAAGGAGAGCAACTGAAGCAAGATCTGTGGGCCATTGCAAGAGCACCAAACAGGGTTAAGTGGAGCCAAAACTGTGAGAAAATGGATTCCCACAGTGCAGCTGCCTTCCATTGGACTGAGAGACTAGATCCAAAGACATGGTGTAAATCATTTTTTAGTGTTTTTCCCAAGTGTGATATTCTGCTGAACAATAACTCTGAAGTATTTAATAGCTATATTCTGGAGGGCAGAGAGATGCCAGTACTCTCCATGCTGGAATACATTTTTTACAAGATAATGCAAAGGCTAGTGAGTAAACAGAGGGAGGCCATAGAGAAGTGGGCAGGGCAGAGAATATGCCCAAAGATCATGAAGAAACTAGACAAGAACACTGAGTTTGCTGCTAATTGCCATGTCTCTGAAGCTGGCCAGCAATTGTTCAGAGTTCAGTCTGGTAACTCTAGCTATACAGTTGACTTGTGCTTGCACACTTGTGACTGCAGGAGATGGCAGCTCTCTGGAGTACCATGTGGCCATAGTATAGCATGTTGCAGGGAGGAGAGAATTGACCCAGTGACAATGGTTCATGAATGCTACAGTGTGGAGAATTATCTTAAAGCATATGGATACACTTTGGTTCCACTTAGAGATCCAAAGCATTGGGAGAAACAGAATGGAGACAAGGTATATCCACCAGTTTTCACTAAACAGTTGGGAAGGCCAAAGAAAAACAGGAAGAAAACACCAGAAGAGAAGAGAAGCAGGAATGGTGTTAGATATTTGAACAAAAAAGGTGTGACAATGCACTGCTCAATTTGTGGCAGAGCTGACCACAACAGGAAAGGGCACTACAGGTGGCAGGAAGCACTAGTTGCAGAAGGAGTAGAGCTTGTTGATGATAACTATGATGATCCATCATTTCTTCAGGTATGCTTCTGCTGCATCTCATTTTGCACAGTTGGCTGTAATGCATGAACTCCCTAAAATGAGCTTATCTGAACATTTTTCTTTGCAGAACATCTTTCCAAACAGGCCAGATCCTAGGCTGGATCCTACTGAGTCACCAACTAGCATGGTTTTCAACATGGCCAGCAGGGAAAGAGTAAGAAGACCTCCTCAAAGGGTCCATGGCCCACTGCCTGAGCTCTCTTCATTTGTTGCTGCTGCTGGGGCTGAAATACCACAACCCAGGGTGACTACAGAAATGAATGTTGCTAGGCAGACAAGGGCAAGAACTGAAGCTGACATTGCAAGAGGAAAGAAAAGGAGAGGCAGAGGAGAGGTACATCCAAATGAAAGAAGAGGAAGGGGAGCAAGTGCAGTCTCAGCTCCAGGAAGAGGTGCTAGTGCAGATGCAGGGTCAAGAGAGGGAGCAAGTGCGGGTGTTGGGAGAGGGAGAGGAGCAAATCCAGGTGCTAGCAGAGGGAGAGGAGCAAATGCAGGTGCTGGGAGAGGGAGAGGAGCTAATCCAGGTGCTGGCAGAGGGAGAGGAGCAAATGCAGGTGCTGGCAGAGGGAGAGGAGGCCAAGCAGGTGAGAGGGCATGGTGGATAATGTTTGGAGATGACATTGCCAGTCATATTCCTGACCTAAATGCTCCTCCTGATGATTTTCCTGCTGCCTGATGTAGTGGCAGTTGTCAACCACCATTTTTTGACAAGGCCTATACTTATGTAACTCATAAACTGGCCTTATTTTGTTATGTCAAACTGTGGCATACATTCCCTCTTTTTTGAAGGCAAATTGTGGCATATATTGCCTAATTTCTGGATGGCAAACCATGGCATACAGTGCCCTTTTTGTAATTAAATATTATAATTAGGAGTTAACTGAATGTTGCCACATGTCTGAATTTCACTGAATGTTGCCACATGTCTGAATTTTGCTGTTCACTGAATTTAACTGAATTTTGTGGTGTTAACTGAAGTGAATTTTGCTGCTATTGACTGGAAAAAAAACCAATATACTGAATTTAACTGAATTATGTGGTGTTAACTGAAGTGAATTTTGCTGCTGTTAAGTGAGTACTGTAGTCAATAGTGCTGTTGTTTATAAAAAAAAATGTTTGTCCTGGGTATCGAACCCAGGACCTGTGAATAGCAAATCTAACTGCATTGCCAGTGTGATAGTAGTAGTGATTTGTTCAGATGGTAGCACGCACTGTAGTTAAGCAGACCCACCGTTCCACTAGTTCGTTCGCTCCGCCGATTCGGTTTCCTAGTGCTTTAAAGCCAACCAACTCAACTCCACTAGCTCAACTCCACGCCACTCCACCTAGCTCCCAGTCCACCCACGTCGCAGCTCGCTCCTCGGTGCCCCCGCCACCCCCCGCTCCTCGGTGCCCCCGCCACCCCCCGCTCCACCAAGAAAACCCTCGTCGCCGAGCTCCACACCGCCGCCGGCGCCATGGACAAGACCCCCGCATGGCAGAGGGGCATCGAGGATCTGGCCGGCGACGACGATGCGCTCCGCGCGGACCTGAAGGAGATAGCTCGCTGGTTCCCCTCCGGCCAGATGCTCCTCCACCACACGCTAGGCCTGGTAAAGGTCATGACTGACGACGAGAAGCGTCGCGCCATGCCCGCACCTGGCGTAGCTCCGGTCCTGGTCTTGCACTTCGCAATGGCGGAGACGCGGTCGGACGATCCGAGGCAGCGCGCGCGGTGGTGGATGTACCGCTCCGCCACCACACCGTCGCCGCACCCGAATCCGTTCCGCGTTGCCTCCAGGATGCAGCGCCTCGACGACGTCGTCCTCGCCGTCCCCGCGCCGGTGAACACCGCCTACTCCGACGATGAATCCTTCTCCGACGACACCGACTCTGACTCTGCCGAGGAGGAGATTGAGGTAGTGCTGCTATCTGACGACGAGCCGGATGACGTCGTCATGCTGGCTCCCGTCGTCGCCGGCAACGAGGGCGACAGGCACCGCCCCATTGACGTGGACCTGCTGCCAGAGATGCCTGACTTTGTCAAGAAGGAGGTGCTGGAGGACGTGCTGACGGAGGTGGTGGACGGGCAAGCACGAGATGCCTCCAAGAAGAGGAAGAAGCCGACGAAGATTCCACTTGCAGGGGAGGTGCGCCGGTCCCAGCGTCTGAAGGAGCTCCAGAAATGAAGAACTGAAGACTGCAGAATGTAGTTAGGTATGCTGAGTAGCATATAAGTTAGCATATCAGTTAGTAGTTAGGTGTGCTTCGTATATTGGTAGCACATAAGTTATTTGTAGTTTCGAATGGGCTGGTTTGAACTACTTTTGGGTTGAACTTATGCTGCAACTGTTGCCATCTAATTATGTTGTTGTTGCTGTTGGTAGTTGTATATGCTGCTAAGAAATCTTGCTGTTAAAATGAGTTTACTAAAAGAAATTCAGTTAAGCAAACTGATACAAATACAAATTCAGTTAGAATGAGTTTACTGAAAGAAATTAGCTAAATTAAGTTAAACTTACTGAATACCAATTCAGTCGTAGTTACTGAATACAAATTAGCTAAATTTACCAATTAACTAATATTAGCCACTAACTAAATTGGCTTGTTATTATTTTCGTGCCTAAAATTAGCACACAACAATGGGCTACCTCTGCCCACCTACCATATTTACCTCTGCCTACCTACCACCCACCCCTCTTAATTCTATATAAAGCACACCAAATGGCACAAACACCAGTCAAAGCCAAATCTCTCACTTCTCCCCCCAGCCGCAAGAGAGAACCCAATGGATCCTGGAGAGGTAGTAGATGCAGAAGAGGTACCCAGTGGAGCTAGGTGTAGAGAGGCAAGAAGGTTGCAAAGAAGGCAGCTGGCAGAGAGGATCCTTGCAGCACGCAACCGCAAGGATGTACAACAGTTCCTGGAGGCATTCCCACCTGGATCAAACCCCACTGATGATGATATCATCTACTGGGCAAGGAGGAGGGCTAATCTCCATCCTTTTCAGTGCACTAGGCTGAGGTGGAGTAGGATCCTCTACCCAGATGAATGAGCTCTTAAACACCCCATTGCTCCTAGCTCTTCTATCTAAGTATGAATGCACTGCATGTCAATGCAAGTCTATCTATGTATGAGTGAGTGTTTTATCTATGTTTGTGACTGAGTGTGGTTTATCTATGTATGAGTCAGAGTTTTATCTATATATGAGTCAGTGTTCTATCTATGTATGAGTCAGTTAACTCTTAGTGCAATGTACTAAATCTATACTACTTATTCTCTGTTAGTTCCAATTCTGGACATTTTTACTAGAGTTTGCATGTAACTGAATCTTCACTGAACTGGTCATTCAGTAAGTCACACAAATTCAGTTAACTAAAAGCAAATTCAGTTAACTAAAAGCAAATTCAGTTTACTAAAAGCAAATGAAATACAACTTGCAAATTCACTTAACTTGGGGCAGTCATACAAATTCACTTAACTAAAAGCGAATTCAGTCTAATACAACTTGCAACAACATAACCTGGGTACTCATACAAATTCAGTCTAATACAACTTGCACCAACAATGAATTACTCAGATTCATCTAAGATCTCCTTCAGCCTCCTTATCTTGCTCTTGGTCTCCTCCTTGTGCCTGAATAGATCACCAATCATGTACTCTAGTTTCTTCTTCTCCTTCTTCAGCTCATCCCTCTGTGACACCACTTTGTCCAACTCTTCCTTCATGCTCTCCATCTGTTGTTTCATCTCATCCATCTCTTTCTCTGCCTTAGCCCTCACAACCTGATGAATGCTAGTGGTAGATTTATCAGCCATCTTCTTCTTCTGAAGCTCTTCCTTTAGGTCAGAAAGAGCAAGTCTTGCATTGCCCAATTCAGTAACTGCCTGCTCCTTGTCACCCACCATCTTAGCAAAATCTAGTTTAAAAAACCTCAGATCATTTGCCATCTTTTCCTTCTCTTTCACAACCCTAAAATTTTCTTCAGCAAGAACTACACTTTCCCTGAGCCTCAGCTTTACCTCATCATCATACATGGCCCAAACCCTGGCTAAACTCATCTTCAGAGTGTCTGGCCATTCAGGGTCAATCCACTCCACAAACTTGCATTTAGGTATTTCCTAACAAATAAGATAGAATTCAGTTAGTTCATTTGATTTGGATTCAGTTAAATTCAGTCATTCATTTGAATTCAGTTAATTTCAGTTAAGTTCAGCTATTTCATTCTAATTCAGTTAAGTTCTGTTATTTCATTTAAATTCTGTTATTTCATTTCAATTAAGTTAAGTTAAGTTAAGTTCTGTTAGTTCATTTGAAATTCACTTAAGTTCACTAACAAGATGTTGTTAACTAAAGGATTAATTTAAGTTCACAAACTAGATGCTCTTAACTGAAAATGCACTCCTCCACATTTACATGGCACACTATTATACAGATCAAATGAACTCCTCCACATTTACATGACACATTGCAAGTTTGGTAGATCTACTTACCTTTTGAGCACAAGCAAGATACCTCCTTCCACTGTCAACTGATTCAAAGCACACAAACTTCTCACACACACACTGGTGTTCACATCTAGCTGCAATATCTGGAGCAAGGCCTGTCCACTCAGAGCAGAAAATGGTGGCAGGAGCAGGAGCCTACATACAACATATTCTTGTCACCAAACATACATTTTTGCTACTCAAGAACATACATTTCTGCTCAATCCCTATCTGCCAGAGACATAGCCAAGAACTAACCTCACTTGTCACAGAGTAGCCGTCGGAGGACGAGCTCGATCCGTCACTCCAAGATACCATGGAGGCGACCTGGACGGCGGCGGTGAGCTGGACGGCGGCGGCGAGCTTGCTGTCGGCGTGGATAAGCTGATGCTGGAGCCGCGGGGGCAAGGGGGCAGATGGGGAACGAGTGGACCAGCAGAGCGGACATGAACTCGATTCCTTCGACTTTAATTCAGGTGGGGGGTACTGCGGGTTGAATGAGTGAAACGGCAGGGGGGTTTGTGCAAAACTACAGGCGCTGACCGGCCCGGCCACTTGGCAGCCAATTGGCGAGCTGTGATTGGCCTGGGACTAAAACATCACATTGGTTGCAAGTTGGGGTATGAGTTGGTCTAGTTTTGCAAGTTTGGGACTAGATCATCACATTGGGTGCAAGTTAGGGTACCTGGGGTGCTATTACCTCACGTGCATTTGATCAGATAAGATGGTGTTTGTTGAACGCCTTCCTGATTATGAGCCGGCTTTTTGCAGCAATTCACCGAGTGGATAAGCACGCATGACAAGCTAGCTAACTAACGAGTAGTTATTAAATGGAAGAGTGTATACACATCTTTTCAACAGGAGCGCATATACTCCTTTTGAGCGTATGCACCTTTTCCAAATATGTGCATTTGCCCCTTCGTTGGACTGGGGGTATATACTTCGTAAAAAAAAGAAGTGGGACATATACTTCGCAAAAAAAGGAGTGGGGGTATATACACATTTTTAACTAGAGTATATATGGAGCGTATATGCTTTTGGAAATAAGAGTATGGAGTACTTTTTTTATTTGGGTATATATACTTCAACAACGGAGAATGGAGTGTTTCCATGTAACAGTATACATACTACAGAAAGGAACATCTCCAAATGAAAGTGAGTATATATACTACCAAAAATGAAGTATCTAGAAAAAAGAGTATCTCCAAAAATAATGCATATACAACACTGAGTATGTATCATTGTAAGAGTGTATGGAGTATATTCAATAAAAGAGTATGGTCCCTCCAAAAAAAGAGTATGGTGTATACTGTATTCAAAAATAAAAAGTATGGAGTATACTGTATTTGGAAATAAAAAGTATATATGGAGTAAGGAGTATGGAGTATGGAGTATACCGTATTTGAAAACAAAAAGTATGGAGAGTATGGAGTATATTGTATAAGAATGTGTGATGGGCCGCGAGCATAGATGAAGTATGTGTTGACATCTCAAGTTTCTAAGTGTCCAACGAAGAGTATGTGATATGGATTCTTACAAAAAAATGGAGTATATAGTATTTTAGAAAGGAATTACGTAGTATTGATTGTATAGTATATCGCAACGTACATGCACGTGGCCGGCCGGCCAAAATGATGTATAGGTGACCGTCTGTCAATCCATTTTTGAGAAAAGAGAGTATGAAATGTGTACAGCCTTCAGTTAAAGACAGAGCATATATATTTGTACGTTTGATCGATTAATTTTGTGAAGTACAAATCTTGTACGTAGATGATGCAGGGAAATGTGGTGTCAGCTATCCATGCATGTGACTACATGTTCTCATCCATGGAGTTGTGCGAGTAACTATGTTGCATCCTTCCATCCGTCGTTGTGGTTGCGGTGTGCCTTCATACAAGAGCGTCCTCGCAGCGGCCGATGCAGATACCCGTAGGTAGTATATGCAGCAGCGCCCCCGTGCTGGTGCAGTCACAAGTGTGCGCGGCTGGCCTCATTACCAAGAAAATTAATGGCACCTTCTCCATCTCGGGACGCCGGGGCACGATTACTCTACCGTACGACGTGTAGTCAGCAAATGCGTACCTGCAGATTTACAAAAAGAAAGTATATCAAACAAAAATAGGACACAAATTATCAATTAACTACACATCTCACTTGTTTCATCAATCAATACCCTGAAACGTCCATGCATGCAACCAATCCAAGCGGCGTTTCATGTAACCAAAATACTCGCAGATGCGCAAGCTGTTATTACAGCACCTCGGAAGGAGAGAGAGCGGAAGGATCAGGTCATGTCTATTAGAGAGCACATCGTGGTACCATTGTTTGGCCGTGAAAAAGGAAAATGTGAACTAGGAAGACAATGAATTAACAAAGATGCTTATATGGTAAAATAGACTAATTTGATCCAACCTCTGGTTCACCTTGCCCTCGGATCCGGCGACGGCGTATGCATAGTGGGCCGCCAGGCCATGCATACATCTTCAACACCATGCAACCCCGCGGTTTAACACCACTAGCAATACATATCCGTCGATTACTAGTTCATGCATTAGCTTGTGAAAAGCATCTGATTCACATCGATTGGTGGGACGACGGCGGCAGCCACGCGTATGGCAGTGTCATGTGCGGAAGGTTGGAAAATAAGAGGATAAATGATCTACTGGCTCTCAAATTTGAAGGCACAAAACAAGGGAAGTTCGGTACGTTATTGGGTTGGATTCTGGAAAACGGCAGTAGCTTCACACCCACGACCCGTTTAGAGAAGCACGTATCTACAAGCATCCAACGGCCTAAAAGATGGTGGTAACTATATTTTCCCTATATATATATACGCAACCAGAAAAAAAATGTTACAAGGCTCATGGCAACGCACGAGCATTCTACTAGTAACTATAATTGGTTGGCACATCCGTTGAAATCGCAATCAAGTTGTACTACTTTTAACTAATGGGAGTATACGTATGGTAAATCATAGAGGGCGTTTAGCTGCCAAGCGTTACCATCACTAATTAATTAATTGTTTAATAGCAAAATGACCGGACCCTTAATGGGATGGATTCGAGGTCCGAGCAGCCACGTCTCTTTCTTCCCTTCAATTTCTTTTTTGCTAGTTACGTTTCTCATGTGCCCTCCGCTCCGTATAAAGGAAAGGAAATATTAGTATAAGATATGTATGGTTGTAGTTGGAGAAATTGCAGGAGACGGAGATAGAGATGACAAGCATGCTCAAAACCCAACCTGCACACATGGTATCCCCTCTGCACAGATGGTATCCCCTCGCCTTGGCTCAAATACAATCCCAAAAAATCCTGTCCCCAACATGCGGGAAGGAAGGAAGTAGGTAAGGTATATAAGGTCCTTTTCAATGCTCCACCTTATACAAATGCTAAAACTGTTATGTAGGCAAAAAATCTGATGTGCCAAGGTAACTAAGAGGAAAGAAATGAGTGTAGTGATCCCAAAAATAAATATTACCAAGTGCGAAAATCTAGTCAAAACACTTAAATTGGAAGGATCCCACCAATGCATGAAGAATCTTAATTGTAAATCATTAAATGAAGGATGCTTAGCACCAATAAGTTAAACACCTATGTCACTGGGGGCTTTAGTTGCTAAAGTTTTTAATGTGCTTAGCATCTCATGTAAGAGCAACTCCAATGGGCCGGCCCAAACGGACGACGCTTTTGTCCGCTTTTTGTCCGTTTGGGTCGGCCGCCCACCCGGCGTCCGCCCTCTTTTAGATTTGGGTCGGCAACGCGCCCAACGCGCCGACCCATTTCATGACCGCGCGCGCTTTTCGATCATGCCAGCGGCCATGCCAGCGCGGGAAAGGTTCACGCGCGCGGGGAAAAATCGACATAGCGCGCGCTGGCTTTGGAGCTCCAGAGCGCGAGAAATGTTTGCGCGCTTGTTTTGGCACGCCGTGACCAGCGCTCGTTATAAGAAGGCACTCTCGCCCCCTCCCAGTCCGCCGCCACACTCGTCTCGCCCCCTCTCACTAGCCTCGCCGCCTGTGCGCCACCATGTCGATGCGCATCCTCGGTGCTTCGGATTTGCGCGGATTCCGCGAGCGCCCCTCCGCCGCCTTCTCCGTCGAGTTCTGGTTTGGCGAGAAATGCCTCATCGTCGGCACCTTCGACACCGCAGAGCAGGCGGCCTGCGCGTACGACGCGGCGGCGTGGCGCCTCCGGCGGCTTAGTTGGGAGATGAATTTTCCTGACGTGTCGAGCCAGCGGGCGCATGATCTGACGCCTCTCCCGCGGCTTTTCACTGACGAGGACCGTCGCATCCACCGGAGGCGGCAGCGTCGCCTCGCCATCGCCGAGATGGACATGCAAGCCTTGCTGATGTGGCGCGAACGCTTCCCGCAGGACATCATCGACGAACGTTAGTTTTATGAGCAGAGAAGGACGGAGAGGAAGACGAGGAGGACGGAGCGAGCCGCCTATCGGGAGGGCAAGCATGCGCTGAAGCAGGCCGATCACTTGAGAATGAAGCTACTGTTGGAAATATGCCCTAGAGGCAATAATAAAAGCATTATTATTATATTTCCTTGTTCATGATAATTGTCTTTATTCATGCTATAATTGTGTTATCCAGAAATCGTAATACATGTGTGAATAACAGACACCAACATGTCCCTAGTGAGCCTCTAGTTGACTAGCTCGTTGATCAACAGATAGTCATGGTTTCCTGACTATGGACACTGGATGTCATTGATAACGAGATCACATCATTGGGAGAATGATGTGATGAACAAGACCCAATCCTAAACATAGCACAAGATCGTATAGTTCGTTTGCTAGAGTTTTCCAATGTCAAAGTATCTTTTCCTTAGACCATGAGATCGTGTAACTCCCGGATACCGTAGGAGTGCTTTGGGTATGCCAAACGTCACAACGTAACTGGGTGACTATAAAGGTAGACTACGGGTATCTCCGAAAGTGTCTGTTGGGTGACATGGATCAAGCCTGGGATTTGTCACTCCGTATGACGGAGAGGTATCACTGGGCCCACTCGATAATGCATCATCATAATGAGCTCAGAGTGACCAAGTGTCTGGTCACGGGATCATGCATTACGGTACGAGTAAAGTGACTTGCTGGTAACGAGATTGAACGAGGTATTGGGATACCGACGATCGAATCTCGGGCAAGTAACATATCGATAGACAAAGGGAATAGCGTACGGGGTTGATTGAATCCTCGACATCGTGGTTCATCCGATGAGATCATCGTGGAGCATGTGGGAGCCAACATGGGTATCCAGATCCCGCTGTTGGTTATTGACCGGAGAGTCGTCTCGGTCATGTCTGCTTGTCTCCCGAACCCGTAGGGTCTACACACTTAAGGTTCGGTTACGCTAGGGTTGTAGGGATATGTATATGCAGTAACCCGAATGTTGTTCGGAGTCCCGGATGAGATCCCGGACGTCACGAGGAGTTCCGGAATGGTCCGGAGGTAAAGATTTATATATGGGAAGTCCTGTTTCGGGCATCGGGACAAGTTTCGGGGTTATCGGTATTGTACCGGGACCACCGGAAAGGTCCCGGGGGTCCACCGGGTGGGTCCACCTGTCCCGGGGGGCCACATGGGCTGTAGGGGGTGCGCCTTGGCCTAATGGGCCAAGGGCACCAGCCCCACATAGGCCCATGCGCCTAGGGTTTAAGGGGGAAAGAGTCCTAGGAGGGGAAGGCACCTCCTAGGTGCCTTGGGGGGGAGGGAAACCCCCCTTGGCCGCCGCACCCCCTAGGAGATTGGATCTCCTAGGGCCGGCCACCCCCCCTTGGCCCTCCTATATATAGTGGGGGAGAGGAGGGACTTCATACCTGAACGCCTTGGCCTTTGGTTGCCTCCTTCTCCCTCCCCAACACCTCCTCCACCTCCATAGTGCTTAGCGAAGCTCTGCCGGAGTACTGCAGCTCCATCAACACCACGCCGTCGTGCTGCCGCTGGTGCAATCTCCCTCAACCTCTCCTCCCTCCCTTGCTGGATCAAGAAGGAGGAGATGTGGCTGTTCCGTACGTGTGTTGAACGCGGAGGTGCCGTCCGTTCGGCGCTGGTCATCGGTGATTTGGATCACGTCGAGTACGACTACATCATCACCGTTCTTTTGAACGCTTCCGTGCGCGATCTACAAAGGTATGTAGATGCATCTAATCACTCGTTGCTAGATGAACTCCTAGATGATCTTGGTGAAACGAGTAGGAAAATTTTTGTTTTCTGCAACGTTCCCCAACAGCTACGGGAAACATCAGGGTGGGACTTCGCGGACAAGCAGGCTGCTGACGCCTATATTCAGACGTCGGAGGAGGACATTACCGAGTCAGAGTTGGAAACCGACGAGTAGTTGATTTTTTCTTTTATTTGTGTACGCAAGACCTATCTATGTATCTTTTTCATCGGAAAAAAATGGCCGGCGGCGTCGGCGACGAAGCAGGCGGTGGAGGTTGTGCGCGCACGGGGAGAAGAGAGGGCGAGCGCGCGCGCGTCCGTCTTGTGTCCGCGCTGACGCAGATCCGGCTCAAAAAGGGCCGGGAATGGGCCGGCAAGCGGATGAAAGCGGATGCGCGTCCGTTTGGGTCGGCGCGTTGGGTCGACTTTTCTGTCCGCGCCGACCCAAACGGACGACGGCGGACGAAATGGGTCGCTCCATTGAAGTTGCTCTAAGCACCAATGCATCGAAACTAGCATAAGGACATGTGCAACGGTTTAGACGGCTCTTCTCTATAATCTCTGTCCATGTCAGATTTAGTGTGTACTACAGACATCTTCTACAATGCATCATCCACCTAGTTGTCTGTATAGGCCTAAAATTATGGCGAAACTTAAACCGTTTCTTGAAAGAAAACAAACGCTGGTTGCATACACCCATCGTACAACAGGAGAAATGCTGTCTGTAAGAAGCGATTAGACGACGCTAATTATACAGATGGACAGTTTCTCTCTCATCCTTCTCTTTCGTCCACGCAATAAAAAATCCTACGTGTACCTGTTTATAGACAGCTGACTCAGCCCCTCTGTATGTGCCTAACACTGAAACCTACGCCCCCATCTTCTGGAGTCTACACCCCCCACCCCGAGATGAGATGCATCTTCCCCACCCTCACCACCATCATCAGACTAGCCACAGTGGTAGTAACTTCGATAGTAACATTGAGTCCAACTCAGCAAATTTGCTTATGCGACAGTGAGTTAATGAGAAGAGATGTAGTACTAGTAACTTAACTAGTTAATGTAACATCACATGTCCCAATGCACCTAACAAATGAAGCTTTGTATATTACCACACTTATATTACTATTCATTATTGAGATAATAATATAGTCTAGAGATATGTGTATGTTACTCTCTCGTAGAAGAGCGCAGCAAAACCGTCCGTTACCAGGCCAGAGCAAGAGGGGCGTCCACGTCCACGTCTACAGGTGGAGCGTGGGAGAAAAGTGATGCTAATAACTCGACCCACACCCCGCGGCCAGCACAGAGCGGCAACTAGTAACGTCTCCCTCCCTCGCCGTTTCCTTTCCAGCCACGACGACAGCGACGGAGGGGGATAAAATCCCAACCCCAATCCCAGGGCGTCGCTGTACTGTACAGGGAGCACTTCAGGAAGCGTCGGTGCTATCCACTCCACTCCGCGACGCCATAGATAGCTATACCGGACGACGGCCAGCTTGCTCCCGCTCCCGGTACCGGTGTTGGTGGAGAGACGAGGTATGTCCTTGATTCCTCTTGCCTTCTGTGGATGAATTTGCTCCTAGGTTAGCTTCTTTCGCCCAGTTTGCTGCTTCCGGTGCTCAGATCTGCCTCTCCAGGCTTCAATTTTTCTTTCTCTTCCTTCCTTCCTTCGTCACTCCCGGGGAGACGTGTATGTGTACCACAGACCAGATTGCTGCGTCATTTCTCTTCCGTTTCTTATGGAGGACCAACAATATAAATATAAATAAATCCATTTGTTTCTCTCAAATCTAGCACTATTTTCTCTCTCTTGCTGCGTTCTGACTGGTATCAGGCTACTCAATTGCGGAATAGAGGGAAGAAAGGATTTTCTTTTTCTTATTAATAATACGCCTTCTCTCTCTCTCTTTTTTTGCGGGGTACGCCTTTTCTCTGAAGCCACAAATTAAATTACTATTATAATTGTACCTTTTTTCTAAGTGACAATTCAAATTAGTATGAAACCTAACCTACTTTTTTTTTCAACTGACATATTAAATTGTGTTAAACCTAGCCCAACTGACGAATTGAATTACTCCCTCCGTCCCAAAATATAAGAACGTATTTTACACTACTATAGTGTAAAAAATGTTCTTATATTTTGGGACAGAGGGAGTATTAAACTGGATGCGAGGTTTGCCTCTCGAGTGCCCATAGAATGAATTCATGCAAACTTATCACCTTCTCACTTTTAACGCCTTATTTTCCGCAGAGGTTTTTATTTTTTTTAATTTGTTGGTACTAGCGCATGGGCCAATCATCCAAATACGACTGCAATCCAAGCCTCTCTTGGTAGACTTTGATTTCAATATAATACGAAACATATATTACAAAATTTATACCATTCCAAATTCCAAAGGTTCTATTTTCTAATGGTATAAGTTTTCTGATATACTATAATTTATAGTATTACATTAGTAAATTGACGACCTAGAGATACGCTGAGGCAAGACCTATAAACCGGAAAGGAGGGACTAGTATTTTGTGCTGTGATGTTGACGGCCCAAATTTTTTATTGTCCATCAAGCATCTCATAGCTGACTGAGAGTTGATGGGAATAGATGTTTGGTTTGCCTGCACTGGAATCACAATCTCAGGGAGCTTTGGTTCCTGTAGCTGTCCAATTGGAATTATATGATTTCAGCTTCATTTCTGTAGCTGTCAGATATGGGTGGTCTCCATATCCCATGGTTTCTCTCATGCTAACTTTCTTTCTTAGGCCATCTTCACAATAAATATTAACCGATCCTGTTACTTCTGATCACCGTTTTTACTTTCACATATTTGGGCTGAAAGGCCCATTTTAAACCAGACATTAGTGATATTGGTTTCAAGCAAAACATTTATCTGGGAATTACATATATACTTTCCGTGTGTTAAGACAGCATTATTTGGTGCTACAAAATAGTAGAGTATTGTCGCGAACAAAGCATTCTTCTTCTCGTTGTTGTTTCATATGTGAATCGAGCTTCAGAACCAAATTCAACTTAGTCTAGCATGTGAAACTTGTAATATTATTTCATGGTGGTTACATGTTTACATCGAGTAATCACTTTCACTTTGTGTTAAAAAGGTCAATATTAGACCAGCCATTAGCGATGTTGGATTCAAGCAAGACATTAGTTTTGGTGCTAAATGAATATTATAACAAACAAACCTTCACGTAACTTGCTGTTTCATATGAATCAAGTTTCAGAACCAAACTGAACCATGTGAAACTTGTAGTATTATTTTGTGATGATATTGAGTAACCTCTTTTATTAAGTGTTTTTATATCATAAACTTTCGTTTTTATTGCCATTCGTTCACTTCACTGGTTCTTATATTTGGTTTAGTTTACAAGTTTGTTCTCATGACATCAAACTGTCTCAACATTATGTGCCTGCTTTCTTCCTTACATCTTACAGTAACATCTGTAGGAATTCCCAGAAGTTATATGAACAACAACTATGGCTACGATTCAAGATATAGGTGTTTCTGCAGCTATCAACATACTGAGTGCCGTCATATTCCTGCTAGCATTTGCTTTCCTACGGCTACAACCCATCAATGACAGGGTTTACTTCCCGAAGTGGTATCTGAAAGGTTCAAGACAAAGCCCAAGCCATGGGGGTGCATTTGTACGGAAGTTTGTAAATTTGGACATGCGGTCATACTTGAAGTTCTTAAGTTGGATGCCTGCTGCTCTCCAAATGCCAGAGGATGAGTTGATTAGCCATGCAGGGCTTGATTCAGCTGTCTATCTGCGGATCTACTTGACAGGGTATGTAACTTGCATTTCATTTTTATCATGGACATTTTTTAGTGTTGTCATCATTTATCATCTGCCCACCTGTACATCAGATAAGATGCAACTCCTAGTCACTGGTGAAGTTCTTAACTTAAGCTTGACTGCGTGCCATTTTTTAGCATGCCTATAGCTGGTTATATTTGTACATGAACAGTGTTTCTTTCGGATGCTTGATGGATTGCATAGCGCAAATCAAGCGTTCAACACACTCTACATAAAATGCAAGGGAAATGAACTGGTGCTGCGAATGTTGCTGATAGCTATAGAGATCAGTTCAGTATTAGAGTTTTTTATATGTTTGATTTTGTATCTTCTGGTTGTCCTTTAGGTTTGCATTTGCTGTAGTATTTATCTATAACACATCTAGCTTCCAGTACATCCACTTGCTTCAGTGAGTTAATCTTTGTGTTCAACTATTCATTTTTATTTTTACCTACTTATTATTGGTTCCAGTTTTGTTGAGAATGTTTATTTCATTGTATTGATTCTAAACCTTCTCTATTTTGTCTTGTTCTCTATATACAGAGTGCAGCATAAGTATTAACAATGTTGAACCAATGAATGGTTCTGTTTTATCCACTGATTGGTGTCCAACTCCATGTTTTTTTTGCTTGAATTGCTACTTATACTGAAAATATTTAAACCTTTGCAGGCTTAAAATATTTGTTCCAATCACAATTCTAGCATTTCTTGTTCTTGTTCCTGTTAATTGGACAAATGATACCCTTGAGGGCTTGAAGGTAGAGCACAGTGATATCGACAAACTTTCGATATCCAACATACCTTTTGGGTCGAAGAGGTTAGCACTAGATGAGTTCATTTTCTCTTAAGTATATTTGCATATAGTAAGTAGTTCTCTAAGATTGCTTATGTGGTGACACCACAAGTTCTCTGGGAAGCATTGATTACCAAAAGCCAATCTGTTTGATCATGCACTGCGCATTACCACGAATATTCAAGATAATAAATATGGGGTAGGTTCAGATTACCTCAAATATACATGATCGTTCAGGGGAGTTTTAGCCTATCTCAGTTCTTCCCCAGTAGATTCGGTAGAGGTAAAGGGAGATATAAGTGGCAGAGATAGAGAGGGAGATAGTACAGATAGAGATCATTATAAAAAGAATAGACATAAGGATAGAGAGAGAGAGAGAGAGAGAAGAGAGGGTTTAGGATATGACCAACTTTCCATCCTATGTGTAACTGAACTGGGAGAGAATAATGTGGTAAATTGCATGTGTTGGAATTGTAGAACCCAAAGATTGGCAAGTTGCAATGCCAGCATTACCATGTGGCAGCAGATTGGCATGACAGCATAGGACCATGTAGAGCTTGATCATCAACTCTAGAATTGTTTATTAAGTATCTCCAAGACTCATGCTAATAAGTAACCCTTTGAACGCAGGTTCATAGCTCACTTGACTATGGCTTATGTTTTCACATTTTGGACATGCTATGTTCTGTTGCGGGAGTATGAAATAGTCGCAACAATGAGATTGCGTTTTCTTGCATCAGAGAAACGCCGCCCAGACCAGTTCACAGTATGATCTTATTACTCTATTTTTATATTTCTGTGTCTAATTAGTAGGTCAGGATCTAGATTTTTTTTCTAATACTCCTTCCACTTATACATATTGTTTTGGACATTGATACGGTCTCTAGGCCACCTCCTCGGTAGTAAATCACAAACGACAGAATTTACATATTATGGAACTTCATTTCACAATGAATCTAGTGACATCAATCTAATGTGGCCAATCTTGATTCTCTTTCAAATATTTGATGTCTTGGATAGCAAGGCAACTTTTTGTATTTGAGGGAACAGGTGGAATCCCTTTTTACCGGTCAGTGTGAACTTTAATGCTCCCTCCGTAAACTAATATAAGAGCGTTTAGAATACTAAAGTAGTGATCTAAACGCTCTTATGTTAGTTTACAGAGGGAGTACATGACATTCTTCTAGTTAAAAACAAATCTGAGATTATTCAGTGTGATTGAAAGGTTTTACAAGTCAGCATTACAACCACGAAATACACTACCGAGCATAATTTGAGGGAACAGGTGGAATCCCTTTTTACTGGTCAGTGTGAACTTCAATACATGACATTCTTCTAGTTAAAAACAAATCTGAGATAACTCAGTGTGATTGAAAGGTTTTACAAGTCAGCATTACAACCACCAAATACACTACCGAGCATAATTTTTTGTATACTGCTCATTCTGTAAAGAATCATCTGCAGATTATGCTATTAGGCTTCCAAAGAAGGAAAATAAAGTGCAATATTTATCCAACATATGACTTAGTCAATCTTCAATTATATATGGAAAACGGGAAACAGCCTAGCTCTTGAGAATGGTTGTATCCAGACACATAACTGTAGTGTGAGAAATCATCTCTTATTCTTTTTTTGTTATTTATGCTTTTAATTTTGATAAAGAAATCAAGATACAATAAGTTTTGTATGAAAAGGAGGTTGACCCCTGGCCTCTGCATCATATGATGCACACAACCGTCTTTATTAAACGAAATGTATAAACATCCGGCACAAAAACAGAAATAAAAGGCTCAGCCACAACCGGTCGCTAACAGGACATCACTCGTACACATAATCTATCAGTGTTATGCCAGCCAAATTGGTCGAATTTATCCTGTGCTTCTGTCTCCCAACGGCTGCACCCAAAAGCCATAGGCGCCTGATCATCCGCACACTGCTCTTAATTTTTTTAATATTGTTATTCTATAGGATTTTGTCATTGTAGTTATGACTTATGACTTGTGACATACAATTGATGCATGATGATTTTTAGGTCCTGGTGCGGAATATACCACCTGATCCAGATGAATCAATTGGTGAGCTTGCAGAGCATTTCTTCCTTGTGAATCATCCTGACCACTATCTCACACATCAGGTAATATTTACATTTTTCAGGACCAGCCATATTCTGATCTTTACATTGCATTAGAAATTGTGTGTATGCCACACTTCATTGTTCTCAACCTTCTGCTTGATTGGATGCATTGGTAGAAATTCAAACCTTCTATCATGCCATTCAGATTTTGGTTGGTGTATGTACATTTTACTGTTCTCAAATTTCCATGGTTTTTGATTTAAATCCATATAAAGTATAATTAATTGCTCCATATAAATATACAAATCATGATTGTGTACTTTGGATTTGGCTATACGCTAGAAGGCATTACCAGTCATGTTCTAATTTATTTATGATATACACCTTCTCTTTCAAGGTTGTTTATAATGCAAATAAGCTCGCCAAACTGGTCAAAGAGAAGAAGAAGATGCAGAATTGGCTCGACTACTATCAGCTGAAGTATGAAAGAAATACAAGTAAAAGGCCTACTGTTAAGGTTGGATCATGTTTAGCCATCAATTTTCTTGCTTTTGATCAAAATGGGAAAAAGTATTATAAATCTCATTCTAGCTCTTTTCTGTTCTTTTATAATTTGTAACTTTGTTCCAGACTGGTTTTCTTGGATGTTTTGGTTCCAAAATGGATGCTGTTGAACACTGTGCATCGGAAATTGAGAGGATAGAAAAGGAAGTAAGTCATTATTCAGCTTCATTCTAGTGTTACTCTGAAAATAGTACCCTTTCTTCATTTAATGAAAAATGCTGCCTTAAAAAGTAAGTAACATCTATCATCGAAAGTACTTCTATATTATCATATTTCACTACCTTTAGCTACCATACAATTCAGAAAATCAATAACCAATGGTATTTATGACATGAGACTATGATTGAAACAACATTTAAAAGAGCACGGAGTTCATAGCAATGGCCTTATATACTGTTTCAACTGAAGCAATGCTTCCCTGTTTTTATCAATATTGTGTATTAATGATTTGTCGATGACTGAAACAACATTAAAAGAGCACGGAGGTTATAGCAAGGGCTTTTTGTATGCTGTTTCAGTTGAAGCTATGGTTCCCTGTTATTTTACCTAACCAAGTGGATGTCTAAAGACATGAGATGCCTGTTCTTGCTTTTGTATGTAATAATTAATAGTACTCTTAAATAGTTAACTTTTGGTTCAGTCATGTAAGTAAAGCATTGTCTTTCATATTGTTAAATGTTTTTTTCTTTTTGAAATGAAGAATAGCTGCAATAGCATAAACCGTTAGATTTACTGCCACTTACAAATGACATTCGTTTAGGAAGCTGAAGAACGTGAAAAGATCATGAAGGATCCCAAGTTAGTTGTTCCAGCGGCATTTGTCTCCTTCAGAACACGGTGGGGTGCAGCAGTATGCGCTCAGACACAACAAACCAGTAATCCGACGGTTTGGTTGACTGAGTGGGCTCCAGAACCTCGTGATGTGTACTGGGATAATTTGTCTATTCCAATTGTTCACCTTACAGTTAGAAGGTTAATAATTGCGGTAGCATTCTTCTTTCTGAACTTCTTTTATGTGATCCCAATCGCATTTGTTCAGTCCCTTGCAAATATTGAAGGGATTGAGAAGGCAGTTCCATTTCTGAAGCCTATAATTGAAATGTAAGTGTGTTTCAACATGCTATTCTTCATTTAAAATGTCTTTTTTCAGTTCGACAGTAGTATGCTATTGATTTTTTGTGTGACTTCAATGGCAAGTTGCTTTATGTTCTTTGATGCTGCCTATTTTTATTTGTGAAAAAACGCCAAGTTGCTGCAATGATAATAAGTTGGACTATGGAGTAGTTAATAATGCCTAATATGGATAACAAAGAATATGATTATGCATTGGCGTCTGATGATAATAATCTGTTGTGGAAATGATAACACCCGAGTACTAACTCTTGATGAAAAATTCCGTTTGAGGATTGGATGGGATCCAATGTCCTTGGGAGTAAAAAACTTCAAATTTGAAGTAGCAACTATATTTGTTTTTCTTAGGTTTCACCAAAAACATATGGACTGCAGATGTAAAAATGAGCGACAGGCCTCACAAAAACATCTTGCTGCTCAGAAGTAAAAATTGAGGTTCGCTACATTTTCTATGGAAGTGGGTAACTTTACATTCAGCAAACAAGTTTAAGGACCTTTGATGTAATTCACTCATGCATTACTTGTATTTGCTTTGTTGGCATATTTCATTATCTTTGAAAGTTTGTTGTTCAACCGTTTCTCAGGCCTACTATCAAATCGTTCATCCAAGGGTTCCTTCCTGGAATTGCTCTGAAGATCTTCCTCATACTACTCCCAAGCATATTAATGTTTATGTCAAAGGTTGAAGGATTGACATCAGTGTCTTCACTGGAAAGAAGATCTGCATCGAAGTACTATATCTTCTTATTCTTTAATGTATTCCTGGCAAGCATCATTGCTGGATCTGCTTTGGAGCAGCTACAAACCTATCTTCACCAGTCAGCAAATCAGTATGTACTACACACCTACTCCTGTTGGCATCCCATATACACCTACTCCTGTTTGGCATCCCACATATAACTAGAAGCTGGCAATCACCCAACATCTCATTGCACTCAAACAAGAACAGATGTAATTAACTAACCATGGACTTTTAACATGTGAAATGAAGGTCAACCATAGCTAAAGATGGATATTAAATGCAGTTGAATGTTAGCACTTGCTTCTTTTGTATCGTGCATAGTGGTTATTGGATGCATAAAATATTTTTTTGGGCTGTCATTACAAGTACTACCATCAAATTGAAATATTTGTATATGCTATTGGTTGGTTAGAATAAGCTGCATTTCAAGCCTAACAGCAGCGAAGAATGTGAGATGGTGGATCAATTGGAAATATTATTTTCAGTTTCCTTCATGTGTTTACCTTTTCTTTAGATGTCATTTGGAAATTTTGACATGTGGCAAGTGACCGCGATATAGTTTTCTGGAGGGCATGGATTTGTTAACATTCAGGATTTGAGAATCCTGTATCTTATTGCATGGCTAAGCATGTGAATTTGCATTTTAAACTACAAGGGCTAGTTATTAGATGCCTAAGATATCATTGGACCATGTCTGTACTTTAAGTCAGGGTTCTCATTAATTACAGCAGAGTGGTGTAATCGAATATTTTACTGCACACTCACAAGCTAGCACGTTCTTGTTAAATTACACAAACTCAAAAAGTTGGTCGATCGCGACCCTCAAGAGGCCCCCGCGTCGCCCCCCCCCCCCCCCCCCCCCGCTAGGGCGACTCAGGTGGAGCCCAAAAACCTAGCCGCCGCCTCCGCGAACTCCCTCCTCTCCCTCCGCCACCGCCAGGGGACGCTGCCGGGCTAAGCCCGGAGGCCGACGGCGGTGGCAGGGGATCTTCTCTCTCACGCGTTTCCGGGGTGGTGCGGAGCCCCTAGGCGTGTGGTGGCGCGGCCGATCTGGGTTCTGCGGGGCGGCGGATGGCTGCGGCAGGTGGCTGCGGCAGGTGGCGGGTGGCCGGCCTGTCCTCGGACGGCGGCGGCTAGGTGCGGCAGGCGCCCAGTCACGGAGGGCGGCGTGGGCTGCGGGCACAGTGGCCGACCTTTTCGGGTGGCGTTGGCGGCCAGCTAGGCTGCGGTGGCGTGCAATCCACCTTCAGATCGGCGGCGGCGGCGGCGTGAAGGGCCTGGTGGTCTCGTCGGCGGCACCTCCGGTTAGATCTGTTCTAACCGGTGCGCCGGCGGTGGTGGTCATCTCTTCCGTCAGAGGTGGTCGGCCTGAGGCTGGGCGTTCGGATCTCCGGATTCGTCATCCAGTGCTGGCTGCTAGTCGGGAAGACATAGTTGCTGGTGAAAATTGAGCCCACGGCGGGCGATGGCGGTGTTTTGTGTCGTTACCTTGATGAAGGCATTGTCGTGTGACTTATGTCGACCCACTCGTACTGCTGTAGGGGAAACCCTAGGATCTGGTCTTCCAGATCGGATGATGGCGGCACTGCGATGTCGTTTCTCTCTTGGGAGCATCGTTTGTGGAGCAGCGCTGGAAGTCAGAGGCAGGAGGTGGAGCGGCTTCATCTTGCACGGAGTTTTGGTGGAGATGTCAAGTCATGCCTGGCTGACAGGTGCTACGCACGACAGATCTTCCAGAGACTTCAAGCTGTGTCGGCTGGTGGTACTTGGCGGCATGGTGTTGAGGTGTACCGGTGGCGACCGCGACGTGCTCAGCAGTTCGTGCGCAGGGAGGTGGTGCCGTTGGGCGCCGTGGTGGCGTCGACGGGAGCTAGACCGGGCAAGGATGATGCATCAGTACAGCTCTGAAGATGGAGTGGTGGCAGTTGGCGGCGGCGGCCTCTGAGAGCGCAGCGGACCGGTGTGTGCCCCATACCCGGCAAGTGCCTTCGTTGGGGCCTCAGGTCTTAGATGTTAGGCTTGGCTGCGAGGTCTGTGGTATTAGGCCCGGACTATGAGTATCCCTTCATCAGTTGGATAGGAGTAGGGACAATTGTCGTCTAGACGGTGGCTTCATACTTAATGTTGTATTTCTTTGTAAGGTCTTTTGTGAATAATTAATAAAGGATGCCGATAACGCCCACACGTGTGGGCGTTAAGAGATCTGCCCACACGTTTTGTGTGGTGTCTAAGAGGACCAGCCCACACGCCTACGTGTGGGCAAAACAACTAGCGCCCACACACATCTTTTTTTCCTCGCGGTCCCTCTCACACGCCTACGTGTGGGCAAAATGGATAACGCCCACACGACCTCTCTCAGCCACCTACCTCACGGTCCCGCACGCCCCACGTGACAGTCACCACGCGTCCCTGCAGTTGCCATGGTCCGGACCCTCTTCAATGTCCGTTTAACTGCAGTTGCCATGTCGCTGAACTACAGTTGCCATGTCGCTGAACTGCAGTCTTTCAAAACTTTAGGAGTTGCCACCTACTAACACTAGGCATTTGCCATGTATGGTCTGGTCTACTGCAGTTGTCATGATTTCAAAACTTTAGGAGTTGCCACCTACTAACACTGGCAGTTGCCATGTAGCACTACAAAAAAGGCATGGCAAAAAAACATGTTCGGGTAAAAGAGAGAGTTGCCATGTACTCACAAGCACGCTAGGGCAGTTGCCATGTAAAAGAAAGAGTTGCCATCTGCTTACGTGCACGCTAGGGCAGTTGCCATGTACCATGCAAAAACACATGGCAACTCGGGTAAAAGAGAGTTGCCATCTGCTTACAAGCAAAGCTAGGGCAGTTGCCATGTATCCTGCAGAAACACATGGCAACTGACAGCTTTGGGTGTGGGCGAGGAGACGGGCGTGTAGGCGAATGATAAACGCCCACACACCAGCCCCTCTGCGTGCGTGAAAACTGGTGGCGAATTGCTAAACGCCCACACACCAGCCCCCCGTGTGGTGAAAAAGGACGTGTGGGCGACCGGATGAATGCCCACACACCAGCCCAGTCCTACGTGGCACACAAAAACTGCTAGAACGCGCCAAGATTCGTGCAGAATTGGTTGGACGAGGATCCATGCGTGTGGGCGAGTTGCCAGACGCCCACACGTGTGGGCGTTAGTCTTTCCGTTAATAAAATGGCTGCATGCATCGCTCAGATGCAGAGGTCGGGGGTGATCCTCCTTCTCTAAAAAAACAAACACAAAAAGTTGGTACAAAGGTATGCAGGCAAATCAAGCCTTGCCACATTATTTACTGGCTGTAGAAGCCTAGAAAAGAAACATAACAGAAGCCTAATCTCTCATGGAGATTCTCTCAGCCAGTGATGATAGTCTTGAAGCCATCTTTCTGCCTTCCCTTGATACCGGTAGTCACTATCTGAAGATCATGAGTACCCCCCACAAGACATCCATTTCGTTCATGCTTTTTTTTAGAAAAGGAGGATTACCCCCGGCCTCTGCATCTGGACGATGCATGCATCCATTTTATTAATTATTCTCAAAGACCTTACAAAGCACTACATCGGTAATCCTAAAGCCACCATCTAGGCGTCTAGGCGACACCTGTCGCTACTCCTATCCCCTTGATCTAGGGGTGCCGAATGTTCGAGCCTAATACCAAACAGACATCGCACCAAAACCTAACATCTAATGCCGGATGCCCCATCCCAGCCACATGTCGGGAATGGGTCACACACCGATCCGGCGCACTCACCGAGGCTACTGTCGCTGTCATCCACCTAACCATCTTCAGAGCAGGTACTGACGCAAAGACCTTGCCAGGTCAGCTGTCGACGCCACCATGGCGCCAGACAGCGCCACCGCCCTGCGCGAGGCCATCACGCCACGTCCAACGCTGGGACCCCGCTGCTCCATGCCGCTGAGACCCGCCGTCGTCGACGCAAGAGAAGGCATGCCACACCACCTCACGCCTCTTCCATCCGGCGCCGCTCCACAAATGATGCCCCCAAGAGGGAACACTACAGCGCCGCCATCGTCCGATCCGGTGATCTTAGGATTTCTCCCGGAGCGGCACAAGCAGGTTGACCATAGTTGCTTTATGATGCCTTCATCAAGGTAATGACGTAGACGCCGCCATCGCCCGCCATGACCGGAGTCGGCTCGGTTTTCACCGGTGACTATGTCTCCCCAACTCGCCGCCGATGCTAATAGTGGGATCCAAGATCCGTCACTACCACCTGGCCAACCGCGGCCTTCGGTGGAGAAGGCAGCCACCACCATCATGCCCGGGCCAAGAGACCCGGACGTCCTCGTGCCGCGAAGATTACCCAGGGGGGATCTCCTCTTGCCGTTGTCGAGACGAGGCGCAGCCGCAGTGGATCTCGATCTAAACCCCTCGGGCCCAGATCAGATCTCATCGCAGCCAAAATCTCATTCGCCAACGGCCGCCGGAGATCTCCTGGCCACCGCCAACCCACTGCGCACTGACGTTGGAGGAGGAGGGAGATGGACGCCGCTGCCCCCACGCGTTACCGCTGGCCGAGGACTGCGCCACCGCCACCGCCTCACCACAGGGGCTTCGCCCCTCGGCGTCCTCAGCGACGGCGGCGGTAGTGGGAGGCGATGGAGGGGGAGGGCTGAGGGCGGTGTGGATGGGGACTCCTCGGGGCAGCGCGTCGCCGCTGCCTCGGGGGAGAGAGGTCGTTCATGCTATATTGTCCAAATCGTTAGGATGATTACAGTCTTCAAGTTTATTAGTTTTCCTTGTCACTCGCAGTTGTTTACCATCTAGGATAGATTTGAAGGCCTTTCTATTTACCTGGCATATTCAACAGTTTATGCAAATAACTCCTATTATTCTCCATTTGATACTGTTTATATTTGCTTCTTTTTTAGAATACCAAGGACAATTGGTGTAGCAATTCCAATGAAGGCAACCTTTTTCATAACGTATGTAATGGTTGATGGATGGGCTGGGGTAGCTGGTGAAATATTGAGATTGAAGCCATTGGTTATTTTCCACTTGAAAAACTTTTTCTTGGTCAAGACTGAGAAAGACAGAGACGAGGCGATGGACCCCGGAAGTATTGGTTTTGATTCAAATGAACCCCAAATACAGCTCTATTTCTTACTTGGTCTCGTCTATGCAGTGGTCACGCCGTTTTTGCTTCCATTCATATTGGTATTCTATGTGCTCGCATACGTGGTCTACCGCCATCAGGTAAGATCCGTTTGATAGTAAAGTATTTTCTAAGTATTTTGGAAATACTACAGTTTTTGAGATTACCATAGTTTTATTTACAATGAGCTGTTTGGTTGCCCCTAAAAACTGTGCTTTTAATACTGTAGTATTGGGCAAACTGCAGTTTTTTCTCTGCATAAAAAAAAGAACCCCAATCCTCTTTTTAAAAAACAGAGCTGCTGAGTGCTTAAACGCAACGGCTAAACAGCAAATTTACAGCGTTATGCGGCAACAGCCAAACAGGTTCTATGTATTGTGAATACTCCAAAATACTCTGTTTTGATAAAACTATGGTATCTCACACCTACATGCAAAATTACTGTAGTTTTTGATGTCTGCCATTCATGATATAAATTTTGATGTTCAATAAGAGAATACTTTGATAATTCTAACTAACTGTTTAAAACTATTTTTGAAGAAATTAGTCTTATTCAATCTTTGCCACTCCTGGGCATATGTTTGTTTTGTGCAAATAATAGTCAATCTTGGATTTACCGACCCAACTTGCTAGAGTTATTATGGAAAATCCATATGACCATAGAACTAATGGAATGGATATGCTGGCAATAGAGAGATACTTTGCTGCCATTACAAATTTCAGGAGCATTCCACTTGTTCCTGAACCAAACGCACCCTTAGAGCATGTACAATCTGCCCCCCCTCAAACGACCTAACTTGAGCTTACACTGTTTCAGATAATAAATGTGTACAATCAAGAATATGAGAGTGCGGCTGCATTTTGGCCAAGTGTCCATGGGCGTATAATCACAGCATTGATCGTATCACAGCTGCTTTTCCTTGGATTATTAAGCACAAAAGGCGCAGGCCAGTCAACACCAGTGCTCCTTGTTCTTCCTGTGGTGACCTTTTATTTCCACAAATACTGCAAGAACCGCTATGAACCTGCTTTTGTGGAATATCCATTACAGGTACTGCTATTTCTGAATATGATAGTTCACTGTGCATCTCAGATCTGTGCATCTCAGATGCTGATCAGGCTACATGTTAACAATAGGTCGTACCAGCTTAACCGATATTTGTAAAATTTCGGGTTTTGTACTGGAAGATGTTTCCACCACACCCAACTTAACCGATAACAAACTTGTAACATAAGTTGAATGAAAATATAGTTATCCATCGTAAGGTATTATACTACTAGTAGTTTTATGCACTGACCAAATCCATACTATGGACTTGGCTTTGTAACCGAAAAAACTACTAACATGTTAATTTTGTTTTCCAGGAGGCAATGAGGAAAGACACCCTAGAACGTGCGAGAGAGCCAGGGTTTGACCTGAAAACGTACCTGGCAAGTGCGTACATCCACCCGGTTTTCAAAGGCGACGATGACGATGAGAAATTCTCCATGATGGATGAAGCGGAGGCAGACCAGGTCCTTGTGGCAACGAAGCGGCAATCGAGACGGAACACCCCTGTCCCGAGCAGACACAACGGTTCAGAAGCACCTTCTCTGCCTGAAATTGTAAATGATCAGCGACTATGATAGAGAGTTTGGAAGTGTACATTGAGTAAAAAGCACAGTAATTCGTTTCGGTATTGCTTTTTCTTTTTGAGTTGCCGGTATTGCTTTGTCACAATAAGGAACAATGGCCAATGTTATATTATGTACATGGAAAAAGTTCAAGTTCTTTGGTCCTGTGTTTACACTTGAAGGATGTTTGAATGCGTGTCTTGCGTTTATTCATCGCTGTGGGTTTATTGATCGCAAGACTTTCTGTGGGTTTATTGATCACAAGACTATTTCAGACTCTTACAATGGCATCTCCAAGGTGGACCCATAAACCTCCCGCAATGGTCCGGACCGCCGAAGCCATCCAACGCTGATATGTATCGGTTCGCGGAGCGGTCTGGATGCGATTTCTCTCCTATAATCTGGAGACAAAAGCAAGGAAGGTTTGCGCGAGTCCGGACTGCTCCCAACCCCGCTTCTGACCCTGGCTCGCCAAAAACCGTCACCTGCCCTTCCTGCGTTTTCCTTCCGATGCACACGCCGTATTCATATCGGCCCAGAGCACGCGGACGCTGACATTGATGCCGTGATGTGACCATAGGGAGGAAGGGCGGCGCTGACCGACGCGACCTCTCGGCAGCCGCCGCTTCAATGCGGATGCAGGTTTCCGAGGAAGCAATTCCGTTCGCTGCACCACATTGAAGCGGCTGGCCGGCCCTTCGCATGGCTTGGCCGTGGCTATTTAAGCCGCGCTTCGGCACCGTCCACATCGCATCCTCCTCCCTCCTCGTCCTTCCTCCTCGACGCACCCCCTCCACATCTTCGGCGATTGGCAAGTCCTGGGCGTCGGCGCTCGTAGGCGGTTCTAGGGTGGGATCTGGCGGCTCGTGGAGACGCTGCCCTCGGACTCCGAGGCCGTCGTCCTTGTTAGCTGGCGGCGAATTGACGCGGGCGGAGATCGTCATCTTCGCGGGCGACGAGAAGGACCAGCAGTCGTCACCGCCGCCGCAGTCCGCGCCAGCGGTGTCGGGCCAGGTCTACGCGGGCACCGACGCGGAGTTCGAGGAGCAGATGGAGCTGACGCTCCATCGCTCCATCGTCCACACCAACGGTCCGGCTCCGCCATGGGGGCGCTCCTCCCTGTGAAGCCAGAGCCAGCATCCCCTCCACGCTCTCCATCGCTGCGCAGCAGCGGCATCCAAATCGGACGCCGCATCAAGGAAGAGCGGCTCTCCCTGCCGCCCGGACGTGCCGTGAAGGTGGAGCGCCGCTCGCCGCCGCCTCTCCGCGTCGTCAAGGAGGAGCGCCGCTCGCCGGCGCCCCCGGCCCAAGGCACGCAAGCGCATTCTGCAGTACCTCTGCAGCGGCTCCTCCTCCTAGTCGTCGTCCCGGAGGGCCATGACGGCGCATGAGTGTGCTGACCGGGAGCAGCGTCGGTGGGACAGGTGCAATGCCACGTGCCAATCCCAGTTCACGGACTCCGACGTCCCGTT
This sequence comes from Triticum aestivum, assembly GCF_018294505.1. Classification (NCBI taxonomy): domain Eukaryota; kingdom Viridiplantae; phylum Streptophyta; class Magnoliopsida; order Poales; family Poaceae; genus Triticum; species Triticum aestivum. The sequence goes on along the minus strand of NC_057801.1, from coordinate 361,264,752 downwards.
GCCACACGTCACAGCGGACCCAGACCCGATGTACGACTGGGCCCTGGACCGCTCCGTGACGACGTCGGAGACGGCAAGGCGCCGTCTCCGCCACCTTGACCGGGAGATGGACAGGTACGGCGAGGAATTGTCCCTCCCCTAGCCCACGTGCTCGGTGGCCGCGCCCGCACTACGCACGGCACAAGAGGAGGCGGAGAGGATCATCCACGAGCGTCAGGCGACCGCCGGAAAGCCCTGCCACGGCGCCACCACCTTCCGCCATCCCAAGCCCGATGACGACGACTCTGACGGCGGGTCGGGCGATGATGACAGAGGAAGAGCAGCTGGCTAGCCCGACATTGGCTACGAGGTCACCGTGAAGTATAGGATAGTTTAGGGTTTTAGTTTTAGGTTTTTAGTTCACCGGACGAAATATCATTCGATTTTATGTTCAATTTATCCTACTTTCACTGAAATTCGCTGTATTTATATCAAAATTTCCCGTGTTTGCATCTGTATACGTGGACTGGTCCTCATTCCGCGGACGGATGCAGGAGGTTTTTTACGGGTTGCCATTGGAGATGCCCATAGAGCATCTACAACCGCGATGGGCAAATCCGACCCCTCAAATGCCCGGACGTGCCCGGGCGCATCCGTAGGCACTGACCAAGCACGCCCTATAATTTGTCTTCCGCACTTGCATCCCTCATATCATGATGATGACATCACTACCATAGTTACACCCACAGCCCCTGCTGTTACTTACATGGGACCAATTACTAGAGCTCGCGCATGCCAATTAAATTACCAGGTACTTCCGTTTCTTGGTAACGATTCTAATGTTCATGAGAATATGATGCTGCCTAAATTGGATACATTTGTTTTGCTTACAAATGAAGGGCCTAGCTTGGACAAGAAGGATGAACATTGGAGCATGACCAAGCATGGAGATGATGGCATTCACAAGGGGAACAAGAACGGAGTTTCTGGTGGAGTTTTTAGCATTTGGGAGTCACCATGATGACGTACAAGGACATGGATGAAATATACAAGATGCCCTTTCATAAATTTCATCCATAGTGAAAATGCAACTAATCCCCGGGTGGTTTTGGTAATTTATAACAACATATATCTCATTAAACTAATATCCATTCAAGTTAAAGATTTCAGGAAGTTCAATGATTGGCATGGCAAAGACTAGTGATTGTGGATCCCTCAAAATGCTAAGGACATGGATTGGCAAAAGCTCAAAACTCTACATTTTTGGTTAAGTGATCCAAGATCACATTGACTCCATAGGAAAGCCCATACTATTAAAAGGGGATGAGGTTTATAATGATTTATTTGCTCAAGTGCTTAGTGACACTGCTCAAAAACCCTCAAACCACTTTCTCTATCCAAATTTGTCCAAAATCCTACATTCCAACCCGGTCCCACCAAAACATACCAATTCGGACCCACCTAGTTCATATGGACACTGCCACAGCCAAACCTAACAAAACTGATCCACCGATATGGATCTCGGTCTCATCGAGCTGGCCTTGCCAACTCTCTGTTGCCTATTGCAATTATTTTGGTCTTACCGAGTTTTGCAATCGGTGCCATCGAGATGGCTTGCCAACTTTCTGTTGCCTCATTGCTTCACTTCGGTCCTACCGAGCTGATGCAATCAGTGCCACCGAAATGACGTTTGCCTTTACCATTGCACATCGGTCGCTCCGAGATGTTTCCAGTCGGTCCCACCGAGACCTCCAACGTTCATATCTTTTACACAGGTCGGTGCCACCGAGATTTCTGATTGGTGCTACCGAGTTGAGTCAAAAGTGTGTAACAGTTGGATTTCATGTGGAGGCTATATATACCCCTCCACCCCCTCTTACTCAGAAAGAGATCCATCAGAACGTGCCTACACTTCCACTACTCATGTTCTGAGAGAGAACCACCTACTCATGTGTTGAGATCAAGAGATTCCATTCCTACCATTTGAACCTTGATTTCTAGCCTTCCCGAAGTTGCTTTCCACTCAAATCCTTCTTCCACCATAGCCAATTCTATGAGAGAGAGTTGAGCATTGGGAATACTATCATTTGAAGCACAAGAGCAAGGAGTTCATCATCATCACACCGTCTATTACCTTTTGGAGAGTGGTGTCTCCTAGATTGGTTAGGTGTCGCTTGGGAGCCTCCGACATGATGTGGAGTTGAACCAAGAAGTTTGTAAGGGCAAGGAGATCACCTACTTCCTGAAGATCTACTCAAGTGAGGCAAGTCCTTCATGGATGTTGGCTATGGTGGGATAAACAACATTTCTTCTTTGTGGACCCTTCGTGGGTGGAGCCCTCCGTGGACCCGCGCAACCGTTACTCTTTGTGGGTTGAAGTCTCCATCAACGTGAACGTATGATAGCACCACCTATTGGAACCACGCCAAAAATCACCGTGTACCCATTGCGTTTGCCCTCTCCAAACCCCTCCTTACTTAAACGTGCAATGTCTTACTTACACTGCTATACTCTTGATACGTCTCCGTCGTATCTACTTTTCCAAACACTTTTGCCCTTGTTTTGGACTCTAACTAGTATGATTTGAATGAAACTAACCCGGACTGACGATGTTTTCAGCAGAATTGCCATGATGTTGTTTTATGTGCAGAAAACAAAAGTTCTCGGAATGACCTGAAACTCCACGGAATATCTTAGAATAAATAATAAATAATCCTCACCAAAGATGAAGACCAGAGGGCCCACACCTTGTCCACGAGGGTGGGGGGCACGCCCCCCCTCATGGGCGCGCCCCCTACCTCGTGGGCCCCCTGGTGGCCCTCCGACGCCAACTCCAAATCCATATATTGGCTTTCGGGGAGACAAAAACCAGAGAGAAGAAATCATCGCGTTTTACGATACGGAGCCGCCGCCAAGCCCTAATCTCTCTCGGGAGGGCTGATCCGGAGTCCGTTCGGGGCTCCGGAGAGGGGGATTCGTCGCCGTCGTCATCATCAACCATCCTCCATCACCAATTTCATGATGCTCACCGCCGTGCGTGAGTAATTCCATCGTAGGCTTGCTGGACGGTGATGGGTTGGATGAGATTTATCATGTAATCGAGTTAGTTTTGTTAGGGTTTGATCCCTACTATCCACTATGTTCTGAGATTGATGTTGCTATGACTTTGCTATGCTTAATGCTTGTCACTAGGGCCCGAGTGCCATGATTTCAGATGTGAACCTATTATGTTTTCATGAATATATGTGAGTTCTTGATCCTATCTTGCAAGTCTATAGTCACCTACTATGTGTTATGATCCGGCAACCCCAAAGTGACAATAACCGGGACCACTCCCGGTGATGACCATAGTTTGAGGAGTTCATGTATTCACTATGTGATAATGCTTTGTTCCGGTTCTCTATTAAAAGGAGGCCTTAATATCCCTTAGTTTCCAATAGGACCCCGCTGCCACGGGAGGGTAGGACAAAAGATGTCATGCAATTTCTTTTCCATAAGCACGTATGACTATATACGGAATACATGCCTACATTACATTGATGAATTGGAGCTAGTTCTGTGTCACCCTATGTTATGACTGGTACATGACGGACCGCATCCGACATAATTATCCATCACTAATCCGGTACCTACGAGTTTTCCAAATACTGGTTCTCGCTTATTTACTTTTCCGTTGCTACTGTTACAATCACTACAAAAATACCAAAAACATTACTTTTACTGTCTTTACTTTTGTTACCGTTACCACCACTATCATATTACTTTGCTACTAAACACTTTGCTGCAGATACTAAGTTTCCAGGTGTGGTTGAATTGACAACTCAGCTGATAATACTTGAGAATATTCTTTGGCTCCCCTTGTGTCGAATCAATAAATTTGGGTTGAATACTCTACCCTCAAAAACTGTTGCGATCCCCTATACTTGTGGGTTATCAAGACCTTTTTCTGGCACCGTTGCCGGGGAGCATAGCTCTATTCTTTGAGTCATTTGGGATTTATATCTGCTGGACACTATGAAGAACTTGAAAGACGATCGAACTACTATTTTGCCCTCAACTACGAGGGGAGGTAAGGAGCTGCCATCTAGCTCTGCACTTGATTCACCTTCTGTTATGAGTAAGCTAGCGACACCTAAACCTGCTTCTGCTATTCGTTCCGATATGTCGCATGTTATTGATGATGCCACTTCTGCTACGCATGATACTTATGATGAAACTACTTCTATGCTTGATACTACTGTGCCCCTTGGTGAATTTCTTGATGAACAAATTTCTAGATCTAGAGAAAGAGAAATTATTGAATCTGAATACGATGATGAGAATATCCCTGCTATTCCTGAGGGTTATCTTTTTGATGCGGAATCTTCTGCAGCTATTTTCGCCTGCCAGGATAGATACGAACTTAAGAGGTTGCTAGTTAAATGGAATAAAGAATCTCTTAGAGATAGAATGAAACCCGACCCTGCTTTTGCTACTTCACCTATCTGTGTTACTGATAAGGATTATTATGAATTTTCTGTTGATCCAGATATAATTACTTTGGTTGAATCTGATCCTTTCTATGGCTATGAATCTGAAACTGTTGTGGCACATCTTACTAAGTTAAATGATATAGCCGCCCTGTTTACTAATGATGAGAGGTCGCGCTACCTTTATATACTCAAAATATTTCCGTTCTCATTAAAGGGTGATGCTAAGATATGGTTTAATTCTCTTGATCCTGGTTGTGTGCGTAGTCCCCAGGATATGATTTATTACTTCTCTGCTAAATATTTCCCCGCTCATACAAGCCGCTTTGAGGGAAATATACAACTTCGTGCAAATTAAAGAAGAGAGTCTCCCACAAGCTTGGGGGAGGCTTCTCAAGTTACTTAATGCTTTGCCTGATCATCCTCTTAAGAAACCTGAAATACTTGATATCTTTTATAATGGACTAACTGATGCTTCCAGAGATTACCTGGATAGTTGTGCTGGTTCTCTTTTCAGGGAAAGAACACCGGATGAAGCTGAAATTCTATTGAATAATATGTTGACAAATGAAAATAATTGGGCACCTCCCGAGCCAGCTCCTGAGCCAATTACTGAGCCTATTCCTAAACCAACTCCGAAGAAGAGAGGTGTTCTATTTCTCAGTCCCGAAGATATGGAAGAGGCAAAGAAATCTATGAAAGAAAAAGGTATTAAAGCTGAAGATGTTAAGAATTTACCTCCTATTGAAGAAATACACGGTCTTAATTTACCGCCTGTTGAAGAAGCATATGATCTCAATTCCTTATTCACTGAAGAACCTCCTGATCCCGATATCCCGACACACGTAGTAAAGGTAAATTCTCTCTATAGATATGATAAAGCTGAAGTCCCTCCTACTAAAATTGCTAGTCAGTGCTTGGATGAGTTTGATGACTTTATGTTTAAGCAAGATGACTTTAATGCTTATTTTGGTAGACAATTAAAACAGAATACCTTTATGATTAAACGCTTGGGTGATTATATGGCTAATATTAGAGGTGAACTTAAACTTGTTAGCAAACATGCTTCTATGGTTACCACCCAAGTAGAACAAGTACTTAAAGCTCAGAAAAAAGTGCTTGATGAAATGAATAGTAAGAAAAATGATTATGCTGTTAGAGTGGCTACTAGAACTGGTAGAATGACTCAGGAACCTTTGTATCCTGAAGGCCACCCTAAGAGAATCGAGCAAGATTCTCAGAAAAACAATATTGATGTACCTAGTTCTTCTAAAAGGAAGAAAAAGAAAAATGATAGGACTTTGCAAACTTCTAGTGAACCTATTGCTGAACCACGTTAGAATCCAAATGATATCTCTATGTCTGATGCTGAAACACAATCTGGTAATGAACATGAACCTAGTGAAAATGTTAATGATGATGTTCATGATGATGCTCAACCTAGTAATGATAATGATGTAGAAGTCGAACCTGCTGTTGATCTTGATAACCCACAATCAAAGAATCAACATTATGATAAAAGAGACTTTGTTGCTAGGAAACATGGTAAAGAAAGGGAACCATGGATTCAGAAACCCATGCCCTTTCCTCCGAAACCATCCAAGAAAAAGGATGATGAGGATTTTGAGCGCTTTGCTGAAATGATTAGACCCATCTTTTTGCGTATGCGATTAACTGATGTGCTCAAAACAAATCCTTATGCTAAGTATATGAAGGATATCATTACTAATAAAAGAAAGATACCGGAAGCTGAAATTTCCATCATGCTTGCTAATTATACTTTTAAGGGTGGAATACCAAAGAAACTTGGAGATCCAGGAGTACCTACTATACCGTGCTCCATTAAGAGAAATTATGTTAAAACTGCTTTATGTGATCTTGGAGCCGGTGTTAGTGTTATGCCTCTCTCTTTATATCGAAGACTTGACTTGAATAAGTTGACACCTACTGAAATATCTTTGCAAATGGCTGATAAATCAACTGCTATACCTGTCGGTATTTGTGAGGATGTGCCTGTTGTAGTTGCAAATGTTACTATTTTAACGGACTTTGTTATTCTTGATATTCCCGAGGATGATAGTATGTCTATTATTCTTGGAAGACCTTTCCTTAATACTGCAGGGGCTGTTATTGATTGCAACAAAGGCAATGTCACTTTTCATGTTAATGGCAACGAGCATACGATACACTTTCCGAGGAAACAACCTCAAGTTTATAGTGTCAACTCTATTGGAAAAGTTCCATCGATTATATTTGGAGGTTTTGAATTTCCTCTCCCTACTGTCAAGAAAAAGTATGATATTCTTATTGTTGGGGATTTTCATATCCCCGTTGAGGTAACTTAGTGTTATTCAAAATTTCTCCGGTTCCGTGATTATTCGGAATGAGTTTGTTAACAAGACTTGATCAACCTTGTTAGTGGGTTCATTTTGATGATCACGAGATGGATGAAACTAGAAGCACAACCTTCTCTACCCTCTTTATGTTTTCTGTTATTTAGTAGAAATAAAGTAAAATAGTATTTTTTTGTCTGTTCCCTGACTTATCCGTGCAATATAAAAATATCCCAAAAATAAAAGTCCTCAAAATGCCGTGCCAATTTAATATGATTTTTTGGGAATATTTGAGGATTTACTGTGCAAACATTACCGCGAGGGGAGCTGCCACCTGGCCACGAGGGTGGAGGGCGCGCCCTATCCCCCTGGACGCGCCCCCTGCCTCGTGGGCCCATGGTGGCCCTCCTCCACTTATCCCTGCACCCATCTTCTTCCTCTGCCTCACACAAACACGAAAAACCAACTCAAGCACGAGTTCCAGCCCCTGTTGCTGTGATTTTCGATCTCCTTGCTCAAAGCACCTCTCGCAAAACTGCTTGGGGAGATTGTTCCTTGGTATGTGACTCCTCCATTGGTCCAATTAGTTTTTGTTCTAGTGCTTTATTCATTGCAAATTTGTGCTGCATAGGTGACCATGTTCGTGAGCTTGCATGTCAAATTTATATGGTTCCAAGTAGTTCTAATGCTTGATGGGAGTTGTTGCTATCAATTTTATTGAAGTTGGTTCACTTTTATTTGAAGTTACTAAAAATTTCAGAAATTTTTCAGAGGAAACAATATGTTTAGAAAGATGTTCCTAGGTGGTCCTTCAAGGAAGCAAGGTCCCAAGCTTGCAATGCGTGATGCTGACGAGGAACCACCAAGAGACGCTCCTGTGAGGCCCTGTGAATGGCCTTCGGAAAATTTTATGAATCAAGTGGGAATCAAAGAAGAATTTAGCGCATATTTGCGTAACGCCGGTCTTTAGGACTTTGAAGCTGACAAATGCCCCCAGTATCATGATCTCACAAGTTCATTTGTGAGGAGGTTTGAGTTTTCATCTTCGCGTAATTCTCCTTCAGTCACGTTCGACCTTTATGACAAATCTTATACCATGGACTTAGAGGATTTCACTTTTGCTTGCAAACTTCCATCTTGGGGTAGTGTTAGGGATCCCCCTAAATCTAAATATAGAGACTTTCTTGCTAGAATAACTGTGGGGGAATCTAGAGATATAACACAAGCCACTATAGGGAGCGTTCACTTTCCTGCTATACATTATTTTGCTCTCTTCATAGGTAGAAGCATAAATGCTAAGGATGAAGCATGTCACATGTGTGCCCCTGATCTCAGCATTCTCAGAAGTGATGTGTTAGGAGATCAATCTTATCATATGGGAGCCATTGTAGCTCATAGGTTGCATCATAATAGACATAACGACGATTTCTTTGGAGGAATTTATGCAACCCGCTTAGCTAATTTTCTTGAGGTAGACATTCATGAGGGTGATATGGAGTTACCCCCTATTTATTTAGATTTTGATTCTATGGTCTCCCACCAGTTTGTTGAGAGGACTGAACTACCTCTCCAGTATCGATTAATCTTTAACAAACGACATGTTGTCCGTATTACTCTTCCTGCTCCTGCCTTCTTTGATTCTCAGACAAAAGGAAGATACATTATTACCAGAGAGGAGGCAGATGAGTACGAGAGAAGAGCGGAGGCTGCTCGACGCCACACTACAGCTTAGGCGGCGATAGCCGCTGCATCGCAGTACGACCCCAGCTACACCTACGGGTATCCGCCAGGCTATCCCTGGCAATAGACCAACTTAGGCCAAAAGCCTAAGCTTGGGGGGTACGTATTTCCCACCGACATTACATTCATGTTCACACACACTCATTGCTAGATGTCGGTGCTCATACTCTTTCACTGTAATATCCATGCTAGTTTATTTTCCTTTTCCTGCTTTCTTCTTGTGTGTTTAATAAACCTTAGGAAAAAACCAAAAAAATTGTTAGTAGTAGTTTATTTCTTTGCTGTAATAATTAAAAAGAAAACCCAAAAAATATATTTCCCGTTCTTCTTTTGCTTGTTGGGAGCTTTCCCATGTAAATAGTTTTTATTTCTTTTCTTTTCTTTGGGGGTCACTAGGAGAAGACCATGATTAAATTATTGAAGTGGCTCTTATATGCATCATTGTTGATTTAACCAAGAGCCCATATTGCCTTGTCTTCTCCTGTTTATTGAATGCTCGCAGATTCCAGCTTAGTCCAATGCACGTGCACTCTTATTATTATACACATCGTTCGGTCGTGCAAGTGAAAGGCAATAATGATGATATATGATGGACTTATTGGGATGAGAAAAGCTGGTATGAACTCGACCTCTCTTGTTTTTGTAAATATGATGACTCATCATTCCTGAGTCAGCTATTATGAAGCAAAACATATTTGCAATGACATTTAGAGATTATAGTTGCTTGTACCATGCTTGATTAGCTATGAGTTATAATGGTTTACCTTGCGTGCCAACATGCTATTAGAATGATTATGATGTGGTATGATGGGATGGTATCCTCCTTTGAATGTATTAAGTGACTCGACTTGGCACATGTTCACGCATGTAGTTGAATCAAATCAACATAGCCTTCATGATATTTATGTTCATGGTAGATTATATCCTACTCATGCTTGTATTGGTGTAAATTAATTTTTCATGTTTACGACTGTTGTCGCTCTCTCAGTTGGTCGCTTCCCAGTCTTTTGCTAGCCTTCACCTGTACTAAGCGGGAATACTGCTTGTGCATCCAAACTCCTTAAACCCCAAAGTTGTTCCATATGGGTCCACTATACCTACCTATATGCGGTATTTACCTGCCGTTCCAAGTAAATTTGTATGTGCCAAACTCCAAACCTTCAAATGAAATTCTGTTTTGTATGCTCGAGCAGCTCATGTTTCAACTAGGGATGCTTATATCTTCCATGCTAGGTGGGTTATTCTCAAGAGGAGTGGACTCCGCTCCTCATTCACGAGAAAGGGCCGGTAACCGGGATGCCCAGTCCCATGATCCAAAAAGATCAAAACAAATCAAAATAATCAAACAAAACTCCCCCAGGGCTGTTGTATGTTGGAGGCACTCGTTGTTTTGAGCAAGCCATGGATTGATGCTTGTTGGTGGTTGGGGGAGTATAACCTTTACCATTCTATTTGGGAACTGCCTATAATGCATGTAGTATGGAAGATACATCCATCTCATAGTTGTTGCGTTGACAGCAAAAGTATGCCGCTCAAAATGTTATTCAATCTCTATTTTAAAAATCGAGCTCTGGCACCTCTACAAATCCCTGCTTCCCTCCGCAAAGGGCCTATCTATTTACTTTCATGTTGAGTCATCACCCTTCTTATTAAAAGGCACCCGCTGGAGAGCACGCTGTCATTTGTATTCATTATTATTGGTTTATATTGGGTATGACTTGACCGGATCTCTTTTACCATGAATTACAATGTTTAGCGAGTCCTTGATCTTTAAAGGTGCTCTGCATTTATGTTTTGCGGTCTCAGAAAGGGCTAGCGAGATACCATTTTGTTATATCATGTTATGATTATTTTGAGAAAGTGTTTTCATCCGAGTTTTGTTATTATAGCTCGCTAGCTGATTATGCTATTGATATAAGTAATTGTGAGACCTATGTGTTATTGTTAGTATGGTTAGTTCATAATATTTGCTGAAACTTGAATGCTGGCTTTTCATGTTACAACAACAAGACCAAACCGAGTTTGTAAAAGTTTTTCTTTTTCTCTTTCAGTTTGTCAACTGAATTGCTTGAGGACAAGCAAGGGTTTAAGCTTGGGGGAGTATATACGTCTCCGTCGTATCTACTTTTCCAAACACTTTTGCCCTTGTTTTGGACTCTAACTAGTATGATTTGAATGAAACTAACCCGGACTGACGCTGTTTTCAGCAGAATTGCCATGATGTTGTTTTATGTGCAGAAAACAAAAGTTCTCGGAATGACCTCAAACTCCACGGAATATCTTAGAATAAATAATAAAAAATCCTCGCCAAAGATGAAGACCAGGGGGCCCACACCCTGTCCACGAGGGTGGGGGCGCCCCCCCCCTCCTGGGCGCCCCCTACCTCGTGGGCCCCCTGGTGGCCCTCCGACGCCAACTCCAACTCCATATATTGGCTTTCGGGGAGAAAAAACCCAGAGAGAAGAAATCATCGTGTTTTACGATACGGAGCCGCCGCCAAGCCCTAATCTCTCTCGGGAGGGCTGATCTGGAGTCCGTTCGGGGCTCCGGAGAGGGGGATTCGTCGCCGTCCTCATCATCAACCATCCTCCATCACCAATTTCATGATGCTCACCACCGTGCGTGAGTAATTCCATTGTAGGCTTGCTGGACGGTGATGGGTTGGATGAGATTTATCATGTAATCGAGTTAGTTTTGTTAGGGTTTGATCCCTAGTATCCACTATGTTCTGAGATTGATGTTGCTATGACTTTGCTATGCTTAATGCTTGTCACTAGGGCCCGAGTGCCATGATTTCAGATGTGAACCTATTATGTTTTCATGAATATATGTGAGTTCTTGATCCTATCTTGCAAGTCTATAGTCACCTACTATGTGTTATGATCCGGCAACCCCAAAGTGACAATAATCGGGACCACTCCCGGTGATGACCATAGTTTGAGGAGTTCATGTATTCACTATGTGCTAATGCTTTGTTACGGTTCTCTATTAAAAGGAGGCCTTAATATCTCTTAGTTTCCAATAGGACCCCGCTGCCACGGGAGGGTAGGACAAAAGATGTCATGCAAGTTCTTTTCCATAAGCACGTATGACTATATACGGAATACATGCCTACATTACATTGATGAATTGGAGCTAGTTCTGTGTCACCCTATGTTATGACTGTTACATGACGGACCGCATCCGGCATAATTATCCATCACTAATCAGGTGCCTACGAGTTTTCCAAATACTGGTTCTCGCTTATTTACTTTTCCGTTGCTACTGTTACAATCACTACAAAAATACCAAAAACATTACTTTTGCCGTCTTTACTTTTGTTACTGTTACCACCACTATCATATTACTTTGCTACTAAACACTTTGCTGCAGATACTAAGTTTCCAGGTGTGGTTGAATTGACAACTCAGCTGCTAATACTTGAGAATATTCTTTGGCTCCCCTTGTGTCGAATCAATAAATTTGGGTTGAATACTCTACCCTCGAAAACTGTTGCGACCCCCTATACTTGTGGGTTATCAACTCTTAGTGCATGTGTAGGGTGTTGCTTGACTTGCTATAATTGCTAAAATCGGCCTACAACTAAAATTGGGAAAATGTTAGGTTATATTTGGTCAAGTAGTCTAATCACCCCCTCTAGATATACTTTCGATCCTACAAGTGGCATTAGAGCTTTAGTCTCTGTAGCCTTAGTTTCCATGGCTTTAGTTTCCATAGCCTTGGTTTCACAATTTAGGAGAGTATGGCGTCTAGTGAGGGTAATTATCACCATAGAGATCCATACTTTGAAGGTACAATTTTTGCTAGTTGGAAGCATAAGATGAAAATGCATATTCTTGGTCATAACCTCGCCGTTTGTGCTGTTGTTCGTATTGGCTTGCAAGGTGAATTCTTTGAGGATGGTAGAGAACTGGATCATGAAGTGACCGCAAAATTGCAATACAATGCTCAAGCTTGTTGATATTCTCTTCAATGGTTTGTGCCCCGAGGAGTTCAACAAAATCAACCGCCTTGAGTATGCGAAGGAAATTTGGGATACTTTGGTTGGTATGCATGAAGGTTCCGAGTCCGTCAAGGAATCCAAGTTAGATGTGCTTCAAAGTCAACTTGACAAGTACAAGATGAAGGATGGTGAAGGAGTCGCTGAAATGTACTCTAGGCTTGCTCTTATAAAAATGAATTGTCGGCTTAGGAAGTGAAGAAATGACCGACAAGTTCATCATCAAGAAGATCCTCAGAGCTTTGGATGGAAAATACGATATCATGTGCACATTGATCCAAATGATGCCCAATTACAAAGATTTCAAGCCCACGAAAGTCATTGGAAGAATTGTTGCTCACGAGATGTCACTCAAGGATAAGGAGGAGCTCCACAACAAGTCAAGTGGTGCATACAAAGCCTGAAGTGATGCTCCCACAACAAGTAACAAGCTAGTATCCAATGAGGAAACAAGTCTAATGGTGAAGAACTTCAACAAATCCTACAAGAGTCAAAGCAAAGATAGAAGCTCCAAGTCAAGATCCTACAACGAGAAAAGATCTTCTAGTGGCTTCTTGGAGAGCATTGTGCCTCTGAGAGAGACCTGGACTAGCGGGTCCTCGGGCCGCTGCCTCATCTCTCACGGGCCGGTTAGGTGGGCCGCACTACAGTTGCTAAAAGACCAGACTATGAGGCAACTTTGTATCCGGACATGAGATCTTAGGTGCCTTGGTGTGTCCTCCAAGTCAAGAAAGAAGATTCGACATGTTTATTTCATTGTTGTAACTGACTATGCGTAACCCTAGTATCCCAGTGTCTATATAAACAGAGGGTTTAGTCCGTAGAGGCTAGAACAACAACTATCATCCTACTCGCTTAAGGTTTAGTTCCTCTAATCTCGTGGTAGATCGACTCTGTAATCATCCTATACACCTCAATAGAATCAAGCATGGCGTAGGGTTTTACCTCTTAGAGAGGGCTCGAACCTGGCTAAACACTGTGTCCTTCATCCCTTGTTCCCCATTGATCCAAGATCCACAGTGTAACTCCCCGAGACCGACGCTCCAGATGCCTTCCATGTTTTTCGTTGTCCCCGTGTGTTTTATTTGTTTGTGGTATTTCATCATAGCATCATGCGCATTGCATCTGCATGTTTTCATAAAGCTTGCATCCGTTCGTGGTTGCCGCGTTCCCCCCTTGCCTTCGTTGACCGATCCGAGTCCAACCGGGTTTTCGATTCCCTCTTGTCTGACCGTTTGACCCTCTCTACACTTTACTCGTTCCCCTCGCGCGCGTCCGAAAGTTGTCCCGAACCCGACCCGCTCTATCATTACTAATGGGTCCGGATCATCCCCAAACATCCCCTAATTATCTTCGCTTTCTCTTTTGGAATCCCTAACATTTTATTCTTGGCCGCTCGATTACGATCGAAGGGTCCAAAGACCACAACTCTATCCCACCTACAATATATATATCAGTCTAACCCTAGACTATCCCATCCATTCCTCCCCTATCCAATCACCGCCGCCACCCACATTCCCTTGTTCCTCGGGAGCTTGTCCCATCGCCGCCAGCGTCTTGCTCCTCTCGGGATCCCCCTGATCCTCCCGTCCAGTCGCCAGTCACCTATCTCCAGATCCACACCAGCCAACCAACACCTCCCCCTGGATCCCCTCGTCCACCAACCAACGGCCACCATCGATCTGCAGCATCGCCGGTCACCTCCATGCTGTCCTCGCTCGTCCTCTGCCTAAGGGCCCGAGGGCACCCGTCCTCGCATCGATGACCACCAGCAACCCCATCTAACTCCTCCCGTGGCGTTCGTCCTTCTGTCCCCGAGCAAGCCGTAGCTCACCGGAGCCAGCAGATGAGCACCGGCTCCTGTCCCTGTTCTGCTCCTTCTCCTTCCTCCTTCCTGAAGGAAATATGCCCTAGAGGCAATAATAAAGTTATTATTTATTTCCTTATATCATGATAAATGTTTATTATTCATGCTAGAATTGTATTAACCGGAAACTTAGTACATGTGTGAATACATAGACAAACAGAGTGTCCCTAGTATGCCTCTACTTTACTAGCTTGTTGAATCAAAGATGGTTAAGTTTCCTAGCCATAGACATGAGTTGTCATTTGATTAACGGGGTCACATCATTAGAGAATGATGTGATTGACTTGACCCATTCTGTTAGCTTAGCACTTGATCGTTTAGTATGTTGCTATTGCTTTCTTCATGACTTGTACATGTTCCTATGACTATGAGATTATGCAACTCCCGAATACCGGAGGAACACTTTGTGTGCTACCAAATGTCACAACATAACTGGGTGATTATAAAGGTGCTCTACAGGTGTCTCCGATGGTACTTGTTGAGTTGGCATAGATCGAGATTAGGATTTGTCACTCCGATTGTCGGAGAGGTATCTCTAGTCCCTCTCGGTAATGAACATCACTATAAGCCTTGCAAGCAATGTGACTAATGAGTTAGTTGCGGGATGATGCATTACGGAACGAGTAAAGAGACTTGCCGGTAACTAGATTGAACTAGGTATTGAGATACCGACTATCGAATCTCGGGCAAGTAACATACTGATGACAAAGGGAACAACGTATGTTGTTATGCGGTTCGACCGATAAATATCTTCATAGAATATGTAGGAGCCAATATGGGCATCTAGGTTCCGCCATTTGTTATTGACCAGAGAGGTGTCTCGGTCATGTCTACATAGTTCTCGAACCCGTAGGGTCCGCACGCTTAACATTCGCTGACGATATAGTATTATATGAGTTATGTATGTTGGTAACCGAATATTGTTCAGAGTCGTGAATGAGATCACGGACATGACGAGGAACTCCGGAATGGTCCGGAGATAAAGTTTAATATATGGGATAATAGTGTTTGGTCTCCGGAAGGGTTCCGGGATTTACCGAAAGGGGTTCCGGATGTTTCCCGAAATGTTTGGGTACGAGAACACATTATTTGGGCCAAAGGGAAAGCCCACAATGTTTTTGGAAAGCGCAAAAGGAAGTTTTGTGGAGTCTAGGGGCCAGACTCCAGGGTCCCTGGCGTCTGGCCCTGGAGTCCGAGAAGGACTCTTGCCTTTCGGGTGAAACCGACTTTGTGGAGGCTTGTACTCCAAGTTTCGACCCCAAGGCTCAACATATAAATAGAGGGGCAGGGCTAGCACCAAAGACACATCAAGAAACACCAAGCCATGTGCCGGCAATCCCGTCCCCTCTAGTTTATCCTCCGTCATAGTCTTCGTAGTGCTTAGGCGAAGCCCTGCGGAGATTGTTCTTCACCAACACCGTCACCATGCCGTCGTGTTGCCGGAACTCATCTACTACTTTGCCCCTCTTGCTGGATCAAGAAAGCGAGGACGTCATTGAGCTGAACGTGTGCTGGACACAGAGGTGCCATAGTTTCGATACTTGATTAGGACGGATCATGAAGGTGTACGACTACATCAACCGCGTTGATAAACGCTTCCGCTTATGGCCTACGAGGGTACGTGGACTACACTCTCCCCTCTCGTTGCTATGCATCACCATGATCTTGCGTGTGCGTAGGATTTTTTTTAAATTACTATGTTCCCTAACAGTGGCATCGAGCCAGGTTTATGCGTAGATGTTATATGCACGAGTAGAACACAAGTGAGTTGTGGGCGATACAAGTCATACTGCTTACCAGCATGTCATACTTTGGTTCGACGGTATTGTTGGATGAAGCGGCCCAGACCGACATTACGCTGACGCTTACGCGAGACTGGTTCAACCGATGTGCTTTGCACACAGGTGGCTGGCGGGTATCCGTTTCTCCAACTTTAGTTGAACCGAGTGTGGTTATGCCTGGTCCTTGCGAAGGTTAAAACAACACTAACTTGACGAAATGTCGTTGTGGTTTTGATGCGTAGGTAAGAACGGTTCTTGCTCAGCTCATAGCAGCCACGTAAAACTTGCAACAACAAAGTAGAGGACGTCTAACTTGTTTTTACAGGGCATGTTGTGATGTGATATGGTCAAGACATGATGCTAAATTTTATTGTATGAGACGATCATGTTTTGTAACAGAGTTATCGGCAACTGGCAGGAGCCATATGGTTGCCGCTTTATTGTATGCAATGCAAACGCCCTATAATTGTTTTTACTTTATCACTAAGTGGTAGCGATAGTCGTAGAAACAATAGTTGGCGAGACGACAACGATGCTACGATGGAGATCAAGGTGTCACACCGGTGAACATGGTGATCATGACGGTGCTTTGGAGATGGAGATCAAAGGCACAAGATGATGATGGCCATATCATATCACTTATATAGATTGCATGTGATGTTTCTCCTTTATGCATCTTATTCTGCTTTGATTGATGGTAGCATTATAAGATGATCTCTCACTAAATTTCAAGGTATAAGTGTTCTCCCTAAGTATGCACCGTTGCCAAAGTTCGTCGTGCCGAGACACCACGTGATGATTGGGTGTGATAAGCTCAACGTTCACATACGACGGGTGCAAGCCAGTTTTGCAGATGCAGAAATACTCGGGTTAAACTTGACGAGCCTAGCATATGCAGATATGGCCTCGGAACACTGGAGACCAAAAGGTCGAGCGTGAATCATATAGTAGATATGATCAACATAGTGATGTTCACCATTGAAAACTACTCCATCTCACGTGATGATCGGACATGGTTTAGTTGATTTGGATCACGTGATCACTTAGATGATTAGAGGGATATCTATCTAAGTGGGAGTTCTTAAGTAATATGATTAATTAAACTTTAATTTATCATGAACTTAGTCCTGATAGTATTTTGCAAATAATGTTGTAGATCAATAGCTCGCGTTGTTGCTTCCCTATGTTTTATATGTGTTCCTAGAGAAAACTAAGTTGAAAGATGATAGTAGCAATGATGCAGACTGGGTCCGTGATCTGAGGTTTATCCTCATTGCTGCACAGAAGAATTATGTCCTTGATGCACCGCTAGGTGATAGACCTGTTGCAGGAGAAGATGCAGACATTATGGACATTTGGCTGGCTCAATATGATGACTACTTGATAGTTTAGTGCACCATGCTTAATGGATTAGAATTGGAACTTCAAAGACGTTTTGAATGTCATGGACCATATGAGATGTTCCAGTAGTTGAAGTTAATATTTCAAGCAAATACCCGAGTTGAGAGATATGAAGTCTCCAACAAGTTCTATAGCTAAAAGATGGAGGAGAATAGCTCAAGCAGCGAGCATGTGCTCAGATTGTCTGGGTACTACAATCGCTTGAATCAAGTGGGAGTTAATCTTCTAGATAAGATAGTGATTGACAGAGTTCTCTAGTCACCGTCACCAAGTTAGTAGAACTTCGTGATGAACTATAGTATGCAAGGGATGACGAAAACGATTCCCGAGCTTTTCATGATGATGAAATCAATGAAGGTAGAAATCAAGAAAGAGCATCAAGTGTTGATGATTAACAAGACCACTAGTTTCAAGAAAAGGGCAAAGGGAAAGAAAGGGAACTTCATGTAGAATGGCAAGCAAGTTGTCACTTCCGTGAAGAAGCCCAAAGATAGACTAAAGCCTGAAACTGAGTGCTTCTACTGCAAAGGAAATGGTCATTGGAAGCGGAAATGCCCTGAATATTTGGTGGATAAGAAGGATGGCAAAGTGAACAAGGGTATATTTGATATACAGGTTATTGATGTGTACCTTACTAGTATTTATAATAGCTCCTGGGTATTTGATACTTGTTCAGTTGCTAAAAATTAGTAACTCGAAACAAGAGTTACAGAATAAACAGAGACTAGGTGAGGGTGAAATGACGATGTGTGTTGGAAGTGGTTCCAAGATTGATATGATCATCATCGCACACTCCCAATACTTCCGGGATTAGTGTTAAACCTAAATAAATGTTATTTGGTGTTTGCGTTGAGCATGAATATGATTTGATCATGTTTATTGCAATACTGTTATTCATTTAAAGTCAGAGAATAATTGTTGTTCTGTTTACATGAATAAAACCTTTGATGGTCATACACCCAATGAAAATAGTTTGTTGGATCTCGATCGTAGTGATACACATATTCATAATATTGATACCAAAAGATGCAAAGTTGATAATGATAGTGCAACTTATTTGTGGCACTGCCGTTTGGGTCATATCGGTGTAAAGCGCATGAAGAAACTCCATAAAGATGGACCTTTGGAATCACTTGGTTATGAATCATTTGATGCTTGCGAACCGTGCCTTTTGGGCAAGATGACTAAAACTCCGTTCTTCGGAACAATGGAACGAGCTACTGACTTGTTGGAAATAATACATACCGATGTATGCGGTCCAATGAGTGTTGATGCTCGTGGCGTGTATCATTATTTTCTGACATTCACAGATGATTTGAGCAGATATGAGTATATCTACTTAATGAAGCACAAGTCTGGAACATTTGAAAAGTTCAAAGAATTTCAGAGTGAAGTGGAGAATCATCATAACAAGAAAATAAAGTTTCTACAATCTGATTATAGAGGAGAATATTTGAGTTACGAGTTTGGCCTTCATTTAAAAACAATGTGGAATAGTTTCACTGCTCACGCCACATGGAACACCACAACGTAATGGTGTGTCCGAACGTCGTAACCGCACTTTATTGGATATGGTGCGATCTATGATGTATCTTACCAATTTGCCACTATCATTTTGGGGTTATGCATTAGAGACAACTGCATTCACTTTAAATAGGGCACCATCAAAATCCGTTGAGACGATGCCTTATGAACTGTGGTTTGGCAAGAAACCAAAGTTGTTATTTCTTAAAGTTTGGGGCTGCGATGCTTATGTGAAAAAGTTTCAACCTGATAAGCTTGAACCCAAATTGGAGAAGTGCATCTTCATAGGATACCCAAAAATAACTGTTGGGTACACCTTCTATCATAGATCCAAAGGCAAGATATTTGCTGCTAAGAATGGATACTTTCTAGAGAAGGAGTTTCTCTCGAAAGAAGTGAGTGGGAGGAAAGTAGAACTTGATGAGGTAATTGTACCTTCTCCCGAATTGGAAAATAGTTTATCACAGAAATCAGTTCCAGTGATTGTTACACCAATTAGTGAGGAAGCTAATGATGATGATCATGAAACTTCAGATCAAGTTACTACAAAACCTCGTAGGTCTTTCAGAGTACGGTCCACACCAGAGTGGTACGGTAATCTTATTCTGGAAGTCATGTTACTAGACCATGATGAACCTACGAACTATGAGGAAGCGATGATGAGCCCAGTTTCCGTGAAATGGCTTGAGGCCATGAAATCTGAGATGGGATCCATGTATAAGAACAAAGTGTGGACTTTGGTGGACTTGCCCGATGATGGGCAAGCCATAGAAAATAAATGGATCTTCAAGAGGAAGACAGATGCTGATAGTAGTGTTACTATCTACAAAGCTTGACTTGTCGCAAAAAGTTTTTCGACAAGTTCAAGGTGTTGAAAACGATGAGATTTTCTCACTCATATCGATGCTTAAGTCTGTCCGAATCATGTTAGCAAATGCCACATTTTATGAAATCTGGCAAATGGATGTCAAAACTGCATTCCTTAATGGATTTATAAAGAAGAGTTGTATATGATGCAACCATAAGGTTTTGTCAATCCTAAAGGTGCTAACAAAGTGTGCAAGCTCCAGTGATCCATCTCTGGACTGGTGCAAGCATCTCAGAGTTGGAATATACTCTTTGATGAGTTGATCAAAGCATATAGTTTTATACAGACTTGCGGTGAAGCCTGTATTTACAGGAAAGTGAGTGGGAACACTACATCCTTTCTGATAAGTATATGTGAATGACATATTGTTGATCAGAAATAATGTAGAATTTTCTGGAAAGCATAAAGGAGTGTTTGAAAGGAGTTTTTCAAAGAAAGACCTCGATGAAGCTGCTTACACATTGAGCATCAAGATCTATAGATAGATCAAGACGCTTGATAAGATTTTTCAATGAGTACATACCTTGATAAGTTTTTGAAGTAGTTCAAAATGGAACAGTCAAAGAAGGAGTTCTTGCCTGTGTTGCAATGTGTGAAGTTGAGTAAGACTAAAAACCCGACCATGGAAGAAAATAGAAAGAGAATGAAAAAGTCATTCCCTATGCCTCAGTCATAGGTTCTATCACTACAAAAAAAGACACATCCGTGACATTTTGGGCCGAACAAATTTTTTCCCTATCATACTTATGACACTTCTATGACGATAATTGTGACAAAACACGGTATCATCATAGATGTGGTGGGCTCCTACTTCTATGACAAAAAATCATGACAGAAAATGGGCGTTTCGTCCTGGGCGGGCCGGAGACGCAGCTGCATGACATTCTTTGGGCCGTCCATGACAGAAAAAACCGTGGTAGAAGCGAGGGCGAGGAAAATTTCAATGAGTTCCCGGTTACGGTGGGTGGTCGGGGGCCGAGCGATGCGCGTTTCTCTCGTACACGTACGCGCGTGTGTGCGAGGCGTTGGCTCTAACTGAACCCGTGCGAGGCGTTGGGCTCTAACTGAATCCGAGCGATTGCACTTCAGGCTACGTGTTACTAAACCCGAGCGATCGATCGATGGCTGTTAACTGAACCTGATGGAGCGATTCCTTCGCTACTGCTGCTAACTGAAGCCGATCGATGCTGCCTCTGGATGAACAGTGAGCGTTGTGGGGGAGGGGGGGGGGTTGGATGAACAGTGAGCGGTGGGGGTGGATGAACAGGACCACGTGGCGTTGCCTTTGCATTAACAGGACCCCGATCGATCGAGCCGGTTGGGGCTGGATGAACAGGACCCCGTGGAGGGATGGATGAACAGGACGACCCCGTGGAGGGCTGGATGAACAGTAGATGGTGGAGGGGTGGATGAACAGTAGCATGTGGAGGGGAGGTTGAACAGGAGCCCGTGGAGAGGGGTGGTTGAACAGTAGCCGGTGGAGTAACACGCGGTGGAGGCTGGATGAACAGGAGCCCGTGGATGAACAGTCGCAGGTGGAGGCTGGAGGAGGTCGACGGTGGATGAACAGTAGCCCGTGGAGGCTGGAGGAGGTCGACGGTGGAGATGAACAGTATCCCGTGGAGTCCCGTTTTGCGGTACGCCACACCCCTCCCGATGAACAGGACCCCCGTTTCGACCGTAGTGCTCCAACACAAGTCCGTTTCGTCTGTTTTGTGGTATGCCACACCCCTCCCGATCAACAAGACCCCCGTTTCGACCGTAGGAGGTCAGTTTCCTCCATTTTGCGGTACGCCAGACCCCTCCCGATGAACAGGATCCCGTTTCAAACGTGGCCGGTCGAACACAAGGCCGTTTCCTCTGTTTTGCGGTATGCCAGGCCTTGTTTCCATTGCCTGTTCCGTCCAAGCTCTCCCGATGAACACGACGACACATTCCGTTCCGACCCAGCCGGTTGGCTCCTCATGAACACGATGATGACGTTGTTTCTCCGTTCTGACCCAGCCATGTACACGAGCCCTGGCCGTACGTATATATGCGCAAGTAGGCGTTAGAGACCCCGCCCGTATGTACATACGTGGCCGTATTTTCTTTGTTGCATACTGGCCGCTGTATGTACGTGTACATGCTACGTGTGCGCCTCTACTACGACACGTGCACGCCTCTACATCCACCAGTATGTACGTACACATTCGCGACTAGAATGACAACGCTACGTACGCTTCGACCATGTGGGTCCCGATTGTCAGGCACTTCCTTGCGCACGAAGATGTAGCTGGTGGGTCCTAGCAGTCAGGGGGCGAATCGTTTTTTTGCCCGGACGCACTTCCTTGCGTGTGAAGATGTAGCTGGTGGGTCCCAACAGTCAGGGGGGAAACATTTTTTTTCGCGAAATACAGTGGCCCGTCCGGTGGGTCCCTGCTGTCAGGTGGAGGAATCATTATTTTCTACGTAATAAGGAGGCACTTCCTTGCGGCCGCCGTGGAACCAGCTGTCAGCCTCTCCACGTACAGTACTCTTCCGATGGAAGTCGTTCCTTGACCACGTTGACCACGCCGCACCGAGAGCACCAGGGCGGTGGACGACGGCGAGGCCTAGGAAGGAAGGAGATAACACGGAGCCGGGGAAGACGCGACAGTGGATGCCCATGCGTAGAGGAGTATGAGGGTTCAGTCGTTCGGCTGCGGTGTGAGGCTGCCGTCACCGCAGAATAACAAGGGGTGTGGGTGAGTAGAGGAATGGCCTGGCCAGCGGCATGAGTAGTAGGGGGCGGTGAGGCCTTCGCGGCATCATAGCCGGCCACGGGAGGCAGGAGCATGTGGCACGACCGGCGCTGCTTTGGGCGGCTGGAGCAAGAAGACCAGAGGTTGAAGAAGCACTACGGCCGTTGGATGGACATCGTACGGTCACTGGAGCTAGAATCGTTCATATTGACTAAGTTGACAAAGCCCTCCGTCCCCGTCAACTTAGTGGGCCCACAAGTCAGCCTCCCACCAAGGTGGATCCCAGCTAGCAGGGGGAGTATTCATTTTTTTCTGCTTAATAAGGAGGCACTTCCGGTGGGTCCGAGCTGATAGCGGGGGGAACGTTTTTTTCGCAAAATACGGTGGCCCGTCAGGTGGATCCCAGTAGTCATGGGGGAAACGTTTTTTTCGCAAAATACGGTGGCCCGTCCAGTGGATCCCTGCTGCCAGGTGGAGGAATCATTATTTTCCGCGTAATAAGGAGGCACTTCCTTGCTGCGGCTGTGGACCCAGCTTTCAACCTCTCCACGTACAGTACACTTCCGATGGAAGTCGTTCCTTGACCATGTTGACCATGCCGCGTTCCGTTGCATGCATGTGTCCATGGGCGTGGTGCGTCCCCACTGTCAGCCTCTCACGTACAATCATCTTCTGATGACTCTCGGTTGTTGACCACGTTGACCACACCGTGCCGAGCGCACCAAGGCCGGTGGACGACGGTGAGGCCCCAGACTGGAACGACCCGAAGATGGGGAGGACGGGCCAGTGGAGTTCCAGATGGAGAGGAGTGGGAAACTTGACTGGTTCGGGTGCGCGTCAGCATAGCCGCGGTGCCGCCCACGGGAGACAGGAGCAAGAACAGAGGTTGAAGAAGGAGCACGGCTATTGTATTAACATCCAACGGTCCAGCTGCTAGAATCATTTTTTGATTAAATTGATAAAGCTGTGCGTACATGTCCGCTTAGTAGGCCCACAAGTCAGCCACCAAATCTGACGGGTCCCAGCTGTCAACGGGATGAATAATTTTTTTCGCAAAACAAGGAGACACTTCCTTCAGTGCGAAGATACAGCCGGTGGGTCCCAGCTGTTAGGTGGAGGAAACGTTTTTTTCAACTTAATAAGGAGGAACTTTCCTTGCGTGCGACCATGGATGTCGTGGGTCCCAGCCGTCAGGCTTTCCACATACAGTCCTCTTCCGATGATTCTCGTTTGTTGACCACGCCGCACCGAGCACAGCGAGGCGGAGGACGACGGCGAGGCCCTGGACGGGAACGACTCAGAGATGGGAAGATGCGGCAGTGGAGTCGCAGATTGAGAGGAGGAGAAGGGTTATAACTGGTTCTGTTGCGGCGTGGGGCTGCAGTCTGTGGAGAATAATAGGAGGTGTCGAGGGGTGGAGGGATAGCCTGGCCGGCGGTGGGGTAGCGCTTCGTAGGGATGCGTGCTAAGAGAGCCGCTAGCCGCTGGAGGCCGGACCAGGCGGTCCTGGCGACGCTGGAGGAAAAAGACAAGAGATTCAAGGTGCATGCCGGCCGTTGGATATAAATCCAATGGTTGTGGATGTCACAATCATTTGTTGACCAAGTTGACAACGCCCTGCGTAGGCTTCGACCTATTGGCCCACATGTCAGCCTGCAAAAATGTGGCATATATTTAACCCATGTTTTCTAGAATGTACAGTCCATTTGCTGGGCTGGGTGAACAAATAATTTCGCATCAATCAGGCCCATTTATATTTTCTAAGAAATCCCAGCCCATTTGCACTTCCTTGAAATATACGAATTAGATGGGCTCGTTATATATATATTATTATGTTAGAAGGAGCAATTAATATTAAAGAATAAACCGGAGAGGCACATTATATATATATATAATTAACAAATTAGCGAGTTATTGCTCAAAATAAAAATGAGCGTGTGATTATTAAATTGGTCCTTAAAATCTTCGCAAGCTTTTGTATGCAATCACCAGGATTTTCCTTGCATGTGAGTCAAAAACAACCAGGATTTTCCTTGCCAACTTCTGTTAAACATTTACTTTTACAAGTTAATAACACGTGGGATGTTTTTATAATGTATATATAAGTCTCTATAAAATATACGATAATAGTAATAATATAAATATATATAATGTGGTTAGAAGGGAAAACATAAATTGGACACAACATTATTATTCTTATATATAGATAAATATAACAGAGACCTGCGTTTTATTAAAAAATACATTGGGCTGCCGATCTTTAAGAAAAAGCCCATAGGCCGGTATGGACCTCAAAAAATAAGTTGAAACCACTGTCTCCGTATGTCGTGGGCTACGCATGTTAAAATACAAAACCTAGGCCTAGCTGATACTTGTTCGCCCTCTGGAAAAAAATGATACCAGATCCCCGAGCGAACTGGATTAAAGAGGGGGCCGGCGGCACGACTGAAGAAGCACATCAGGAGCGATTTTTTTCTTCAGTGGATGGCTCTCGATAGCGTTTTTTACTTGCCTCTGCACCATACAACTTGTATTTTTAGCCTCCCAGTCCGTCGTGGTGGACCAGCAGCCCATTTGCTGGGCGGGCCAACCTACAGAAACCAGCACTCGATTTTTCATCAAGCCCCAAAAACAACGCAGTACTATGTTTGTTTTGAGGCCGAAAACATTACGGCAGGGGTTGAGCGGGGAGAGGGGAAGACAGAGTAATAAAAAGATTAAAAAGAGCTGATGCGCCGTTGCTACCCTAACAAAGCAGGTGCAATTCTTCTCGGGAAGAAGGTGTGCCGTTGACACCCACACGTCACATACCCCACAGTAGGCATACTAACAAGTTCACACACAAATACAACAGAAAAGGTAAACATTCGTATCAAACTCAGGTTCACAGGACACGTTCATATTCATAGCCAACATTCACTATCAACAACTCAAAAGATTCATATATACACAAGCTCAGCATATCTATGCATCCAAATGATTGATAGATCACACGACAATATTCATACATAATTCACAAAAAGATTCAGATATACACATGTTCAGTATGTTTATGCATCCAAATGATTGAGATCACAGCCAATATGATCCATGGACGAACTTTAATTACCTAGGGTACAGACTGGTAAATGGTGTTCAGTCGGAGGTACTTCTTGCTAAAATTAGTTCTTGTACGAGTAAACTTTCGAGTACATAAGAGGCAGCACAGACAATCTGAACTTTGCTTGTAGGTTTATCCTCAAATAGTGGCCTCGTGCCGAGCGAGGTTTGAGCAACTTGGCCACTACTTTCATCCAACTAGTTTACTGGCTCATCTTGGTCCTGTAGCTCGCCAAAATTCTACATTGCAGACGAGAAAGGAGGCGGTTGAGAAAATGAACCACCCAAATTTTTTGTGCAGTTCAACTGAAATGGAGCATCCCTGGCGTGCAGACTGATTAAGTGCCAGATGAATATACGCGTCAACCAACTTGTCTGGAATCTTTAGACTCCATGCCATACAGTTCGCTACCATATCTGCCGATAACCAAAAGGCACAAGTTGGGACCAAAGACTGGACTGTGTTCTTCTGGGCTATGCGCCAAGCAATATTTTTGGCGTTCACTCTCCTAATACTTGGGAGTTTGACAACTGGTTGACGCCGGTTGATACTCGAATGAATATAGGCACTTCTTGTCAACATCGATGCTTGTCTGAGTGAACTTTGGAGTACATGGCAGCAGCATAAGTATCTGTCCATCTGATCATTTTGTGCAGTTCTACTGAAATCACCCAATGCAATGATTTGCCTGCGAGTTCAGGCTCCAAGTTACTCCTTTATAAAATCGGCAAACAGTAGCACAATACCAAATTACCAATACATGACAAGCACAATAATCAGGATAAAGACCAGTACCAACCTGTGTGAGGTAGCATATCAATTACTATTTCCTTTGACTGGAAGCCGAGATAAGCGAAGCGACTGACAGCGAAGGAAGAAAGCAAGCCGAGATTAGCGACTGACAGGAAAGGACGGAAGCTGTCGAGGCAATGAAGCACCCAAAGTTTTTGTGCAGTTCCACCAAAATCGAGCATCCCTGTTGGCACATATATTGAGAGAGTGAGATTACTGTAATAGTGGGACTAGTTGATGAAACATACACTAACAAATAGAAGCACCCTCATTATCTTAATGGGTAAAGTTAGCAACATAGTAGTCTTGCTTAAAGAGAGGTATTAGTTTATTTAATCAGTGCCAATTAGCTCAACACTCAAAGCATTGCCATTTATCATAGGTTGCAAAACTTTAACGTGCAAAGATAAAGGAGTTTCTCATGACAGTAGCACGATACAAATAGAGATGACAACAAACTAATATGGATGAAGGCCTTAGGCCCGTACCAACCTGAGAAAAAAAGCTTATTCATGTAGTCCCATAAGAGATGATAAAGCACTCACTGGAATCACTCAATAGTATATATTTTTGTGCACTTCAAATGTATGGTTGAAATCACTCTTGTTTACCAGTGCTGAGATTATATCGAAAGATTATCAAGAACTTCCAGCAGAGTTAAAGCACTGGCTGGGATACAGTTCATTGTATTGTCTTGTGTAGTTCCACTAAAATGTATGATTGGCACAACATGATCCCTGTTTGCACAAGTAGGAACAAGGTGAAACCTTCATTAGCTTAGTGAGAAAGGATAGGAAGACATTAGCATATTACTCAAACAGTAGCATCAAATTCATGATGGACAATACGCAAAACATTGCCTCATTGAACCAATGGCAATAAATTGACATGCAAAACAATAGCACTATTATGTCATGACACTAATAATATTCCCTCCCTGCTCCACCACATGATTCACCTCCATAGACAAACATACACACGTACATGATTCAGCATAGGGTCCTACTAAAGATTTGTTTAACTCCGACAGGAAAATTAGGCAGCAATAAATTAGTGGTACTTAAGTACTCCTAATTAATTAAGTGAGACAGCAGAAGTGGAAGGGCTCCCTGGAGGATCGTCTCACATGTAAGGTAGTCGTTGCCGGAGCCCTTGAATGGCCTCGACTGAGGCCTCTGGCTTCAGCAAGATCGCCTTGGCACTGTTTATTCTTCTTCTTCTTCCTCTTCATGCTCTGTTTCTCTTTCTCCTCACCAGTTGGTGAAACCAAGTACATGATTGGCCTTCTATTCAGAATTGGTTTTGTCAGTGAGGGAGTACAAGTGTACTAGTAAAAAATAGCATTATTTTCTCATGGCAGTCGGAAAATAGAGATGAACACATGCATTAAATATCATTCTTACCTAAAGGAAGGTTATGGCGCCAATATGGATGATGAGGATTGGAACACAGATCTCCCTTTGTGCAGTTCCACCGAAATGAACCAACTGTTCCATTCTGACATTCCAGTTAAACAGCACAAAAGTCACTTCTTTTAAGAAGAGTTTTGTGCAGTGCACCAAAAGGTCACAACAGCAACCAGGTGAATTGGATATCCCTGTTTGCACAAAAAGGTACAGAGGAAACAGTCAGAGTCTCAAACAATTACAGGCAAAAACATTTGGCTAAACTTGTCATGGCTTATAACAGTGGCATGGCTTCATTTTTACCAGGGACATTAGATTAAGAACAGCTAAATATTTGGTATAAGGGCATGGGACAGTGGGTGCACCAGCAGTCCAGCACCATGTACGTAAACAGGGGCATAAAGTGGTGATTCATAGTTTGTTGCCCCGAGAAACAAACATCCAAGAAACATATCTGGGTTGGTCCCATTTTTGTTCACTCTAGCCACCTACTCCTATGTGTGGATAGCAAATCTAGTCCTGGTCATACCACTGTGTACAGCGTTACCCCTATATTTCCCTTTTCGACCAAGAGACCGGTTGGATGACCAGTCTGTACTACTTTCACCCCCTTTCCTTCCTGTTTGTACCAAGTCCGATGTACATACTAAATTCCCCCACCCCCACTTTATTTCTTGTTTGAACCAAGTACTCCCTCCGTCCGGAATTACTTGTCATCAAAATGGATGTGTCTAGAACTAAAATACATCTAGATACATCCATTTCAATGACAAGTATTTCGACGGAGGGAGTACAAGATTCGACTCCATGAAGTAGCTTTACCTCTAACAATAGAAAAAAGGTGATGTTGGACCATCCGATCGAGAGGGGCTGAGAGGTAGAAAATGATGCACATGCAGCGACGTAGCAAGCTGGGGAAGTAGAGCTAAGGCGGTTTCGAATGAAGATATACCTGAAGGTCGTCGAGATGTGGATAGGTGGGTGGCGGGAGGCCGGATCCGCCCACATGCAATGACGAAGGGATTGGAGGACCTCCCGCGCTGGCGCTCGGCCAGAGATAACGGTGTGGCCGACAGTGGGTCTCCTCCCTAGCTGTCGACGACGGCCTAAACACTGACCCTCCCCCTTCATTGGCGGAGGGGGATACGTCCGGATCTGTAACCAGCGGTGAGGATAGAAAGACAGTGTTTTTTGAAGGGAGAAAGACAGTGTTACCACCCCTATCTTGTTTAGATCTGGAGAGGATGAGAGTGTGTGAATAGAGCAACCCTAGCAAGCAAGCGCGGAGGCTTCAGACTATATATACGTAGTGGGGTAGTTCTCCTTTTTCACTCCATCAAAACAATCGTTTAAAATTGTGTACTACATGCCAGGTCGCGTTTTTTTAGTTGTTGATTGTTTTTTGAGATAGCTACCCGCTTGTTCCAAGTGGTGTTACGGTGTGCCAGGTCGCACTTTGTATCGTTCAAGTCTGGTACTACAAGTCCCTCCATTAAATGAACAACCACCCCCTCGTAAAAATTGTGAACAAGCCCACGGCTAAAATTAGCGGAAACGTGGGTTGCCCCAACATGCATTATTATTTATATTTTCTACTCCCTCCGTTCCTAAATATAAGTCTTTTTTATTAGCCACACCTAAGACAAGAATTTTTTATTAGCAGTGAACCCCACATGTCATAGACACAAAAATTGTGGCAAGATTCCCTTAGGCAAGCCAAAGTGTGTCTAACAATTTGAGCAACTCAAGTTAGGCAAGTGTGGCAAGTGTGGGAAAAATAATGTGGCAACATAAGACAAACATAGTCACAATCCAAACAGCCCCGTAATTTTTTGTGACATGCATGAAAATTTGGTTAGTTAAATTTATAGTCAAAATTTGGCAAGGTGCATCAAATCAACACATGCAAGTATCAAAAGGAAAGTCACGGCATGCATGCATGCGTTGTACTCCCTCCGTTTCCAAATATAAGTCTTTTTAGAGATTGCAACAAGTGACTACATACGAAGCAGAATATGTCTACATACATCCGTATGTTGTAGTCCATTTGAAATGTGTAAAAAGACTTATATCGAGTGCAGTGCTTTGATGTGTCGCGTCAACTCGTACAAGACCGAGAAATTTGATTACTACAACGCCCTCTCCCTCGCGGACTGAGCTCCGGTGCCTTAACTGCACCTGCCTTTGGCTGCATGACAGGAGGGCCAACCACCTGTTGGGCCCACCTGTCATAGACGCAAAGGCAGGAGCAGTAAGTAGAAGCTTTCGCTACACGCTATCCCTCCCCGCACGAGGTGGACGGACATGCAGCAGTGGATTCGATACTGTAGAAGTAGGAGTAACATCATTGTTCGTCTTCTCGAAGAGGCGAAGAGCCAAGCGCAACCCGAACGTGGCAGTTGCGAACGCTCGCGTGGTGCGGTGCCTTGGAGCACGCATATAGTAGCCAGGCTCTTGCATGAGACAAAATTGCTATTTGAGCCCACTATTGTAGTACTAGTACTTGCTACTCCCTCCGTCTAGGTGAGTAAGTCGTTGAATTTGTAGCTAAGCTTCCCTCATTGAATTGTTTAACAATTAAACTCCATCATCCATTGGTTGATACTCATTCTGCATAGGTCCACGCGCTTAGCACCGTTTCCTCCTGGGGTCACCAATGTTTATTTGCTAATTAATAGCATTGCATGCAATGAACTAGCCACTGCAAGTCATTAAAAGCATGCACACCTCTCATCTCTTATTGGTTGATATGTCAAGAAACAAGAAACAAGGTAGAAGTTAATGCACCACACCTAAGTGTTTTGGGACTATTTGGTTTTCGTAAGATGACTTACACACCTAGACGGAGGGAGTAGTATAGCCCTATAAACCGGAAAGGAGTATTTGCCTTTCTAGAGATTTCAACAAGTGACTAGACTACACCGCGTGCAGTACTCCCTCCCTTCCGGTTTATAGGGCTCAAATATCAAATCTCTTGAACCAAGGCATTTTGCGATTGGAGGAATGTATCTCATACTTTACAAAACTACCCTAATTAAACTCATGCATTAATGATGTAGTTCTCTCGTTTTCCTCTTCGCCTTGGTCGCGGTGCACAATATTGAGCACTCCTATATGACTAGCCGCTCTATCTACATGCGGGACATCAGACTAGCCACAGTGGGAGTAACTTCAGCAGTAACATCGAGTCCAAATCAGCAAATTTGCTTATGTGTCAATGAGTTAATGAGGAAAGAGGTAGTTTGAGTAACTTAGCTAGTTACTGTAACATCACATGTCCCAATGCAATATGAGTCTATAACCTAATAAATAAAGCTTTGCATGTTACCACACTTAAGTTACTACCCACTATGAAGGTAGTAATATAGTCTAGGGATATGTGTATGTTACTCCCACTGTGGCTAGTCTCAAAACATCCGGGCCCGTGTGCCATCCACCAAATCACAGCGAGGTGCTACAATCGAGACTCACCTGTCACCCCGGTGTGGCCGTCATGACCCGTCATATCACAAAACCCACACCTTTACCAGCAGTGGTAAGGTGGCCTCCAAGTTGGACTGGACGAGGCAACCATCATTTCACTAGAATGCTCGTTGAAGCCCTTTCTTCCCTTTCTTGAAGAAAACCTCACTCCAGGCTACTCACTTCTGCCGTTTTTCTTCTGTGGCGACGAAGGAAAGGTGGGCGAATTAGTTATGCTGCTATATTTTCATTCCAAGAATCTTCTTTTTTGTGAAGCACCGATCGATTCTCACATCCTATTCTTTTCCCGTTTTCATTGCGATTGTGGTTTCGTTTCGATTGCTTTTTGTTTGTCAGTTCATTGATGGATCCTGGAGCACTAGGCAAAGAGTTGCCGGCGGACAACCCACTGGAGACGGCAATCTCCAGGAAGCGAGCACCAACCAACGAGTTGACCATGTGGGCGGGCCAAGCCATGGAGACGAAGAACTCTAAGAAACAAGCACTAGCCAAAGAGTTGACGACGTTGGCGGACAAACTCCTCAAAGAAAGTTGGAAGAATAGCAAGGGCCCCACCGTGCCTACCCCAGAAACTCTGATGGCCACCTATGCGAGGCTCAAGGCCGAGTTTGAGGAGATAGTGGCCGTTGAGAAGCAATATTCCCCTGGCAAGGTGATGGCCCCCATCGAGGACGAGGAGATGGCCCCCGGAGGGATGAGATCCCCCGGTGAGCTGCACAAGGTAAAAAATAATGGCTTATTACCATAGTTGTGGTTTTTGATTATTTGCAATGTGCTTGATAATATGTTAGGGTTGTGAAGGTGTCGGTGGACATCCTTGATGATTCCGATGTCGCGGCCCGTCCTGTTGGCATCGCCCCGGAGATTGATTCCGATGTCGCTGTCCGTCCTGTGGACATCGCCCCAGAGATCGATTCCGATGTCACGGTCAGTCCTGTGGACATCACCCCAGAGATCGATTCCCATGCCGCTGTCCGTGCTGTGGTCATTTCCTGAGAGATCGATGACAAGAAATAGTTGGTCGTGCTAATCCTTCAGGGTAGTTTGCATTACCCTGTGTTTAATTACCAGAACGATGCGTGTTATCAAACCATCTTAGGGCTAGTGCACTGTCTTGTGTGGGCGGTACTTGCTACTTTTGTTTGATAGTGAATCATGTGAACCCTCTCCGAGTTATGGAAACAGATGTATCCTCACCAGCTGTCGGTGTGAAAATCGGCGGATCTCGGGTAGGGGGTCCCGAACTGTGCGTCTAGGCGGATGGTAACATGAGACAAGGGACACGATGTTTTTACCCAGGTTCGGGCCCTCTCGGTGGAGGTAAAACCCTACTCCTGCTTGATTAATATTGATTGTATGGGTATTACAAGAGTTGATCTACCACGAGATCAGAGAGGCTAAACCCTAGAAGCTAGCCTATGGTATGATTGTTGTTCGTCCTACGGACTAAAACTCTCCGGTTTATATAGATACCGGAGAGGGCTAGGGTTACACAGAGTCGGTTACAATGGGAGGAGATCTTCATATCGTATCGCCAAGCTTGCCTTCCACGCCAAGGAAAGTCCTTATCTGGACACGGGACGGAGTCTTCAATCTTGTATCTTCATAGTCCGGGAGTCCGGCCAAAGGTCATAGTCCGGCCATCCGGACACCCCCTAATCCAGGACTCCCTCAGTAGCCCCTGAACCAGGCTTCAATGACGACGAGTCCGGCGCGCAAGTTGTCTTCGGCATTGCAAGGCGGGTTCCTCCTCCGAATACTTCATAGAAGATGTTGAACACCAGGATAGTGTCCGGCTCTGCAAAATAAGTTCCACATGCCACCATAGAGAGAATAACATTTGCACCAATCTAATCTGCTGACGTATTCCGTAGCGTGACCTCACGCCACGGCCAGGCTTTTATTCATTTTACCGTTCCACCTCAGCGCGTTTAGCGAGGCGGTTTCCTTGGCACGTCTTGTCAAAGCAGAGATCGTGTCCCCTTATTCCGGGATTCTCATCAATACGGGCGTGGGTAACCCAACCGCGCCATTAACCGCGGCGCTTGGGAGATAAGCGAGTTTTATTAGGCCGGTGGGGGCTCGTAGTTTTGGCCGCCCATATAAGGGGATAAGAATCCGCCCTTTCCATTCACGCCTTCTTCCTCCTTTGCTTATTCGTCCCTGCGCGCTCGAGCTCCAACGCCCAAGCCCGCACTTCCCACCTCAACCTACTCCAATCATGTCCGGAGCGGGAGGTAGATGGATGGCCTCCTCCGTCACGGAGGGGCAAATCAAAAAGTTGAGGAAGGCCGGATACTTGTCCGACGACATCGCGCACCGGCTTCCAGATGAGGGGCAACTCATCCCCACCCCCAGGCCCCATGAGAGGGTTGTTTTCCTTCCCCATTTCCTCCGCGGACTAGGTTTTCCTCTTCACCCGTTTGTCCGGGGGCTCATGTTCTACTACGGCCTGGACTTCCACGATCTGGCCCCGAACTTCATCCTCAACATCTCGGCGTTCATCGTCGTGTGCGAGGCCTTCCTCCGCATCCAGCCTCACTTTGGCCTATGGCTAAAGATCTTCAGCGTCAAGCCGAAGGTCGTGGGCGGCCGCCAAGCGGAGTGCGGAGGCGCCATGGTGGGCAAGATACCCAACGTTACATGGCTCGAGGGCGCCTTCGTAGAGACCATCAAAGGGTGGCAATCGGGGTGGTTCTACATCACCGAGCCGCGTGACCCTGAATGGGCAGCGGCCCCCGAATTCCAATCTGGCATTCCCACACGGCTCACGTCTTGGAAAGAGACGGGCCTGTCGTGGGGTAACTCGGCAGAAGTGACCAGACTTCAAACCTGCATCAAAGACCTGATCAGCAGGAAGGTTAAACTTGTCACCGTAGTCCAGGTCATGCTCTTCCGCCGGATTCTCCCGTGTCAACGACGGGCTTTCAACTTGTGGGAGTTCGACCCGGCCCAGCACCAGACTCTGTCCCGGCTCTTCGACACAAAGCACGAGGATGCATGGAAGGTGCTATTCAAGAGTTCCGAGGTCTCCCCTCCCGTCACCGAGGATCGCGGATTCTGCGCCAAGCGCCAAGCCAGCGCGGTGAGCTAATTTTCCCATTACGGGGTATCTGTTTTCCATAGATTTGATTCTATGCGGGATCTAAACCCCCATCCCTTTAACAGGACTGGCAGAAGAAGGCCGGACAGATCAACTGTCCGGCTCCTTTGCCCGAAGACCCAGCGGATGCTCGTTTAACGAAGCTGCTGGTTCCGGCACCTCACGTGGTGCCAGAGAAGAAGGCCAAGAAGAAGGCCACGGGGACTCGAAAGAGCTCCCGGCGCCCGGCGGTGTCGGATTCATCGCCCGACAACCCCGACGCACCCTCCGCCTCGGAAGACGAGGAGGAGGAAGAAGAAGAAGAAGCCTCTCCCCCTCCAACGGGGGGAGGAAAGAAAAGGAAGGCCGCCCCAACTGGGGAGGCCGGAGGGTCCAAGAAGGGGAAGGCCCTTCTGCTGGACTATGCCTCTGATGCCGAAGACGGCGGGGAGGAATGGCCATCCAGGGTCAAGCCCCGGGCAAAATCGTAAGTGTCCGGTTACCCGAATGACTCATGGCGCTCTTTTATTATTCGATAGCTTCTGATGCCGAACTTTAATTATGCAGTCCACCCAGAGCTCAGCTCGGCGATTCGTCGAGCGGCTCCCTGAATTCGTCGGATGTGAATAGCGCTTCACTTCCGACGGCCTCCTCCCCTCTCCCTGCGGATGACGCCGAGGTGGGGTCCCGAAGGGGACCGAACCAGGAGGAGGTGGTCCTAGAGGCGCCTCAAGGCGACCTCCCGGATTCCAGGCCAAAAGGGGGTAAAGCCCCGGAGGGGTCTAAGTCCGGCCCCGGGCCGGACACTGCTCTGGAACCACCAGCGGTTCCAGAGTCTGACAGGCGGTGCCTTCATAAGAAGGGCAAGCCTACGCCACCGGCGACCTCCGTCCATCCGGAGGCGCCGGACAATTTGCTGGAGGCGCTTAACGGCGCCTCCATCGACGAGGAACACCGCATTGTTATGAGTGCGGTGATTCAAAAGGTTCAGTCCGCCAAGAGCGGGCTGACAGAAGCCTGTACAAGTCTGTTAACAGGCTTTGAGGTATGTGTTCAAAACATATAAAAATG
Organism: Triticum aestivum; assembly: GCF_018294505.1. Lineage (NCBI taxonomy): Eukaryota > Viridiplantae > Streptophyta > Magnoliopsida > Poales > Poaceae > Triticum > Triticum aestivum. The sequence goes on along the minus strand of NC_057801.1, from coordinate 361,229,133 downwards.
TTACCGCATAGACAGTAGCCCCTGATGCTCGGTTCGACGTTCGGAAAGAAAAGCCGAGCTAAGGATCTAAAAAGATATACGCAGGAGTCTAAAAAAATATGTCGATATGGGAATGCAGGCTGCGCTGCTGACCTCTGCCGCACTGACTGCGGAGGTCAATGCATTGAAGGGAAGCCTCGAGCGGTCCGAGAACGAGCTCGGCCGTGCCAAGAAGCAGCTCGAGGACAAGGAGGGTATGTAATACCGCATGTAAATGTATATAGAAATACTTGGTTGCAAATAATGACAGGACCAACTTAAATGTTGCAGGGGCCACGGCCGAGGTGGCGACCCTGAAGGAGGCGGTCTCCAAGGCCGAAAACAGTGCGGCCCTGGAGCGCGCCGAGCGAGAGAAGCAGGAGGCGCGGGTGGCGGAGGTGCGGCAAGAGCTCCAGGCTCTCGTGGAAAAACACGAGAGTTTGGAGCGTGACTCGAAGACTCGAGAGTCCGAGCTCGCCTTGGCTCTTGAGAGTGCCAAAAACGCTAAGGCCGAAGCCCAGAAGGCCCTCCAGGAGATCGAGGCGATGAAGAAAATAGCGGCGGGTAAGGCATTCTTTATGCAAAGCAAGAATATAAAAGTTAATTATCTGCTACTTACCCGAATCCGGAGCTCTCCAGGAGCGTTCGCCGATCTGCCCCGTAGTGTGTCTGATGCCGCCGCATACTACCGAGCCGAAGAGGGGAGCTCGACGGAAAAAGTGTTCTGGTCTCAGTATGCTGAGGCCGAACATCCGGTGCCCCTGAGCGACCAGCTGAAGCAGCTGGTCGAGCTCCACAAGGTGGCCGAACAGGCCATGAAGGGCCTCATAGCTCGGCTGTGGCCTGGAGAAGCCATGCCTGGGAGCTACTTCGGTCTGGTGCGGCGGCTGGTGGACGCGTGTCCGTGGATTGAGGTCGTCAAGCGCTCCGTCTGCATCGAAGGTGCCCGTCGGGCCCTTGCCCGTGCTAAAGTGCACTGGGGCAAGCTGGACGCTGAGAAGCTTTTGACGGACGCGCCACCGCCGGGCAAGGAGTATCGCACGCCCGAGATGTATTATAAGGGTGTCCTGAAGGGTGCTCGCCGTATAGCGGACGAATGCTCCAAAGATGTAATTTTTGAGTAGGCTCGCATCTGTTATCCTGTACGCTGAAAACTTTGTTCATATGCGTTAAGCAATGCTTGTTAATTTAAAATATTACCTTCTGTGCGGCCGTTTATCAAATCTGAGAGATGCAAGTCGTCGGCTTCGACCCCCATGCCACGAGTGCTGGGGTGTTCGGGATAAACCTGAGCGCTCTTGTTCCCATTCTTGGGTCCATCTAGGGAGGCGCTCAGCACAACGAACCAGGCCGTCGGACTTATAATGCTTTATCACTCTCACTTAGCTATAGAATTCTATAATTTTAAATTTCGGCGAAGCCCCTAGTATTCGGAAGACCGAGTTCGGGGCGCTATCCATGCCTAGGCCGGATAAGTCCGGTTCCTCGCTCTAAGCGGCATAAGTCTTTAAGGACTCAAAAAAACCTCGCGAACAGCGACCGGTCTCTCGCACTATCATGACAGTCAGTTTTAGCTTTCTCTACTGAGGTGTTAACCCAGCTCAACTGGGGCACAATCGCAGTAGTTCTCCCAGCGCTACCTTAGCCAACCATGCGGAACATAAGGTACCAAAACATGGGAGCCGGGCAAACCCAACTATTGACCAAAGACATGATTCGGAGCCGATGCATATAGTGCTATAAGTTCGGGGTGCCGCACTCATGAGAGTGTTCGGTCTTCTCACACCATGTTATGGGGTGCTTAAGCCCCTGGTGTATTGGTCGTACCAAAGTGTATGGCTGCATAATGTCATGACTGAACATATATATATATAAAAGGAATACAATAATAGATAGAAGCTATGTATTGTTTATTATTAAGGGGCTGCTACAAAAGCAGAACGATACAAATAGTGCGATAAGCAAGAGATGGGATTATTTGACATGTCCCCCTCCAGGGGCAAGCTGCGGGTTTTGTAAGTAAAAACAGGTATTTAACTCGTTATAGAGGCCACCTGGACATTCGACGCGGCTTGTCCTCACCCTGGCTGTTGCATCGTGTGTTCGGCGAGTGTATTGCCGGACAGGCCTTCTGAGTAGTTGGGTCCTGAAAGTATGTATAAAAAAAGGAAAACGGCCGAATAGGGAGCCCCTAAGTGCGGTTGAGCCGCATTCTGGGCGTGCCGTAGTTGTGCCCCTCCCCTTATGCCCATGGTATTTTCAAAGCGTAATTATGTACGCGTGGTACCGATAGCACCATCTGACGAGGGCTGGGGTTGGGGCCGCACTGCTATGCTTGCTCGGATCGTGCCGGCCGGCTCTGTTGTAGGTTGCTTCGGGCGCGCTTGACGTTGTCCGGACGTTTGATACCCGGATTGGAGAGCTGCCTTGAGAGGCTGCTCTGTACTTCCGCCGCCAGGGCCGCTGTGTGCTCCTCCGTTCGGAGAGAGCGTTCGGTGTTTCCATTTACCGTGATGACTCCGCGAGGGCCTGGCATCTTGAGCTTGAGATATGCGTAGTGCGGCACCGCATTGAACTTTGCAAATGCGGTTCGTCCGAGCAGGGCGTGATAGCCACTGCGGAATGGGACTATGTCGAAGATTAACTCTTCGCTTCGGAAATTATCCGGGGATCCGAAGACCACTTCGAGTGTAACTGAGCCTGTACAGCTGGCTTCTACACCCGGTATGACACCTTTAAAGGTTGTCTTTGTGGGTTTGATCCTTGAGGGATCTATACCCATTTTTCGCACTGTATCCTGATAAAGCAGGTTCAGGCTGCTGCCGCCGTCCATGAGGACTCTGGTGAGGTGAAATCCGTCAATGATTGGGTCTAGGACCAATGCGGCGAATCCGCCGTGACGGATGCTAGTGGGGTGGTCCCTTCGATCAAATGTGATCGGGCAGGAGGACCATGGGTTGAACTTTGGGGCGACTGGCTCCAACGCATAGACGTCCTTGAGAGCACGCTTTCGCTCCCTCTTGGGGATGTGGGTTGCGTATATCATGTTCACCGTCCGCACTTGCGGGGGGAATCCCTTCTGTCCTCTGTTGTTCGGCGGCCGGGGCTCCTCCTCGTCATCGCTATGCAGCCCCTTGTCTCTGGTTTCGGCACTTAACTTGCCTGCCTGCTTGAACACCCAACAATCCCTGTTGGTGTGGTTGGCTGGTTGTTCGGGGGTGCCGTGTATCTGGCACGAGCGGTCGAGTATCCGGTCTAAGTTGGATGGGCCCGGAGGGTTTCTTTTGAATGGCTTCTTCCGCTGACCGGGTTTAGAGCCTCTGAATCCGGCGTTGACTGCCGTATCCTCGGTATTGTCGCCGTTAATGCGGCGCTTGTGCTTGTTGCGACGTGACCTGCCATTGTTGTCCTTGGTATCCGAATTACCAGGGCTCTTGGTTATGTTATTACTACGAGCTAGCCAGCTGTCTTCGCCTGCGCAGAAGCGGGTCATGAGTGTCGTAAGGGCTGCCATAGATTTCGGCTTTTCCTGTCCCAGGTGCCGGGCAAGCCATTCGTCTCGGATATTGTGCCTGAAGGCTGCAAGGGCCTCGGCGTCCGGACAGTCGACTATTTGATTTTTCTTGGTTAGGAACCGTGTCCAGAATTGTCTGGCCGATTCTTCTGGCTGCTGGATTATGTGGCTTAGGTCATCGGCGTCTGGTGGTCGCACATAAGTGCCCTGGAAGTTGTCAAGGAATGCGGATTCCAGGTCCTCCCAGCAACTAATTGACTCTGCTGGCAGGCTGTTAAGCCAATGTCGCGCTGGTCCTTTAAGCTTGAGCGGGAGGTATTTGATGGCGTGTAGATCATCACCGCGGGCCATGTGGATATGAAGGAGATAATCCTCGATCCATACCGCGGGATCAGTTGTGCCGTCGTATGATTCAATGTTTACGGGCTTAAAACCCTCGGGGATTTGATGATCCATTACTTCGTCTGTGAAGCATAGTGGGTGTGCGGCGCCCCTGTACTGGGCTATATCGCGGCGCAGCTCGGATGAGCTTGGTCTGTTGTATTCGGCCTGGCCGTATTTATCATATCCGGTGTGACGGTTATCATCACGTGATGCGGGGCGCCCATGCGATCCGTAGATCGATCTTGCTTGCCTTGCCTTGTTCTCCAATATGTCTCGCAGGTCTGTTGCGTCTCCCCGTACTCTGGCATGTTTTGAGCGGTGCCGGGGTGCGGCTTGGGTCGAGGGCCTGAAGGCCTCTCTGTCGCGGCCACGGGGTGGCCGATCGGGCGCATCGTACGCTGGTGATGTAGGTTTAGTTGCTTCCTCCTCAAGTTGGGGTAGCAGCCTGCGCTTTGGGTAGCTCTTGGAGGGGCGCTCGAGTTTATACTCTTCGGCCGCCAGGACTTCGGTCCATCTGTCGCTAGCAAGTCTTGGTCAGCTCTAAGCTGCTGCTGTTTTTTCTTGAGGCTGCGTGCCGTGGCCATAAGCCTGCGTTTGAAACGCTCTTGTTCGACGGGATCCTCTGGCACGACGAATTCGTCGTCGTCGAGGCTTGCCTCGTCTTCGGAGGGGGGCATATAGTTATCGTCCTCAACCTCTCTGTCGGCCGCTCTCTCATGAGGGCTGGCTCTTTCGTCCTCCTGCACTGAATCTGCTGGAGGGGGTTATCTTCGGCACTGTCCGGCGTGTTGTTATCTCCGGTGCCGGATTCGCCGTTCTTGCTTTGGCGGGATTTAGAGCGGCGCCGTTGACGTCGGCGCTTCGGTTGCTTCTTGGAGGGGTCATCCTCTGTTTTTTCCTCGCCATCCCCTGCTTTGGGGGTGTCCACCATGTATATGTCATATGACGAGGTGGCTTTCCAGTTCCCTATAGGTGCTGGTTCTTGGTCGTCTCCTTCATCGGCGTCCATACCGTCGATGTCTTCGGAGTCGAAGTCGAGCATGTCGGTTAAATCGTCGACAGTGGCTACGAAGTGGGTGGTGGGTGGGCCTCGAATTTCTTCGTCGTCCGTATCCCAACCATGATGACCGTAGTCCGACCAGGGCTCTCCTGACAAAGAGAGAGACTTTAGTGAATTCAGGATATCGCCAAAGGGCGAGTGCTGAAAGACGTCCGCGGCGGTGAACTCCATGATTGGAGCCCAATCGGGTTCGATCGGAAGGGGTGCGGAAGATTCGGAGTCCGGAACGGAGTCCGGCACCTTGGAGTCACGGGCCTTGCAAAGGACTAGGCTGGTATTCGGCTCTATCGCCGTAGAGATTGCGGCTCCTGGGGCGGCGTCCAACCGTCTGCCCCTGGTTAGCGCAGTCGGCTCCGAACTAATGGTCGGAGCGGACTCCTAAGCGGCACTCTGGGCGCTGTCCGGCGGCAGAGCTAGATCATGCCCATCGAGAGAGTGCGGCGCGCTCGACCGTGGCTCGAATCCGTCGAAGATCAAGTCCTCGCGAATGTCGGCCGTGTAGTTTAAGCTTCCAAACCTGACCTGATGGCCAGGGGCGTAGCTTTCGATCTGCTCCAGATGGCCAAGCGAGTTGGCCCGCAGTGCGAAGCCGCCGAATACGAAGATCTGTCCGGGGAGAAAAGTCTCACCCTGGACCGCGTCGTGGTTGATGATCAAAGAAGCCATCGGGTCTAACGGCGAGACACAGAGGAACTCTCAATGAAAGCACCAATGTCGGTGTCAAAACCGGCGGATCTCGGGTAGGGGGTCCCGAACTGTGCGTCTAGGCGGATGGTAACAGGAGACAAGGGTCACGATGTTTTTACCCAGGTTCGGGCCCTCTCGGTGGAGGTAAAACCCTACTCTTGCTTGATTAATATTGATGGTATGGGTATTACAAGAGTTGATCTACCACGAGATCAGAGAGGCTAAACCCTAGAAGCTAGCATATGGTATGATTGTTGTTCGTCCTACGGACTAAAACTCTCCGGTTTATATAGACACCGGAGAGGGCTAGGGTTATACAGAGTCGGTTACAATGGGAGGAGATCTTCATATCGTATCACCAAGCTTGCCTTCCACGCCAAGGAAAGTCCTTATCCGGACATGGGACGGAGTCTTCAATCTTGTATCTTCATAGTCCGGGAGTCCGGCCAAAGGTCATAGTCCGGCCATCCGGACACCCCCTAATCCAGGAATCCCTCACCAGCTTTTGATGTAATATATGGCATGCTTAGATGCAAGTTTGAACTGTTTATCATATCAGCAGAGCTTGTTTGATGATTCTTGGTGTTAGTAGGCTAGCTACTGTGCGAGCTATAGTACTTGCAAAACACTCACCGAAGAGAAACGTTGGGGCTGATGAGCCTGTGGTACACTTATACTTATCCGTCGTTGATCGACCAATAGCCCTAGCTCCTAAAATTGTAGGCTTAGAGATTGATCAGACAATAGTCGACACAGATACATTCAGGCCTCATTTGGTTCATAGGGTAGGAAGATCGTAGCAAAAGTACAGAGACGTACAACACAAAATCATGGCAGTGCAGAGACGTACTCCCTCCGTTCCAAAATAGATGACCTAGGCGGGCTAGTTTGGCCTAGTGGGTTTCAGTGATATGACGTGGTACAGTGCCGTCCAGTCTTCGCGTGTGGTAGCAGTATTGCGGGTACAGTAAGTTTTCTTGAAGAAGAGGAATTCAACGAAGTCATGATGGTTCCTTCGTCCGAACAACTTACAATGGGAAAGGTTGGGCCTGCGATACGACCGGGGTAGACCAGGATAATTTTGTGCATGGCAGGTGGACCAGGATGGTCGACGTCCCACATGTTGGTGAATGAAAGTATTCTTTCCGATATAGAGGACGAGCAACGAGTATTCATTGTTTATTTTTGATGAAAGCTATTGTCTCCACTGTTACGACGGAGGAGTGTGAAACACGACAGCCCAGTGAACTTGGCATGTGCACCACTCCCTCCTTCCTCATGTAATGCTACCATACTGTCGACTATAAGGTTGGCTATAAGGTTACAACTTTTTCTCACTTTCTCTCTATCTATTTCCTCTCAAATTTTTTTTACCTTTCTTTTTTAGACACAATTGTTTTTATGCCTTTTTTAGAATTATTTTTTATACCTAGGAGCACGTGTAGAGACGGGCTCTTGCAGAGCCCACTCCTTGACTTTGTCAATGCCTCTCTCTCCTCCACATAAGCGGGCTTATAGCCCAGTTTTTTAGTACTTGCTATGCATGCATGCGGCGGGCAGCTCGCGTCTTGAGGGGCTAGGGCGGTCAGAGCGGGCTCCGGAAGCTGTCCGGACTCCAGCATGGCCCACCTCACATTATCACCATATATTTCTTGGAGTCTGTGCGTGGCGGGCGGGCGATCTCTTCTCCCTCCCCCGTTTCTCTCTTCTCAGCCGACGCCCGCCGAGTGATTAGATTTCGGCTATCGATGGTTTATTCAATTACAGTCCCACATGTCAGTGAAACTGCAAGACAACGCGTGTCCCCTCTGGTGAGCGGCGTGCGAGCCGGACTGTCAGGGGTGCGACGCGTATGAGTCGTAAGTGTGCCGCCTTTTCCTTTAGAACTTGCGAAGCGTAACATTTTCACGCGATCGATCGATAGAAATCCAGAACAAAATGACGAGGACGGTGCTTTCCCGCTCGTTAGGCGGGCTAATTTGAGTGATATGACGTGCTACAGTGCCGTCCACTTGCTCCATTTTTATGTAAGCAAGAGTTTACACTCTTACGCAGGAGGAGTATGAAACACCGCGGATCCGATTTTGATCGAGGGATAACTGTTCCCTGCCAAATAATGGAGGACTGTTAGTGATTATAGCATGATAGTTAGGGCATCTCTAGCACTGGCCCACAAATTTACACCGGCCTCTGTCCGAGGACACTGATGGATGCCATCCGATGCTACCCGCATACCTTTCGACAACTATATGAACTAACTGGACGAAATTCGTGCAAACAAAGCAAACTTCAAATTAACCAGATGAAATTCATTACATTTCAAAAACTTTTCCTACAAACTGGACAAAATTCATTACATATTTCACACAAACCATACTAAAACCTACTGTAAACCTAATCTAAACGATCGCCGGCGCCCGACCACCATGTCCGACCATGAACCCGAGAAAGCAGGCCATTGACTTTGCCTCCTCCTCATCCGCCTCGATAACCTCCTCCTCCGGAGCACAAGGTTCTGAAGATTTCCGCCTCCATGTCGCCGTCAAGCGGCTAATCAGCCGCCGATGTTTACCCCACCAAGCTTGGCGTCGACTAAGTGGAGTAGCGGTGGCCTTCCTGGGACCAGAGCGACAGCGACCTATCGTGTACTACTCTTCTTCCCTGCCGGCTGTGCCCGCGCACGCGTGCCGGCTTCGTGGTCGTGGCGGCGGAGGGCGGCCGGGGGGGGGGGGGTGTGCCAGCGATCTCCTTCTTTTTCTCCTGCGACAGTACGTCGAAGAGAACTTTGGAGCGCGCCCGGAGCGGAGCCACCGATGTCCCTCGTCTGCTCCTGCGACAGTACGTCCAAGAGAGCTTCGGAGCGCCAGGAGGCCATGGTTGGAGTGGTGCCGACATAAGGGACCGGAGGAGAATAAGTGTGGGTCTTTGGCTATGGCTGGGAGCTGGGGCTCAAGTTAATGCGGACAAATGGCAATGAGCCATGGCAGATGGATGGACAACCGGCGCCGGAGTAGGTTCGTCGGGCGTGAATGCGGACGCTGCTTCAGTGACTTAACTGCATATGTGTTGGGTTACTAACATGTGGGCCCAACGGGCATCTGGCCCGCATGTCAGTGACACACCAATTGCACCTGCAGTTAAGTCCGGTGAATGCGGCATTGACGTTCTGGAGAGACAGTGACCATTTCAGGCGGGAAGCGCGCGCTAGCGATGGAAGGGGCTTCGGTAGGCCAGGGCGGTCAGACGTTGGCGTGGTGGTAAAGTGTGAACTCATGGATGACGAGCCTTTGAAGCATATGCGACACGTATTGACAACCGCTCTTATCGCCCACCACACAACCATGCATAACTTACGAATAATGGACGAACCAATCATACACACACTCGTGTGCAGTGGCACTAAGATCGGTCGCTCACGATAGTACATACTCCGTACCATACTACCATAGTACCCTCTCTAGCTAGGCTGTTTTATAGATTGTCGTTGTGATGGACGATATACATGAGCAAGGCGCTCCGAGTATGACCGTTGGTGTTGAGCTAGGTGAATACATGCTCAGCGTTCGCGTAGGCCTCCATCAAACGTCTAAATAGTAATGTCAGGCACCGCCGGGGCACGCAGGTGATGGGCGATGGGCTCGCTGTTTGCATTGCGCCATGAGCAGGACTTTGATTTAGAGGACGACGTGCATGCATTAGCATGCTTTTAACAGCGTGAGCATGAGTGTCTGACACGGAGTATTTCATTTTCATTTGGCTGATGAGGGTGCGTTGCAGCGACGAGTCCGTGGTTTGATTCCCCACATACGGATAATTTTGGTTTTTTACAGTATTTCTTTCTCCATTGACAGGTAGGCCCGCGTAGATAGATAAAGAACACGAGTTGATGAGGCGCAAGCAGACTGTTTGACTGGTCAACCAGACAAATACGGAGCTATATGCTGAGCCAGTGACCGTATAATCACCATATCTCGTATACAATGATCAAAGTGAGCTATCAAGACAAGTTCGATGACCGCCAATGCATTTTACTCGGTAATAAATGACCGAAGGGGAATCCAAATTTCCTTCGTCTTCTGTCCTTGAGCTCTTGAACCAATGCACTATACGGTTGTCCGGCCACTCCACCCCAGAGCTCTCACCAAGCGTCGTTCATGCCACCGCGCCACACACTAACCGGTAAGGCAGCGTTGGCATCCCACCGCGCCGAGTTCCTCGCCGCCCACGACCGCACACAAAATGGTAGGGAAGCGATGGCATCCCGCCGTGCCAAGTTCATCGCCGCTCGCAACCTCACAACTATGTGGGAGGAATCTGAAGATGCCAAGGCCGAATGGGCGGTAGAGCAAGAGGCGGCCAAAGCCGCACAGAGGGAGCAGAAAAGTCAGAAAGCACTCAAGAAAAGAGAGGCCTGCCGCCGCAAGAAAGAAAAGGACGCGCGCGCTACTGCGGAGAGGTCAGCGAAGATCCAAGCACGATGGGGTGTGGCCGACAAAGCCCGGAAGGAGAACGACGGCGTCTGGCCAGCATGTGAGAAGTAGTAGTACTAGTAGTTAGTGTGTGTGTCTGTGTCTGAGTACGAGCATGTACCAGTACTACTAGTTACTACTGTAGTTTTTAGAGAAAATTACCAGTACATTAGCCTAGACTAAATGGAAAAATTCCTATCCTATGCATCAAATGGCATCTCTTTCTCTATAGGAATTGAGATGCATGTCATCTCACTTCCTATGATTTTCATATTCCTATAAAATTCCTATCCTATGAACGAAAGGAGGCCTCTGTTGGAGTAACTACTGTAGCTAGCAGTACTGCTGGTACAATAGTTTTCTTCAAGAAGCGGAATTCAACGAATTCATGATGGTTCCTTCGTCCGAGCAACTTCAAAGTGGGAAGTGGGCCTGTGATTTGATGACCCATTAGTCATTGTTACTGTGGCGCGACGACCGGGGTGACTCTCCCTTGGAGTTCTGCGTGCATGGCAAGTGGACCAGGATGGCCGACGTCCCACATGTTGGCAAACGGAAGTATTCTTTCCGATATCGAGGAGCAAGGAAACCGCGTGGTATAGTATCACTGCTGATTGGTTCTCAAAAAATAGTATCACTGCTGATTTATAATTATTTTTTATTTTTGATGAATGCTAGCGTTTCAACTCTTATGATGAAGAGTGCCAAACATGACACGTGCTGGATGTCCCACACGTCAGTGAAAGGAGTGGGACATGAACATCGTGGTAGAGCCCAGTGCAAAAAAAAACCAGCGTGGTAGAGCGTCTCCACTTCTTCCACTTCTGGGTCGGAGACCACACGTAGTAGTACTTAGTGGTATGAACGATACAAAGTGCGACCTGGAGAGAAAGACACGTCTAGTTGGAAGGTCTCGGGGCATACACGTAAACAAATATAAAAGTTAATATGTGCCTCCAACTAATATAGTAGTAGTAGAGTACTTAGGCACGTACTCCATAACATCACCGTGCATTGCACGTACAACATTTAGTGGTAGTACATAGTAAGAGACAAATGCCGCCCAAGAGTTCCCTTCTCGACCTACTTTTGGGTGTTTGGTAGAGTGTATGGAGGGTGCATGAGTCCACACTAGTTTAGCACAAATACACTAGAAGCATGAATGAAGAGAGCATGCATGAAGAGGGGTGTTGAGTTGAGCATGCATGAAGAGGGAACAACTATGCTGAGACGAGAACACAACCAAACAGACCCTATATGCCACGCATGTTCATACCATTTGTGCCTTTCTACTTCACTTACTATGCTACATTACTCAGGTTCGTACGTCCACTCCTGGGTACATGTCCATCTCGTAGTTCCAGTCCCACGTGTTCTTCATATAGATGAATGATCCTTGCATAACACGTGCACCTTGATGCTAGATGTCTCGCGTGTTGGCAAAAGGATGAACAAAGCTCACGTAGAAAAATAGAGTGGAAGAACATAGATTCCCGACGACCGAGAAGGAGCTAGAACCTCGTGGTGGAGCGTCTGCACTCATAATATTTAATATTATTCAGCGATATAAAATCGACCAATCATCTCCACAGTGGACTGGAAGAGTAAGAAACACGGCAGCCTAGTGTAGTTACATCATACTAGTACATGGCTAACCCACACTATCAACGTATTTCTTGGCTTTCGTGCGACACCTATCTCTAGTAATCCAGCAGCCCGTATCGCTTATCCCTCCTCGTCTCTCTCAAAGTGCAGTGGACTTGCGTTTTTGCCGTCTATTGAGGTTGGTTAACTCGTCACATGTTAGCGACATGCCAAGAACATTCTAAAATAATTCCTTTCACGTTCCGTTTTCAAAAAGAAAAAAAAATCCTTTCACGTACAAATTTGACTGTATGCTTTGAGCAACTTGCATGTCCTATACTACTCCTATTTGATACTCTAACTTAGCTAGAGGTTAGACTAACTCATGACTAACCCTGAACTAACTGTAGCCAAAAAGGTGTTTGGGTGACAGGGTTAGATTGATAATAAATGCACTTGATGGAGAGAGAAAAGTGATTTTTCACTGGTCCCAATGAGAACTATCTCCAGTTAGCACCTCTTGGGTGGGATAGTTTTTTTTGGTGGGTTCGGTGCAACTTGCTCCAATTTAAACCCTCATGCTTGGATACTTTAGGGCTATTTGAGCCCCAACTAGCTCAAACTAACTCTAACCCATGGATCCAAACAGGGCCTATGGTCAGTCTCGACGCGGAGCAGTCGCGTGCACCGGGAAGCGACACTCTCTCGGCTGTCGTGCCACTTCAAAGCCGGCGCCAGTGAGAGGTCGCCTCCGCTCTGGCCGGGCATTAATGCGGCACTGACGCTCCAGGGCGACGCTGACCGTTTCACACGGGAAGCACGCGCTGGCAAGGGAGTACAGGTTTTGAACCGTTTCAGGTGTAGTACTAGTAGTTTGCAAAACTACTCAATTATTGCACTCAATTTCCTAAGGAATTGTGGTAAAACGTTACTCCATAGCCCGCTTCCCTTCTCCTTCCTCTTCCACCGCCCGCGCACGTCCGCGGGAAGCGACCGGTCAACCCTTATATAGGAATGCTAGCACAAAAAGATGCATGCATGACCACTAAAATTTCCATATTAAAGCGCCGCTCCGGCAGGAGTATGGCATATGTTGTTACCTTCGGCCAGGCCATGGCTACCGGGCGACAGCGACCAGAGAAGAGGCGGCGGGAGGGGAATGAATGCAGCTACTGTTTGGGTTCGCCTTCCGGCTTAAATAAATGCGCAGCATCACGTGTACCCGCAGGTGCACAAATTGTAACATACGTGTCTGCTTAAGTGGGCGTCACGTAACTGGTGTGTGTGTGAGAGAGATTCTGAGAGACAGAGTGCATGTGTGCGACTGATACGGAGCATCCCACGTTCATCTCCATGTACACCTTCATAGCACATCAAGCCCCAAGTGGACCTACCGGACTTAAGGTGAACCCGCTCCTCTTCAAGATTTACATGAATATCCATAGGACTTGGTGGCTACCTCACCACGAAACGTTGTGCATCTTCAGGTACGAGGACGACCGCCGCCAAGCAGCTAAGGAGCTTCCCGGAGGCCAAGGAGAAGGACCCCAAGGCCACAAGAAGGAAGAAGGAGGGCGACAAGATCGATTCAGCACCTCCCAGGAGACCCCGTGCCCACGGGCCTCGAAGACCCCGTGCGCACGGGCTACTCAGAGAGTCTGCGCTGGAGCACCCCGTGCGCACGGGCCTGTACCGTGCCCACGGGATCCCCGTGCACACGGGCCCAACTTACCCCGTGTGCACGGGCCCTACAGGATGGACGGCTGTGAGCTGCTGTTTGGGCCTCCTCTTCATCCACTTCGTCCCCATGCCTATATATTTCGTACCTAGGCCATTTGTTAGGGTAAGCAAAGTAGTTGATACACATTTGTGAGCTTTGCTCCATGGATCCACTCCACTAGGAGATCAAGACCTCCTCTTGGAGTGACCAAACATCAAGACCTCCATCTTGGGGAAGGATCCCAATCATAGGATCATCAAGCCCTCATCTCCTTCATAGGATTTGGGATGAACTCTACCATGTATCTTATTTCCCTTTGTTGTTCATGTACCTTGTGGATCTTATGTGTTTGATTGTCTAGTGGATGTGTGATTTGACTTGTTCTTGAGTGCTCCTCTTGTTTTCCCTCCTTTGTTCATCTTGTTCTTGGGGATTCCACCTCCAATTCGTGAAAGATCTTCTCTATAGGGTTCCACCCTACATCAACGACTCTACTCTTCGGACATGTACTCAACCTTTTGCATCGAGATATAAGTATAATGGTATTTACTTTAGCTAGTGATTTACGTGGCCATGTTAACGTGGTTGTGTAAAAAAAATGTCACTTCCTGCTCATGATTTGCGTTATATAATTACAACCAAGATGCTCGTGCATTGCACGGAACATCAATATGCATTTTTTTACAAAACACCTGTTCTGATTGACCCATGCAGGAGTAATCCCATGTGTAACAACTAATAATATCTTGAGAATTTTATCGGAAAACTGGTATCTCGAGAATGTCATCGAAAAAATGAAAGATGAGAGATAAGGTGAGGAGGAGGGGAGCGTGGTGGTGACTGGTTGTCGGAATGGGCGGAGGCATGGGGATGGACGGCGCCGGTAGGCGGTAGCGGCCACCATGCTAGATTGTTCCAGAGACTTCCTTTTTTAATTGCTGAGCAATGAGGTTGTGGGAGATAAGGATATGGAGAGAGGTGCGGGTATCTTTTGTAAAATTATCATAGTTTGCTTTCTATCCATCAGATATAGATCAGACGGTCTGTATTACAAGATATGGCAGGCACACCATCATCGCCAACTCATTTTTTATAAGGGTACATATGATAAGTTTGTTGACTACTAAACTAAAGTGGAATTTGTCCATGTTATGCAAGTAAATTAAGGTGATTGTTTATCATACAGGTAAGGTTGGATGAAGGGTGGTAGGAACAAATGCTCCGCCTAGAGCATGTCTGTGTGAGATGGAGTCTTAGTGTGTGTGGGGTGTGTGTGTGTGTGTGTGTGAGAGAGAGAGAGAGAGAGAGAGAGAGAGAGATGGAGTCTTAGTGTGTGTGTGAGAGAGAGAGAGAGAGAGAGAGAGAGACATATGGAGTCTTAGTGTGTGTGTGTGTGTGAGAGAGAGAGATGGAGTCGTAGTGTATTTGTGTGTGTGGGTGTGTGTGTTTGTGTGTGCGTGTGTGTGTGTGAGAGAGAGAGATGGAGTCTTAATGTGTGTGTGTGTCGGGGGTGCGTGTGTGTGTGTGTGCGCGCGCGTGCGTGTGTGTGCTGCGGGGTCCTCGGTGGCAGATGTAATTTAAGTGTGCATGACTTCATCATAGAAAGGTGATGTGTATGGCAGAGGCCACCAACGATAGGGTGCGAGAGAGAAAACGCCCGTAGAGAGGAAGATGATGAGGACATGACTACCTTGGATACGACCAAAAATATTGCATACATGCATATTTGTCATGTGATTTCTAGTGCAAACTATTCAATAATCTATTTATGTTATGCAGAACAAAAATACTTCACACACTTTTGTGTTTTGTCTAATTGCAGGTGTATGGGACATTTGTACAATTCACATATGAAGATAAGGGAGAAAGAGATGTTTAAGTGTTGTTCAAAAAGTTCTCTCACGTCACTTTTGGGCCAAGAGAAGATAGAGTCCAAGTCTCTCACGTTCTGGATTCAGATTCGGACTGCACAGACATACCTGACTCAAAACGCCAACAACTTTTTGATACGGACTCCGAATTGGGTGATTCTTTTTTTGTTGGAATCTAGATTTTGTGCTCTTTCCAGCCCAATTGGATTCACCTTCAAATTCGTCCAGAGTGTTGAGATATCAACGAAACAATCAGATGCTGCAGCAGAATCCGAGTCAAACAACAAGTCCAAAGGTGTTGCATCACCTCCACTTGGGCCCATGAGCCTTGTACGACCTAGGGTTGGTTTTAAGATGCCTTGGGACATTCTCCCACCTCCTTGGCCGCCACCCCTTCCTCCTATATAAGTAGATCCATCTAGTAGCTTTTTTCTTGGGATTTGTTTAGTTAAAAGTTAGCCATTGCAACTTCGTGTACTTCGTTTGTATCCAACGACCAGACCAAGACCGCTTACGGATCCCCACCTTTCTCAATACTTCATCAATATTCGCAATATTCAGATTGTTTTATCATATTCTTGCTTGTTCTTCGATTGCTTGCAGGAATAGACCTTCGTGCTCAGGTTGATTGTGCTCCAGCGTGGTCAATAACCTCTCGGAGTTGGTTTAGCGATTGCTAAGGCGCAACGTCGTGCACGTTTGTAGTCGGATCGTCAAAGTCATCTTCACCAAATCGATAGTTATCATCTCATCGAAAGATCGGGACACCCCGCCTCTATCAAGTGGTATCAGATTTCCAGGTTGCTTGGTGAGATTTTACAGTTTTTCGTAGTTTAGATCGAGTCTGTTCTTCATACCTACAGTCCACGAAAAAGCAACAAAAAAAATTAGGGTTAGTTCATCATATCCGAACCAATCTGAGCCTTTGCATAATAATTTTTAGGGTTTTGCTTTGTTGAGTTTGTGGTTGCATCGTCGTGTCTAGTTGCTGGTCTTAGTGTCTAGTCCTTTAGAGTTTCGAGTTCTGTTCACAAGTTGTCACGCCGCCGCCGCATCATCATCATCATCGCTGCCATATACCACCATCGTCATCACCGCTGCCATCTACCACCATCGACATTACCGCAGCCATATACCACATATCCAGCTCCATCACGCCAATCCGAGTCCACCTGCAACATATAGCTGCCACCAGTCCGAGTTCCACCAGATTCATCTCCGCCACTAGTCTGAGTTTCACCAGATTCTTCTCCGCCACCAGTCCTATTCCGAGTCCAGTATTTTGTTACTCTGTTTTGGATTTCTAGATCACGCCATACTCCGAGTCGTGATAGAGCAGGACTCCCCAACTTCCGTGCTACCCGCAGTAGAGAAATAGTTCCAAACTCAAAAAAAAACTAAGTCTGGAAAATTCTGGCTAGGCAGTTTCTAGACCATTTGTAGACTTTTTCAAAAAAAAATTGTTGCAGAGCAAAAAAAAAAGAGAAGAGAAAAAAAACAAATTCGGATCTATCTAGACTCAATCTCGTAGTTGAATTCGGACTGGAATCTGTTTTGTGCACTGTTCAGTAAAAAAGGCATAACTTCCTCATACGAAGTCCGTTTTGGCTCCACAAGTACTAAAATTAAAGCTAGCGACTAGACACATCTGAATAGTTGCAAAAGCTTGTTCAATATTTGGCATCTCAAAATCAGCTTCTAAATAGGTCGTTTTGCCCTCCGAAGTTCGCGCATACAGTTTGTTCCAGTTTTTCAGGC
Organism: Triticum aestivum; assembly: GCF_018294505.1. Taxonomy (NCBI): domain Eukaryota; kingdom Viridiplantae; phylum Streptophyta; class Magnoliopsida; order Poales; family Poaceae; genus Triticum; species Triticum aestivum. The sequence continues at coordinate 361,212,068 of NC_057801.1, read as the reverse complement.
CAGTTTTAGAATTCTTTGACTCCTCATATCAATTCGGAATTGAGTGATTCTTTTTGCATTGGAAAGCTTGAGTTAGTAGCAAACTTTTCAAGAGGAAAGTTGGAGAGAGAGTTGTTATATATCCTGCTTGGCAGTTCTGTTTCATCATTATCTTTCCTGCCGTTGTGATCTTCACTTATATCTTGTTGTCCAGAGCTACTTCGTATCCTTTATTGATGCTAGTTGTGCTACGTTGTGACCTCATTAGTGTTCTAGGCTCGCGTCTCTAGTCCGGTCTAGCCTAGGACCAGCACAGTAACGTCGTTGAGCGTTTATTCAACATTGCATCTTTGAATTAATTATTGCTAATCTTTTGCTACCATATATAGCCAACCCAGCTCCACATATTTCTACATCGTGTATACATACGTTCTCCTCGCAATCCTTTTACACAATCTTCGGAGTTATTTGACACCGCTGGTTGCCTGTCACCACCTGTCGCATGGTAAGAACTTGTAAGATATTGATATTTGCTTTACTGTGAGCACGTTACAACCACATCCTAGTAGTTCATAGGAACATTATTCTCGAATTTTGTTTCTTGTTTCTACTAATCATGACAGGTTCCGGAGAAAGAAGTTCTTGGACGACGAACACATCTTCACCATCACGAGAGTTGGGACAACACACACAAGCACATGGTCAGGTTATCTCTTTAACATCATTTGAGGGTAGATTTAATCCTGCTATTTATCTAGCTTGGGAGCTTGAAGTAGAACAAGTTTTTAGTTACCAGGACTTTTCTGAACTTGAGCGAGTACGAGCTGCCACTAGAGCATTTACCGGTTTTGCTTCTGTTTGGTGGAGTGTGCATTGTAAGAAAAACATTGATAACCAACCCACAACTTGGAAAGATTTGAAACATATAATGAGACAACAATTTTTCCCTCCTTACTATCGTCGTGAATTGCTTCGCAAATTTGAACAATTTAAAAAAGGCAATAACACTGTTCATGCTTACTACCAAGAGTTCAAATCTTATATGCATTATTGTGACATAGAAGAATCTGAGGATGATACAAGGAATAGATTTTTTGGTGGTTTGAACCATGATATTCAGGCAAGATTTAGGTATATTCCTCGTTGCATTACTGGTATGTATGTTCGTGCTTGTACCTTTGAGAGACAGTTACAAGAGGATGCATTGGGTGACTACAACAACTACTATTCCAATTCATGCTCACTACCATCGGTTGATTCCTCCACCGTTGCACCTACTAGAGAAGCCACACCTCAGATTGTGAGTGCGACATCATCTCAAGTGTATGGTATATTGTCATTGTCCATACCAACATCAGCTACATCTTTGCGACAAGGTAATAGTAAAGGTATTGATGATATAACTTCACATGAGAATGATGCATCCCTAATTAACTTAAATACATCATGTGTTGAGTTTCCTGTTGATTTGAGCACGCCACCTATTTTAGAGAATCATGTTACTATCATGAATGCATCATGTGATCAAACAACTGAAATACCAACAATTTTGAGTGCACCCATTGAAATAACTATTGATGCAAAAGAACCAATGTTTAATCATTTTGATATGACCTCTAATCTTGGTGATGATTCTGTGTCCAATGACTTACTTCATGTTTGCTTATTTAAGCATGTTGTAGCATGTAAATTTGATGCAAGTAAGGTTTATTCACCAATGTTGGGATGGTTTAATGATGAATATTGTCAATCTTTTGATAGGAATAAGAGCTTCACTTATATGTGCAAACTGAGTTGCAATATTTTCATGCCTTCTACTTATGATAATATTTTGGCTTTATATTTTATGATCTATGAAAGTTACTCATGTATACATGTGTCATATGTGCAAAAATCAAGGGAAGTAAAATGGATGACATATACATATACAACATGTATACCTTGTCTCTTTTGTTAGCCACATTTCAGATTAAGCAACGCCGAGGACGGCTTTGTTTTCAAAAAGGGGAGGATGATGAGGACATGACTACCTTGGATACGACCAAAAATATTGCATACATGCATATTTGTCACGCGATTTCTAGTGCAAACTATTCAATAATCTATTTATGTTATGCAGAATAAAAATACTTCACACACTTTTGTGTTTTGTCTAATTTCAGGTGTATGGGACATTTGTACAATTCACATATGAAGATAAGGGAGAAAGAGATGTTTAAGTGTTGTTCAAAAAGTTCTCTCACGTCACTTTTGGGTCAAGAGAAGATAGAGTCCAAGTCTCTCACGTCCTGGATTCAGATTCGGACTGCACAGACATACCTGACTCAAAACGCCAACAAATTTTTGATACGGACTCCGAATTGGGTGATTCTTTTTGGTTGGAATCTAGATTTTGTGCTCTTTCCAGCCCAATTGGATTCACCTTCAAATTCGTCCGGAGCGTTGAGATATCGACAAAACAATCAGACGCTGCAGCAGAATCCGAGTCAAACAACAAGTCCAAAGGTGTTGCATCACCTCCACTTGGGCCCATGAGCCTTGTACGACCTAGGGTTGGTTTTAAGATGCCTTGGGACGTTCTCCCACCTCCTTGGCCACCACCCCTTCCTCCTATATAAGTAGATCCATCTAGTAGCTTTTTCCTTGGGATTTGTTTAGTTAAAAGTTAGCCATTGCAACTTCGTGTACTTCGTTTGTGTCCAACGACCAGACCAAGACCGCTTATGGATCCCCACCTTTATCAATACTTCATAAATATTCGCAATATTCAGATTGCTTTATCATATTCTTGCTTGTTCTTCGATTGCTTGCAGGAATAGACCTTCGTGGTCTGGTTGATTGTGCTCCAGCATGGTCAATAACCTCCCAGAGTTGGTTTAGCGATTGCTAAGGCGCAACGTCGTGCATGTTTGTAGTCGGATCATCAAAGTCATCTTCACCAAATTGATAGTTATCATCTCATCGAAAGATCGGGACACCCCGACTCTATCAGAAGAGAAGGTATGTGCGCGTGAGAGGAGTCGAAATCGAAAGAACGTGTTTGTTCGAGAGACACTGAGGAAGACTACTATATATCAATGGTGCATGTAGGCGGGAATTAAACAAAGGGATGGTCTTATTTATTTCGGGGATATAGGTGAAGAGTGAGAGGGGGGGGTAGCTAGAAGGAGATTGTTAAGTGTGAGTGTGTGTTTTACCCATCCAGGCGGAAGTTATGTGCACACAAGAGGAGAACGATTCGATGTGGCGTTAGGATTGAGGGTAATTAACTACGTATGGAGACATAGAGACCTTGAACGTGCATGTGTGAGAGGTATACATGTATACGTGGGATGTGTGTGTGCGCGCGCGCATGATCGAGATAAAAGAAAGAAGTCATAAGTCATAAGATCAATGACATGGGAGAGACGGATCGGTATGACAATATGCATGCATGTGAGAATGTAGGGAAGAAGGCCCGACAATTGAGCATGTGTTTTTGTCTTTAAGGGATAGTGGCGTGGGCTGGAGCATGCATCTATGGCGAGCAGAGGGGTGAGGCACAACGGTTGTGCAAAAGATATCAACCTATAAATGCATATGTATGGAGAGACATATATAGTGTGGGTGATAGGAAGCAAGACTCCGTGCGAGAAAGAAATGTTGACGGAGAAACTACAGATAGATACAGAGATGGAGATGCTAGCTAGAGGGACATCCGCTAGTTTGGGTGTTGGAGATGACCGCCGGGTGGTTCAGAGGGTGAAGTTATATATGTGTGTGAGAAAAAAAGAGGGCACTTGACTGCATGTAGAGAGAAACATATGTAGTGTGTGTGATAGGAATCAAGAGTGAGGGCGAGAAAGAAGGTTGATGGAGAAACAGATAAATAGAAAGATAAAGATGCTAGCTAGTGTGCGTTAGAGATAGGAGTCGAGTGGATCAGAAGGCTGAGTTATGTGTGTGGGTGTGAGAGAGATAGAGAGAGGGTGCATGTGAGTCACATACAAACAGATATCAGAGAGAAATGAGATCCCGAGAGACGGAGTTTTGTGTCTGTGAGAGAGAAAGATATTTCACAACGAGAGTGATAGCTAGAGAGACATATGAGGGAACACAAGATATCTCTAGGGAGAGAGAGTGTGTGTGAGCGACATACAAGAGAACAATGGAGAAATATGAGACCCTGGGAGACAGAGTTTGTGTTTGTGTGTGAGAAAGAGATATTTAAGAGGAAGAGTCGTAGGTTCTCATATCTAAGGAGCGAAAGACATCTCTGTATGAGGGGTGTGCGAGTGGCACACATGGGAATAGTAGAGAGAAATGAGACCCCGGGAGACAAAGTTTTGTGTTTGTGTGAGAGAAAGAGATTCCACATGGAGAATCATAGTTAGAGACACATAGCAGGGAGCGAGATATACTTAGAGAGAGATAGAGTGATGAAGGTCGAGGGAGAGAGTACCGTCAGTGTGTTACGAAGATAAAAGATCATTGTCGACATACAGGTAGCACGAGAGATACCTGAGAGACGATGAACGCGTATAGGTCCAGAGAGATAGTCCTATATAAGCATGAGTGATAGCTATATGAGACGAATATCTGGATTAAAGGGGATTCAAATATTTAAACTGGAGATCACGACATCGATAATATCATAACGCAAATTGGTGTATCAAACATGCATATTCATTTGAATTTGGGCACACGTGTAATGTTATATAGTTTATCAATATTGGTGATCCATAGATTCTTTAATTACAAACAATGCATGGTTTATATGCAATTAATGTCTAAACAGGATTACACTATATGTTGCGTGTGTGAAACACATTATACATGTTTGAGAAGTAAAAAAAACCCGCATGAAACACACATTAATTGGAGACAGTTAGCGAGGAATGCATACATTGGATTTCAACATAAAGTGGTTTCAAATATTTGAAAATCCAAATTGATGGATACAACCTTATGAATCTGAGATCATGCCATTTGTAAACCATATTTATGTATAAATGGTGTTGTGCTTTTGAAAGTATATATAAAAAATGATGTATATAGAATTTAATTCCAATTGAAAATGGATCCCGCCCGAAAAAAATAGAATACAAACGGGATTCGAATTGAGTTGGCACGGTAAACGTGCACTCTGCAAAATTTGAACGAAGCGGGGAAAGTCGCAGTAACCGCCCGAAACCAAAATCTGCGAGATGGAAATTACTACTGCCTATCCCTGCCACGCAAAGCCTATCTGCTGGATTTCTATAGGTTTCGATAGGGGTAGGTTTGTAATTTCACCCAAACGTGACGTAACCGCCTCTCACCCGGATTCATACACGGTGGGCGCCAAAACACAGTGTGTCCTCGGCCGAAATCGACTCCCTCCCCGATTCATATTCATACACGGTGGGCGCCAAAAACAAACTCTCATCGGCAAATATTCGGTGTATGCGAGATTACCGTCCTATCCCCAACCGACTAATATTGCTGTGATGTAGTAGAAATTTGAAACAGGGGCTAAGTTTGTAAATTTCCTCGCATTTGAGACAAGCGCGCCCTGAATACATGGTTCCCCCCTTCCTCTCTACCTCCCTTTTCCCCATTCGTACTCCATGGGCGCCAAAACACCCTCTCCACCCCACCCTCCTCCGTCCGCCGCCGTCCGCCACCCCATCCACCGCCGTCCTCCTCCACCATGCCGAAGCTGATACCCCGACGCCGCCGTCCATTACAAGAGATCGACCTCTCTCATCCACGGCTTCGGACCGGGATCCTTGCATCCCGTCCTCTCGCTTCATCCCCGCCGCCGTCCACCTTGCTGGCGCCGCTCCCACGACCATCTCGTCCACCGCGCCCCGCCGCCACCGTCTACCCTCCTAGATCTGCTTCCACGCTGCTGAGAGCCATCGCTACCGCAACACCGTCAAATGCTCAGCAGATGCATACACGGCGCCGCACCAGAGGCGGTACTCTTTCGTATTTGCTCAACTTATTTATCGCAGCAAGAAAATAGATCGCCACTACTTTACTCCGATTTCTTGTCTTAGTTGCGAAGTTGCCTTTGTCCGGTTTGCACCTTCAGATCCGCCATGGCATGCTCAACACTATGCTCCCAATGCTTATGGTTTTCCCCTTTTATATTCCACACTAGTTAAATCACAATAGACTAAATTTCAAAATTGGGTCAGTCGATTTTTCAGAGCTCGCCGATGTGAATGAAGGGGCTCGGGTGGTTGTGGGGCCTCGCCAAACGAAGAAAATCGACACGGGTGGGGGTTGGGGCGGGGGTGGGGGTGGGGGTGGCGGAGGAACACAGGCGGTGGGGGCCGGTGGTCCGGCCGGCGGCCCGTGCGGTGTTCTGTATGGGAAGAATCAAATACGAGGAAGAAGAAGGGTTAGGAGACGTAGGATCTTCATCCAACCGCCTGAAATGGTCGAGAGACTACTGGGAGTTGCATTCTTAATGCGCTCTGGTTCATCATGTGTGGGCACTGCGCAACCAACATTTTATTATCCAAAATCTGCTTGCTCTTCTTTACCATGTTCCTCTTCCGTTCTTCTTTAATATGTACTCTCTCCGTTCCTAAATACAAGTCTTTGTATAGATTCCACCATGGACTACATATGGAGCAAAATGAGTGAATCTACACTCTAAAATGTATCTGGATACATCTGTATGTGATCCATAGTGGAAATCTCTACCAAGACTTATATTTTGGAACGGAGGGAGTATGATAGTAGTACAATATGTTCCTTGTACTGAAGATGAGCAGGGACATTTGCAGTGTAGAGGTCTATACGGTCGGTTGTGATGGACACTTTGAGCCTCTTTGATTCGTAGGATTTTGTAAACATAGGAATAGGATTTGTAGTGGCCTGCCCACTTGAATCCTATAAGAATAGCAAGGAAATGCGGGGAGCTGTGTCGCCTTTGAGAGTTACACTGATATTAACAGTACCGCACCTTCACTTGAAGAGAGCTGGTATCCGAAGCCTTTCTAGCCGTACCGGCAATACTAGCACATATATTCCAGCAAGTTCCACTTTGCTGATTTTACTCTGATGCTTAAGGTTTTCCCGTTATATCTACACTATGATCTGTGTAGCTGCTTTGTGTCGCACTAGCAGCAGTCCACTCTTGAAGCTAAACACTGCAATGACTTACAAAATTGGCACCAAGGCATTGAGTGCCATTCTGGATGCAATGAAACTCATACGCTCCCCACCTGTTGACTCTTGTTCAGAATATGATCCTAATGACTCTTGTTCAAAATTGCCACATATAGAGAGACAACATGGAATTGCATTTCTTTGGGCGCTGTGATTCATCATGAGTGGGCAACCAACATTGTATGCAATGAAGCGGAACCTCAAGAATATGCTTCCTCTTCTGTTCTTTAACATGTTCCTCTTTGTTTATTCTGTATTTAGTACGTACAGTATGTTCCTTGTCAGGAAGGGGCGCAGGGACATCTGCAGTCAACAGCTGATAGAGCTGGCCTGTACGTGATCGATAGGCTTTCAATTACTAGCGGCAATACAACACCGTATTTTCAAGCCAGTTCCACTTTCCCGATTTATATATCGTGGTTATGGTGTACCCCTGTTATGTACACTATGATCTGCCTAGTTGTTGTGTGCTCTTGTTATCATGGTTTGGCAATAAACTCTCTATACAGTATATTATGAACCTATCATCTGCCAACTATCCTTACTTCTGGAGCCTATTTTTTGTGTACTTGTGCCAGATTATATAAATGCACGCACCATATTACAGCACACATGAGCTCTCTCATCAGAATCCAGTGATAGCACACAAGTGTTTACAGGGGCGCCCCTATATTAGAATATCATCTGCATTACAAAGATAATCTCACAACTATTTATGTTTTCATGGTTCTCAGATATTATACGCAATTACAGTGAATATCAGAATCCGCGCATCAGAAGAATATTGTGGAACACTGCAATGACTTACAAAATTGGCACCAAGGCATTGAGTGCCATTCTGGATGCAATGAAACTCATACGCTCCCCACCTGTTGATTCTTGTTCAGAATATCATCCTAATGACTATTCTAACCTCGAGGAGTCAAAGGCAGATGGCCTGTCCTGTTCACCCATCAAGGTGCCTGTTCTAATTTGGCAAGGTTTTATTGATTGCGCGTATCTTGCATATGTTGTCTTGCATTTCTTCTACTTTGTTGCACCGCCATCTGCTTAGTTTACTCATCATATAACTCGAGATGCCATGCCCATCCATTATCAATACATATTCCATCTGTCATCATACCATGTTTTTCCACTCAAATGTTGTTCTTGTGCATCAGACATCAAAAAGGAAGAGGGTGATTGCCGAACCTGAAGGAGCACCAGCAAAGTCCTTGAAAAACTGGTGGTGCCGGAGAAATCAGACAGCACCCCACTTATATTGGCTGTACAACCAGTGACACAAAACGTAGGACCGACTCCAGCAGACTGTACCCATACTTCACTGGCCACACCACTAGCCCCACCACACAGGACCTGCACTCCAGCAAAAGGTATACCGATTTCATTTGCCATAGCACCAGCCGTACCACAGAAAAATCCCACTCCAGCAAAAAGTACAGCAAGTCCACCGGCCGAAGACCTATCCCAACTGCAGAGACGGCCAATTCCTGCAGATTGGAACCCCATTCCATTTATTCCCAGTTTAAAAGACAATGCTTTCAATGTTGTTAGGGACTACGTGCATATATTCCCATCATGGGAAGATTATAGTGAAGACAAACACCATTTTCACATCTTCCTGTCCAACTTACGTGTAAGTGCTATTATTCATGGTTATTATTTTCCTGTTTTCTGCTGATTGAACACATCAATGATTTACATTACATTGTTGTAACTAGGCGAGGGTCAATCTGGATAGTCATGACGAGCAAAGCTTGCTTGTGCTTTTCAAGGAAGCATTGCAGCAGTATCGGTGTTACCTGAGGAAATCACACTTTGATGGCAAGTCTATAAACGAATTTCCGGTGAAGTCTCCTGTGCTAAATTTAGAAGACATTGAATGGAAAAACCTTGTTATGCACTGGTCTCGTTCCCAGGATGAGGTACTGTCTATGAAATCACATGACAATTTGAACTTCTACTTTTCCGCATGTGCCTTACGGATCTTTTTTGCAGGAAATCTGCTCGAAGAAGAATTCCGGTTTGAAAAGAACGACAGGATATCGCAAATATGCTGCCCGCTGCTTTGCTCTTGTTAGTACCTGTTGTCCTGTATCACTGTACTTGCATACATACCTGGTTCATTATGTGACAGCAGTATGCATGATAGCTTGCTTATCAATTGTTCGCTCCAAATTATCTGATCTGTATGAATGGTTACATTAGTGTAGAATATATCCAATGCCAATGAATTTTTTTAGCTCTGCATTGTTCTTGTAAGTACATGCTGTCCTTTATCAGTGTACTTATATTGACAGGTAGTTGTTCATGTACCATCACTCTGCAGCTTATTTTCCTTTGCCCTCCATTTTCTACACATCAGATCTATATTTACTCTTACCATAAGGTTGGTACTGAAGAAGTTTAGCTGTGCATTGCTCTTGGCTGTGCCTTTTGCCTGTATCGCTGCACATACATTTATAGCTACTTGGTTATGTAGCATCACTCTTCATCTTATCTTAAATATTCTCCATTTTTTCGTATATTATCACATCTATATTTACTCTTAACAAAATGTAGAATAAAGGCAATGCTTATGAAGAAGATTCTGTGGTAAACTTCTTGAATTGCCCCCCCCCCATCAGCATGGACAAGGGCTTTATAGAGCCTGTCTTCACCAGTAATGTAAGTTTGTCCTTCTCAAGCCTTCAAACTTTGTTGTGTATATTTGGTTAGGCATGACTGCAACAGCTGTTTATTTTTGGTGTTTGCATCAAATTGCATGTTTAAAGTTTATTATGTAGTTCATAAACAAAAGTTTGTCCTTCTCAATTTAAGTTTTCAGTTGTACAACCAAGTTCCTTCTTCATACCATGTAAATTAAACTATACAGAGCAAGTGATCTTCTTTTGCACTGCATGTATGCTTCTGTTCTTCATCCGTAATCCAGTGGTGTGGTGAACCTACCCACTACAGCACAATGTCATATTCTGCAATGTCTTAACTATGAACAATGTCATATCATTCTACTATTATTTAAACCGTCTCTTTATTTGCCAATCTGAAATGGGATAAATTGACAGCACACTAACCATTGATACTTATGAGTTCTTGATCTGTAATCCAGTGGTGTCGTGAAGCTGCCAACTCCTTCACAATGTCATTTCCTGCCATGTCTTGACCTGAACAATACCATATTGTGTTAATGCAATTTTAAACTGTGTCACTTTATTCGTCAGTAAGAAATGTGATGAATTGTCAGCACTGATACTTTTATGTGCAAAACCTGTCATCTGTCTGCTTGTTTATCTTTCAGAGTGAGGAAGATATAAGTGTTGAACAAGCGCAGTCTCATCATCTTGCTCAGCTGCTTGCGCTGCAGCTCCCCAGCAGGGCTAACCTTTCTTGAACTCTATTGAAGTGCTGTCGGTTTTGTATATTATTTTGTCGGCGTGTTTATTTGCACTGGTGGCGATCTTTGATGCCCAGTGTATGTAATCTGCTGTCTGCTTGTGCTTTATTATCATAGTGGCGAACTTTGATGCCCAGTGGATGTAATATGCCGTAATTTCTTTATTGTATAGTCTAGGTTTTTTCTTATTCACGATGCTGCAGTTATTTTACTGTATATATATCCTGTCTTCGCAGTAAACCGGCCAAACCGTAAAATTACGGTACATAATCGGGCCGTCATGCAATCACGATGTATGATCCGCATCATGGGCCCCGTCATCTTGGTCCGTTAAAAGGCCAAAAGTAAACTGGCCCACTAGTAGATTCGGGCCTTTAATAGGCCGAGTAACCCCCGGCCCTCTTTTCGCAAGAAAACTCAATGGGCTTTTAGGAGGCTGAGAAGTAGGTTGGGCCTGAAACGTGCCGAACAGCTCACGGGCCGGCAGCAGCCCGAAATGGACCCCGGCCCATGATTGTGCGAATCAAATCACGGGCTTTTAACAGGCCAAAATTGTCTCGGTCCTTATTTGGCCCAATCAGATATCGGCTGCGAGCAGGCCGGATGCAAACCGGGCCGTAGTTAGGCCCAACTATATGACGGGCTTTTAACAGGCCGAAATTAATATAGGGCCGAAATGTTAAACGGGCCCTTAACAGGCCGAAACTAATATCAGGCCGAATTACTAAATGGGCCTTTAGCAAGTGGGCCCAAAAGCATAGCGTCCAGTTGACGGGCCGAATCTGATATGGGCCATAATTTAGCCCAAAGCCTCTTAAAGGGCCGGACCTGATCTGGGCCGTAATTTGGCCCAGAACGTGGTAGGCTTTTAACGGGCCGGATCTCATATGGGCCATTATTAGGCCCGGAACGTGGCAGGCCATTAATGGACCGGATCAAATATGGGCCGACATTTGGCCCAAAACATGGCAGCCAGTTAATGGGCCGGCCTACTAGGGTCCTCAAAATCTTGTGGGCCTACAGCTGGGCCGGCCCATTAATGTCGGCGAAATCTCGTGGGCCTTTAGCTGGGCCGGCCCATTATGATCCGCAAGAATCTTGTGGGCCTTTACCTGGGCCGGCCCATTATGGCACACAAAAATCTTGTGGGCCTTTACCTGGGCCGGCCCATTATGGCCCGCAAAATCTTGTGGGCCTTTAGCTGGGCCAGCCCATTATGGTCCGCAAAATCTCGTGGGCCTTTAGCTGGGCCGGCCCATTATGGTCCGCAAAATCTTGTGGGCCTTTAGTTGGGCCGGCCCATTTAAACTTGATGGGCCGGTCCACGTGTCAACATATCATAGGCGCGTCTCGCCCATTGGATGAGTGACACCTGTGCCAACGCGGACCTGACACGTGTCTCCTCCAGCCAATGATGATTTTACACGTGGAAAATCCCCATTGGTCGGGGCTGTTAACGCGTTATCGGATCCAAAACCCGACCTGATAGCTTAACAACGTTCCATTACGGTGGATGCCACGTGTTGGTCACCCTTGACGAAAGCACTTCTGTGACGCGCGATTTATCGTCATGGACGTGGACACTTCCGTGATGAAAATTTTGGTAATGTCATGGAACACTTATACGACAGCACAGGTATGACTATCTTGATTCTGTCATAAAATCGTCGTGGATGTACATGCATGACAAAAAACGTGACCTACTGTGACAAACACGTATAATCACGGAAGTGTATTTTTTTGTAGTGTATAAAGTATGCTATGCTGTGTACCAGACCAATTATATACCTTGCTCTGAGTTTGGCAAGGGAGTATAATTTTGATCTAGGAGTAGATCACTAGACAACGGTCAAGATTATCCTTAGTAAGGACTAAGGAAATGTTTCTCGGTGATGGGGGTGATAAAGAGTTGCGTCGTAAAGAGTTGCGTCGATGCAAGCTTTAACACCAATCTAGATGACTCTAAGTCTCAATCTGGATACATATTGAAAGTGGGAGCAATTAGCTAGAGTAGCTCCATGCAGAGCATTGTAGACATAAAATATTTGCAAAATACATATGGCTGTGAATGTGACAGACCCGTTGACTAAACTTATCTCACAAGAAAAACATGATCACACCTTAGTACTCTTTGGGTGTTAATCACATAGCAATGTGAACTAGATTATTGACTCTAGTAAACCCTTCGGGTGTTGATCACATGACAATGTGAATATGGGTGTTAATCACATACAGATGTGAATATTGGTGTTAAATCACATGGTGATGTGAACTAGATTATTGACTCTAGTGCAAGTGGGAGACTGAAGGAAATATGCCCTAGAGGCAATAATAAAGTTATTATTTATTTCCCTATATCATGATAAATGTTTATTATTCATGCTAGAATTGTATTAACCGGAAACTTAGTACATGTGTGAATACATAGACAAACAGACTGTCACTAGTATGCCTCTACTTGACTAGCTCGTTGAATCAAAGATGGTTAAGTTTCCTAGCCATAGACATGAGTTGTCATTTGATTAACGGGATCACATCACTAGAGAATGATGTGATTGACTTGACCCATTCCGTTAGCTTAGCACTTGATCATTTCGTATGTTGCTATTGCTTTCTTCATGACTTATACATGTTCCTATGACTATGAGATTATGCAACTCCTGAATACCGGAGGAACACTTTGTGTGCTACCAAACGTCACAACGTAACTGGGTGATTATAAAGGTGCTCTACAGGTGTCTCCCATGGTACTTGTTGAGTTGGCATAGATCGAGATTAGGATTTGTCACTCCGATTGTCGGAGAGGTATCTCTGGGCCCTCTCGGTAATGCACATCACTATAAGCCTTGCAAGCAATGTGACTAATGAGTTAGTTGCGGGATGATGCATTATGGAACGAGTAAAGAGACTTGACGGTAACGAGATTGAATTAGGTATTGAGATACCGATGATCGAATCTCGGGCAAGTAACGTACCGATGACAAAGGGAACAACGTATGTTGTTATGCGGTTCGACCGATAAAGATCTTCGTAGAATATGTAGGAGCCAATATGGGCATCCAGGTTCCGCTATTGGTTATTGACCAGAGAGGTGTCTCGGTCATGTCTACATAGTTTTCGAACCCATAGGGTCCGCAGGCTTAACGTTCATTGACGTTATAGTATTATATGAGTTATGTATGTTGGTATCCGAATATTGTTCTGAGTCCCAGATGAGATCACGGACATGACGAGGAACTCCAGAATGGTCCGAAGATAAAGTTTAATATATGGGATAATAGTGTTTGGTCTCCGGAAGGGTTCCAGAATTTACCGGAAGGGGTTCCGGATGTTTTCCCGAAATGTTTGGGTACGAGAACACGTTATTTCGGCCAAAGGGGAAAGCCCACAAGGTTTTTGGAAAGCGCAAAAGGAAGTTTGCGGAGTCCAGGGGCCAGACCCCAGGGTCCCATGCGTATCGGTCCAGACGCCGGGAACCCTGGCGTCTAGCCTTGGAGTCCGAGAAGGACTCTTGCCTTTCGGGTGAAACCGACTTTGTGGAGGCTTTTACTCCAAGTTTCGACCCCAAGGCTCAACATATAAATAGAGGGGCAGGGCTAGGACCAAAGACACATCAAGAAACACCAAACCGTGTGCCGGCAATCCCGTCCCCTCTAGTTTATCCTCCGTCATAGTCTTCGTAGTGCTTAGGCGAAGCCCTGCGGAGATTGTTCTTCACCAACACCGTCACATGCCGTCGTGTTGCCGGAACTCATCTACTACTTCACCCGTCATGCTGGATCAAGAAGGCGAGGACGTCATCGAGCTGAACGTGTGCTGAACGCGGAGGTGCCGTAGTTTTGGTACTTTATTGGTACGGATCGTGAAGGTGTACGACTACATCAACCGCGTTGATAAATGCTTCCGCTTACGGTCTACGAGGGTACGTGGACTACACTCTCCCCTCTCGTTGCTATGCATCACCATGATCTTGCATGTGCGTAGGCTTTTTTTTTTGAAATTACTACATTCCCCAACACTTCCCTCCTATCCCTTCTTCCTCTAGTCCTCTCTCTCAACCCTCTCTCTCTGCGCAGGACAAAGACGCCATGGATGGCTGCCCGTCCGCGCCATCCAGCCGCTCGGCCACCAGGAGCCCAAGTCAGGCGCCCGCGTTGACCCCGTCCTCGTCCATGTACCTCGTCTCAGTGTGCATCGGCCCCTCCTCCGTCCAGATCCGTTTCACCGCTGCACCAAGTTCCACCGCCCCGTCCTCGCCTTGCCGGAGATGCCCCGCCTTCATCAAGTCCACGCCGCGGCCTCTACATCCTCTACATCGAGCAGGTGCTCGCCTGCTCGAGCCTCTGCCTCGCTTGCCCGTGTTGACCCCGTCCCAGTGCACGTGGGCCAGTCAACTCTGGCCGCTGGGCCGGCCCTTCTCCTCCTCTGCCTCCAGCGCCCGGGCTGCTATCGGGCCAGTCAGATTAGGCCCTTTGTGTTTTTTTGTCCGCTGCTATGAATTTGTCTATTTTCCAAAGAACATCTATTTTTCAGAAAAACCCCTAGTGTTCATGCATCTAATAACTAATTAACCATGCATCATATGTAAATAATTTATATATGTAAAATGCTTAGAATTTTATCTAGTTTCATAATATGTAACTTTCATCCATGTTAAAAATGTTTAAACTTGATGTTTGCATTCTTTTGCATAAATGACACGTTAAAAATGTTTTATTTCATAACTAAATAACTGTAGCTCAAAATTAAACAAACTTTAGATGTAAATGGGGTAGAAAAATGCATATATTAACATGACTCACTTATGTTTAACAACTCTAAAATAATGGTCTAGGGCAGAACATTAGCTAATTCAAAATATGGACATGAGGATTTTCCGGAACTGTTGTTTGTTGTTCCAGCCTCATTTAAACTTGCCTAGATAGGTAGTTTTCATATGTTTGACCTCTTGCCATGTTTAACAACATTTAATATTGTTGTACCTAAATGAGAGAGAACTAAATAACTCAAATGTGGTGTTTCGGCAATATGCAACTTGTTGCATATTGAGCTCCATTTAATTTGTTAGTATTGTTTATTGCACTTTGCCATGCCATGCCTCTTTAAACCGGACATGCATCATACTTGATTTTGCATCATGCCATGCTTATGTGGTGGTTGTTTACCATGTTGTTTGCTTATTTTCGGTTGCGCTTCTCCTTGATAGTTCCGGTAAAGGTGCATTTGTGATGATTCGTTCGACTATGTTGGTTCGTCTACTTCATGGTTTCGTTCTTCCTAGCGGGATTTCAGGCAAGATGACCATTACCCTCGATATCACTTCTATCTTTGCTTGCTAGTTGTTCGTTCTATCGCTATGTCACGCTTCCTACCACTTGTTTATCATGCCTACCATATTGCCATGTCAAGCCTCTAACCCACCTTCCTAGCAAACCGTTGTTTGGCTAAGTTACCGCTTTTGCTCAGCCCCTCTTATAGCGTTGTTAGTTGCAGGTGAAGTTGAAGATTGCTCCATGTTGGAACCTGAACATGTTGGGGTATCACAATATCTCTTATTTTAATTAATGCATCTATATACTTGGTAAAGGGTGGAAGGCTCGGCCTTATCCCTAGTGTTTTGTTGCACTCTTGCCGCCCTAGTTTCCGTCATACCGGTGTTATGTTCCTTGATTTTGCGTTCCTTACGCGGTTGGGGTTATGGGACACCCTTGACAGTTCGCCTTGAATAAAACTCCTCCAACAAGGCCCAATCTTGGTTTTAACATTTGCCTACCTACCACCTATACCTTTCCCTTGGGTTCTGCAGACTCAAGGGTCATCTTTATTTTGAACCCCCCCGGGACAATGCTCCTCTGAGTGTTGGTCCGAACCAGGCAACCTGCGGGGCCACCTCGGGGAAACTTGAGGGCTGGTTTTACTTGTAGCTTGACCTATCTGGTGTGCCTAGAGAACGAGATATGTGCAGATCCTATCGGGATTCTTCGGCACATTCGGGCGGACTTGCTGGTCTTGTTTTACCATTGTCGAAATGTCTTGTAACCGGGATTCCGATTCTGATCGGGTTGTTCCGGGAGAAGGAATATCCTTCGTTGACCGTGAGAACTTGTGATGGGCTAAGTTGGGACACCCCTGTAGGGTATAAACTTTCGAGAGCCGTGCCTGCGGTTATGTGGCAGATGGGAATTTGTTAATATCTGGTTGTAGAGAACTTGACACTTGACTTAATTAAAATGCATCAACAATGTGTGTAGCCATGATGGTCTCTTGTCGGCGGAGTCTGGGAAGTGAACACGGTTTGGGTTATGTTTGTACGTAAGTAGTTTCAGGATCACTTGTTGATCACTTCTAGCTTCACGACCATTGCGTAGCTTCTCATCTTACTCTTATTTACGTATGTTAGCCACCATATTTGCTTAGCGCTTGCTGCAACTCCACCTCATCACTTTATCCTACCCATAAGATTAAATAGTCTTGATCTCACGGGTTTTGAGATTGCTGAGTCCGCATGACTCACATATACTACCAAAACAGTTGCAGGTGCTGATGATACCAGTGCAGGTGATGCTACCGAACTCAAGTGGAAGTTCGACGAGGACCTTGGTCATTACTATGTTTCATTTCCCGATGATCAGTAGTGGAGCCCAGTTCAGACGATTGGGGATCTAGTATTTGGGGTTATCTTCTTTTCATTTGGATTTGTCTGTAGTCAGACTACGTGTACTCTGAATGATGTATAAATTATATGATCTTTGTGTGAAGTGGCGATTGTAAGCCAACTCTATTTATCCCTTTCTTATTCATTACATGTGATTGTGTGAAGATGACCCTTCTTGCGACAAAACCACAATGCGGTTATGCCTCTAAGTCGTGCCTCGACACGTGGGAGATATAGCCACATCGCGTTACACACAGATCGAGACCCCCCTACCCGAGATCCATCGGTTCTGACACCGACATTGGTGCTTTCATAGCGAGTTCCGTTGTTGGGTCACTGAAATGAATAATGGCTCGCTAATTCATCAACAACGCCATCTACGCCATGACCATCTTTTTCCCTGGCCAAGTCTCTCCGCCTGGCACTGTCGTACTGCGCACCAATCCGACCGGCCGCCTCGGCCAAGTTGGAAACTTTGCCCCCGGCCAGGAGATTAGGTTTGGGAACCTAGAGTTCACCGCGACTCTCGGGGAAATCTCACTCTATCAAAACCATCAACTCCCCTCGAAAAATCCACTGATATCAATGCTTTAACTTCAAAAGCGGTAAACCAGTTGGAAACTGATGTTGCATGAGGCCCGACCTTAAAGCCCGACCCCGTTAGGTCGACGGAGCTAGTTCCGGCCGAACACTACCTAGCCACAACCTCGGACGTCCCCAGAATGTATATACTACAGGTCAGTCCTGAATATTCATAGGGCATGGACCCATCAGACCTTTCATCATTGAACGAACTCCTAGACCGGATCCGAGCCATGGGAATCACCGACGCCCAGTCCTCGGTCTACGACCATATCGTGCTCAAGCCCGATAACAGGGAAATTTATATCCCACCCATCACACACCTCATCGCCACCATCGAGGAATTTGCTGAGGGCTCACAGTCCCCAAAGCTAAAACAGCCTACGTCCGGATTGGCAATTGTCTCACCCAGGCTTCGGGCCCAGAGTCAGATGTTCGCCCCGAAGAGAGCCCGGAACCAAGCCTCGACTTGAAACATGACCAAAAATCTACGCCGCAGTATGCAGACAGTCTGAATTCCAAACTCGGCGTACCAAATATCTCGGGAGTGCTCGACACTGGCGCCAGAGTTCCGGATACACACCCCATTGGAATGCAAAGTTTTTTCCCACCCACCCCCATGTCAAGTACTCCCCAAGTAACTCGGGAAACCCTGACACACGGGACTTGATGTACGTCAACCAACAACTCGGAGAAATGGTCCATCATTACTAGGCTAGATTCCTCCTGGTAAAGGACAAGATGATGGATTGTTGCGATCAAGAAATAATAGAGACCTTTTGGTTCAACTGCTGGGACGAAGGAATCTTGAATGCCCTCGCCCGTCGCCATGTGCAAAGCTGCACCGAAATATTAGACCTGGTACGCAAATATTGCACCTTGGAAAGCACCTGGAAAGCACAACAAATGCGCGTGGAATCAACCCATGTCGAGCAATCCGGAAAAGCTCAGGGGAAATGCATACACCCACGGCGGTCTCCCGAGCATGAGCCTGCCGAAAAGAAGAATAGACCCCTCGCCATACCTAGAACAGTCCTGGATGAGCTACTGGACAAACCATGCCCCATACACTCGGCCTTGCTGAACACAAATCCAACCGACATGCTTCGAGCTTATTGAGTGGTCAGGCAGGTGGCCAAGAGCGGCGAAGCTATCCTTGGACTCACAACCCCAGTAGACACTCAGCAACACCCCCATACAATGACAATGATGTTCTAATGATCTACGATACGTTCTCCTCAAATAATCAGAGAATAAGAGCCCTTCGAGAGCTTGGTCAAGTCCACCAGGTTACGGCCGTAAACTCAAGGACAGATACACCGATCACCTTCTATTAAGAAGACGAACCAAGGGCCCGCCCTGTCCAAACACCCGCCACACTAGCCCTCGACCCTACAGTGGACGACTTCTGACTAACCAAAGTGCTTATGGACGGAGGCAACCGTCTGAACCTCATCTACGAGGACACCCTTGACAAGATGAAGTTCGACATATCTCACGTCGAACAAAGCTATACTACCTTTCGAGGAATTATCCGTAGCAGAGAGGCGCGCTACTCCGGATGAGTCACCCTGGACATAGTATTCGGAACTCCCGAGAACTACGGGTCAGAAGAATTACTCTTCACATTGTGCCTTTCCATAGCGGATACCACGCCCTATTGGGGCGTGAGGCATTCTCCAGGTTTCAGGCCATACCACATTACATGTATATGAAAATCAAAATGCCAGGGCCCAATGGCATGATCACACTCGCAAGCGATCCGGATAGAGCCCTTCGAGCCAAAAATAAAACAGCGTCGCTTGCCCTTGAAGCATTATCTGAGGCTCTTGCAGCCGAAGAATTAACTACACTCCACACAAGGGTAGACAGGGAAGACATGGTCCTCAGTAAAAGGCCCAAATCCGCATCGTTCAAACCATTTGACGAAATAGTCAAATTCCAAGTGCATCCAACAGATCCCAACAAAACACCATCCGTTGGAGCCCAGCTGGACCCCGAACTTGATCAAGCACTATGGACATTCCTACGCAAGAACTGGGACATATTCGCATGGCACCCTTCTGATATGCCAGGAATCTCACGAAGACTAGCGGAGCATAGCCTGAACATAATCAAGGGCTTCAAGCCAGTAAAATAGGCACTGCGCCCATTTTTCGAACCCAAGCGTGAAGCCATGGGGGAGGAATTACCAAAACTACTTGAGGTCGGATTCATCTGAGAAATCAAACACCTCGAGTGGTTGGCAAATCTGGTCATGGTACCTAAGAAGGATAAATCATGGCGGCTATGCGTCGATTTTAAAGACCCAAATAAAGCCTGCCCTAAGGATCCCTTCCCTTACCCCGTATAGACCAGATCATCGACGCCACCGCCGGACACAACTCATTATGCTTTCTCGACGCCTACTCCGGATACCATCAAATCAAGATGAAGGAATCTGACCAAGCTACAACTGCGTTGATCACCCCCGGACCATTCTGCTTCAACACAATGCCCTTTGGGTTAAAGAACGCAGGCACCACATACCAACGCATGATTCAAACATGCCCGGGAAACCAAATCGGAAAAACAGTCAGAGCATATGTCGATGACATAGTCATTAAAACCAAACATGCCAGCCAGTTGGTGGACGACCTTCGCCAGATCTTTGAAAATTTGCGGGCTGATGATATACGGCTCAACCCGGGCAAATGCGTTTCGGGGTTCGCCCCGGAAAACGACTCGGATTCATTGTTTACCACAGGGGGATAGAGGCCAATTCGGCTAAAATCTGAGCTTTTTGTCCTAGCTAGCAATACCCACGGAGCTTAAACACGTCCAGAAGTTGGCAGGCTGCGTGGCAGCCCTGAGTCGCTTCATCTCCCTCCTTGGAGAAAAGGCACTGTCACTCTACAGACTGCTCAAAAAGGCTAAAAACTTCGAGTGGACTGATTAAGCAACCGTTGCACTGGAGGAAATAAAAACAATACTAGCGGGCAATCCCATATTAGCAGCACCCGACACTAGCGAACCCATGTTATTATACATCTCGGCCACAAATCAAGTGGTGAGCGTGGTACTCGTGGTAGAACGACAAGCGGAGGGCCACAAGTTCCAGGTGCAGAAGCCAGTCTACTATGCATCAAAAGTGCTTACCCCATGAAAATCTCGGTACCCACATTATCAGGAGATAGCCTATATAGTTTTCATGGCATCCCGAAAGCTCCGACACTACTTTCAAGAGTGATCAGTAATAGTGGTATCCGAGGTACCCTCTAATGACATCATTAACAATAGGGACTCCACAGGCCGCATCGCCAAATGGGCCTTAGAGCTCCTTCCCTTAGAAATTGTGTACAAACCGTGCCAGGCTATTAAATCTCAGGTGTTGGCCGATTTCCTGGCCGAATGGACAGAAGCCTAGCTCCGCCGAGAATATAGTACATATTCACATTAGACAATGTACTTTGACGGCTCCAAGATGTTAGCATGACTGGGGGTTGGGGTGATCCTTACATCTCCCATAGGCGATAATATCCAGCATGTCCTACAGATTATGTTCACAAATTCTAAGAATGCAGCCGAATACGAGGCCATGCTGTATGGTCTTTGGATGGCAACGTCAATGGGCATACAACGGCTCGAGGTGTGGTGAGACTCTAACCTCGCCATCTCCCAATTCAACGGCGAATTTGATGCCAAAGACCCGAAAATGGCGGCATATAGAAATATCGTCCTTAAAATATCAGCCTGGTTCAAAGGGTTAGAATTTCACCATATCTCTAGAGACAACAACCAAGCCGCGGATGTCCTCGCTCGCATGGGTGCTAACCGCGAACCGGTACCTAAGAACACCTTCTTAGAGCGGCTCTTCAAGCCATCCATAGTGTGGCAGGACGGGGACAAGGATGCGGCAGCCAATGGCCCCGAACAGATTGTCCCTCCGGAAATTGAGCCAGAAGACGACATCATCAATGGCTCAACACTTGAATAAACACCGTCGGCTCTCGAAGTCATGGCCATATTCGCACCATGGACCGAGCCATTCCTTGCCTATGTCCTATGGCAGGAGCTCCCTGATGATTAGACTGAGGCACGACGCATAGTCCAACATTCTAAAGCCTACAAGGTTCATGAGGGTGAGTTATACAAGAAAAGCACTACCGGAGTCCTCCAGAGATGCATATCCGAAGACGAGGGGCAATAACTTCTGGCCAAGATACATGCGGGCATGGGCGGACACCACGCGGTAGCTCGGGCTTTGGGAAGCAAAGCCTTCCGAGCAGGGTTTTTCTGGCCCATCACTCGTGCGGACGCACGCACGCTAGTCCAACACTGCGTTGGATGTCAGCTCTTTGTAAATCAAAGCCATATGCCCCCTACGGCTCTTCGGATAATCCCGATCACCTGGCCTTTGGCGGTTCGGGGGTCGACATGGTCGCACCACTTAAAGGGGGACTAAGAAAAAGAAATACTTACTGGTTATGGTCGACAAATTCACTAAATGGATTGAGGAAAAATCAGTAACCTCTGCAAAGTCTGGACCAGTCATCGACTTTATATCCGGTGTGGTACACTGTTACGGTGTTCTCCGCAGCATAATCATGGATAATGGATCCAATTTTACTGCCCAAGAAGTCAAAGACTGGTGCGCTAACATGGGCATTAAGCTCGACTATACTTCGGTGTATCACCCACAAACCAATGGACAGGTCAAACGGGCCAATGGACTAATCATGAGTGGCATAAAGCCCCGTCTAGTCCATTCCCTAAAGGAATCCGACTGTCATTGGGTAGAGGAGCTCGACTCCGTATTATGGGGACTGTGCACCCCCCCAATCGGTCAACATGATACACACCCTTTTTTATGGTACACGACGCAGAGGCAGTCCTTCCATGGGACCTCATCCATGACGCGCCTAGAGTGCGTATGTACGAAGAAAAGTAAGCCGAGTTGGATCGGCAGGATGACCTCGACATCCTAGAAGGAGAGTGCAACATAGCTCGGGGTCGCTCTACATTCTATGAACAATAGGACCGGCGCTACCAGAGTAGGAAGTTAGGGTGAAAGCATACAACGTAGGCGGACTCGTCCTCCATCTCCTTGAGAAGCGAAAGAACAAGCTCTCGCCTAAATGGGAAGGTCCTTTCATAATCGATGAAGTACTAGCAGGAGGAGCATATCGTCCTTGCAATCCAATAGATAACCGCCTCGAACCAAACCCATGGAACGCAACTCGGCTTCGGCGCTTCTATGGCTAGTGCAGCGCCGTCACCTTAACTACCATTTTATTTGTTCTAGTTTTTTCTTTTTTCTTTTTTAGTGTTAGCACTTCCCGGGCTATGTTCGGATAAACTGAACTGCGTTAAGCTCTTTAAGTATACATCTTCAAATGTACTATGCAGATCTACCTGGGGGCTCCTTTCAAGAAGCCAATCAATCTACTTTTCATGCACAGATTCGTCTTTGTCGTGTTTTGCACCCTTCCCGTACCATTTCAAGCCATCATATGCACCAATTTGACTTAAGTTTTTTGCCAAGATGGGTTGCCTGGCTCCTGTGCTTACCCCTTATGTTCCCGATTGTTAGGCTAGGGGGTAAAGGGAGCACCTCTGCGATTGCTATGACCAGGTCATCCATGTACGTACCTCAGACGGGTGAAGCCGAAAGCTAGCGCTCTTAAGAAAATAACGGGTGGGCCACGAGGGAAGTGAAAATAATTAGGTGTTCATCATTGAAATCCCGGGGTTGGTTCCCAACATGAGTAACACCCACATACTATAGGTATCCGGATACACCTTCTATGGTCAACATGACAAACACGAATAAAGGAACCCATGGAGGAACTATTTTCTTCAGAAGATGTTTCTTACGTTAAATAGTAATATAACATAACTCTCCGCACTCGCTTTTGTCTCTGGCTGGGGAGGCGGAAGCCGATGGCCGGTTAAGATAGCGTTTACAATGCGGATCAAGAAGGCTTGATGTACATTACATAGATACATTGAATGAAGCACCCCACTCCTTATCAATATTGTCCATCAAACTGTCCAGGGCATAGTCCTCTTGGGAGTACCGAGCAACAGGCATCACTTGGTCGTACACGAGGTGAAGTGGTATTTCTCGCCCGTCTGGCCCCGTCGGTCCAACACGAGCCATATGCTCTAGCTCGAGTTTGGTTAACCGGGTCTTTACCATCGCACAAGCCTCAAGCACACCTTCTCGGCAAGCCAATATATTCCATAATTCAAAACGATGCCGAGCTCCGTTGAAAGGATTGGCCAATTCGGCCATCCCTTCTGGAGGTGTCTTTGTCGACCATAACACCTTGACCATGCTCTTCATGGCTTTCCAAGCTCTCTCGTGCACAATGGACAACTCATTTAAAAGGTTCCCTCCAAATGAGTTGACCTCCTCCTTAGGCCGCCCAGTCAGGAGACCTAGCACAAGTCATTGCATGTCCTTTACATTCAGACACTATGAAAATTTACGTGCTCATCAGTTGAAATATCACTTACTGAACATGCCACCATTCAATTTCTGGTTCTCCTTAAGGGCTTGCACCAATTGAGTTTTCAAACCCTCAATTTCCTTGGACCATGGTTGGGTTTCCACCTTCAGTTTGTTCTTCTCCTCATGGCTTCGCGTCAGTACTCAATGGTCGGCTTCTTGCTGTGACTCAGCGTACCTTTGAGCTTCTCTGTCCGTGTCCATATCCTTTTGTACTTGACCTAAGGATTCAACTGCTATAAGGGAAGCTGGTGTTAAACAAGGTACCCTAAATAATTCCTGCGTTCTAAACTTTTCCCTCACCATGGGCTTCGCTGGTGAACTTCTTGATCGCCTCCAGTTTGGCTTTTGCATCAGCCAACTGTGTCTGGTTCAGCTCAAGGTCCTCAGACAACTTCTTATTCTGTTCCCTTGAAGCCTACAAAATATCACAAAATACATATATTCACAGGCCCTTAACTCAGACGTCCCACCCGAATCAAGGCTCGGGTGCTACTGGGTTAGGATTTATGTTTGGTTTTTAAACCAATCTCGCACCTGCATGTTGGTGGACAAGAGGTTGGCAATCCCCTCAAGACCTGTTCGAGCTGCTCCAAAGTATGCGTCCATCGAATTAAATGCATTGAACTCCTGATCGGAAAATGCAATGTGGCACAGGGATTCCCTTTGCCGTTGGTGATTCATCACACCTTCAACTTTGGAATTGGTAACAAAGACATCCCCGGGATCCTCCAGAGGCGGGTCTGCCATAAAAGCTTCCGCATTGATCCCGACCGGCGCCGAGGATCCCAGCCCGGGATTACGCCCTGGACCCTCCTGGACGTCTTTGGATGGTGGTGGTGGTGCCCTTCTTCTACAAATCTCAGTAATGTTACGGGTACCCATGGCGGCAACGATAAACGATAACCTGATCATAATCTCATATATACTACCTTTTTGTCGAAGGTGCGGTCGATGTAACTCCCGTTGCTTTGCGCTTGGAAGATTCATTATTGGTTGGTGTCGACGTGTTCAACACCGCTCCCCCTGGTGTTCGACGCGTGGTACGGAAACCCTTGGGAGTAGAAGTCAACATACTCGGGGTGGCGCGAGGAAAATGCTCTGTTCAGGAAGAGGCCTTCTTGCTACTTATAGGGAAGAGGGAAGGACCCTTGGATGATTAGCTATGAGGGCCACCTTGGTACCGTCAAGGCTTTCCTTGAAAAAAAACCATCCTTGAAATCAATGAATGTCTCCGGGTCATCATGAAATCCTGGGGCCTCATTGTGGGAATGTATCTCTTGTTGAGGAGAGGGGCAGCTGATGGTCTCGACCTGGTGCCTCCAATTCTATTTGAAAAAATAGTAAATCCGGTTAGTATACGGATGTAATGTCCAGACTGTGAAACGAAAACTTGAACTTACCCACTCTATGGGATTATAGCTTGCATAGCCATCCCTGTTCCTCAATTGGGACAATTCTTCGTCTTCTCCTTTGAAGAGATCAGCTAGTATGGCAGCCATTGCTGCCTGGTTATCCGGCCCCTACCGCTTGTAACGGGTCGCATCGTTTGTCCAGTTGTAGCACCATAAGGGGTGCATCCTTTGTTGAAGAGGCTGTACGCATTGGGAGATGGTGGCGGCCATCACGTCAACCATGGTTAACTTGCTATGGGTCAGCAGCCGAACCTTGGTGGCCAATCATAGCACCTCGCCACTTTCTTCTTGAGAAGGGCTCTTCGGCCGCTAGTTAAACTGCTTCTTTAGAGGAGCATCTGAATATTCGGGTAGGCCCCTCCAAACTGGCTCAAAAAGGGGACCGCCTTTGATATAAAACCATTCTGAGGTCCACTCTTTGGAATCCCTCTTCGGGGTCCCAATAGGATACCCTGTCTCGGCTATATGCCATCCCTCGGCTCCACCTACTTCAAAAATTGACCCCCCATGGATGCAGGGGACGAGGCAGAAATTTTTAAAGTATGAACCCCGACATGGATGGGGTCTCATCAGTACCATGGATGGCTCATTATGGAGACTTTGGGGCACACAGGGTGGCTGAAAATTATGAACCCCGACGTTGGAGGCTAGTTCGGGGGCTACTGATGAGACCTAGAGCAGGGGGTCCTCGGGCCACTGCCTCATCTCTCATGGGCCGAACAGGTGGGCCACACTACAGTTGCTAGAATATCGGACTATGAGGCAACTTTGTAACCAGACATGAGATCTTCGGTGCCTTAGTGTGTCCTCCAAGTCAAGATAGAAGATTCGGCATGTTTATTCCCTTGTTGTAGCCGACTATGTGTAACCCTAGTATCCCTGGTGTCTATATAAACCAGAGGGTTTAGTCCGTAGAGGCTAGAACAAGAACTATCATCCGACTTGCTTAAGGTTTAGTTTCTCTGATCTCTTGGTAGATCAACTATGTAATCATCCTATACACCTCAATATAATCAAGTAGGACATAGGGTTTTACCTCTTAGAGAGGGCCCGAACCTGGGTAAACATTGTGTCCTTCGTCCCTTGTTCCCCATTGATCTAAGATCCAGAACTTGGGACCCCCTACCCGAGATCCGCTGGTTTTGACACCGACAACCTCCAAATTGCTCCAATGAAGATTTACTTCCCCTCAAAGGGAAGGAACTTTGGTAACACATCCTCGTCTCCACTGGCTCCACTTATGGTTACTTCTTACCTTTACTTTGTGCAAGCCTTCTTGGTGTTGTATGATTTGCTTGCTTGTGTTGTTGCTGCTAGCATCATGTAGGTCATTCACCTAGTTGCATATTTAGACAACCTATTTGTTGCTAATCCTAATTTGTTAAGAAAAGCTAAAAATTTGCAGTTGCCTATTCACCCCCTTCTAGTCAACCGTATCGATCCTTTCAATTGCTTTACCAATTCTGTTGTCTCGGCCCTTGCAGTAGGCCACTAAAATCCGGGTCAAAAAACCTTGCTTACCAAGGTCTGAGGTGTTGCGTGAGGGGCGCACATACCAGAGTCAATTTTCAAGAGGAGCTCTTTTCCTTCATCCTTGTGGATGCATCGCTGGAGCACGCCGGTGACGCCGCGCTTGTACAATTCTCCTTCATGAATTTTGTATGATTTGGATCATCGAACGGTTCACTACGCATCTGTCTGATCCCCGGGTAGCTCCTTGCGTAGTAGGTATGCTAGGATGGGCTCGGTCTAGGCGCTATTACTGCCATGATCTCGTGTGTCGAGCAGGTCTCTTCTATTGCCGAGTCCGCAATCACCCATTCGTTAGGCTCGATGGCTGGTGGGGTGATCATCTCGGGAGCGGATTGCTCGGCTACCTCCGTGACACCTTGCCGTGTGACCGATGGTTTAAACAGTCATTCAAGTAAAGTCTTTTCTAGCACCGGGTCATGTTTAGCACAAATTATGGCAAGGATGTTGGCAGCTTGATTGTTATCTCTAGGTATATGGTGAAATTTCAGACCTTCAAAGCAGGCTGAAATAGTTATGACGACATTGTGATACACCGTCATTTTGGGTCTTTGGTGTCAAATTATCCATTAACTTGGGAGATTGAAGGTTCTAGTCTCCTCGGACCTCGAGACATTGAATGACCATGGATACTGCCATCCAGAGTCCGTGTGGTAGTGCTTCATACTCTGTTGTGTTGTTGAAATTGGTGTACATGATCTAAAGTACGTACTTGATATTATCGTGAGTTGGTGCAGTGAGGACCACCCCGCTCCTAAGCCAGCGAGCATCTTGGAGCCATCAAACTACATTGCCAAATTTGAGTATGTACTATACTCTTGATGGAGCTCGGCTACTTCCCACTCAGCTACGAAGTCAACCAACACCTAGAATTTAATAGCCTGGCATGGCCGATATCTGATTTTGAAAGGCAAGAGCTCGATGGCCCATTTTTTGATTCTGTTACATCCCAGATTTTCCCAAATCTGGTAAGTTAAAAAATTCACAAGGAATTAAAATTCTTATAGCAAATATCTATGATTTCCTAGGAATGCTTGTGATTGACTTTGATTTGCTTGATTGTTTGCATAGAAGGATGAAAATCCAAATGCAAACAGTGAATCCCTAGCTAGCTTTGTAGGAACCCAAGCCATTTTGAAATATTGTTGGGCAGAAGGCAAACCTAAATAAGTTCCAAGAATATCAAAGCCAAAATAATTTCCCTAAAATAATTTGAGTTGGTTTTATTTTGAAATCATTTCAAAAGACAGAGGGAATTATTTAAAAATAGATTTTCATTTTATTGGGCAGGAAATGAAATTTCATAAGTCCAAATAATATTCATGACTCTCTGCCAATCTTCTAAAATTAATTCCAAACACATTTGGTTTTGAAACCAAATTCAAATTTAAATAGGAATTATAAGTGCGGGAATTATATGTCCATTTGTCCAAACAAAATTTCAAACATTCCTAAATATTCTATTTGGAATTTAGAAAATGTTCTCTATTGGAAGGAAATTTAAAATCATTTGAATAAGAAAATTAGAAAGTAGAAATGGAGAGGAAAAAAATCCGAATCCCCTACCCCAAGGCCCAGCAAGCCAGGTTGGCTTAGCAGCAGGCGAGCCATCCCATCTCACCCCTGCACCCACTCTCTATCCCCTCTTTCCCACTGACTGGTGGAGCCCACCAATCAGGTCCACCCCCTAACCTCCCGCGCCCACGTTCTCACCCACACCCGCCCACACGCATGCCCACATACACCACTATGCACGCCTGCCGTGCACGCTAGCCCCGACAAGCATGCCCCTATAAATCCCTCTGCCGCCCTCATCCATTTGTCCCATTCGATTTGACCCGAGCGCCGCCAGGCTGCCGCCGGCAACCCCTCGAGCTCTGCCTCTAACCTAGGAACTCTGGTAGTGATTTCGGCCATCGCAATCCACCTCGAGCCCTGTCATGACTAGCGCTAGCTCCACCGCATCGTCACGAACCCCATGGACATCTCTAGCGAGGCCAAAGCCCCCTGGAAGCCCATGATCACCGGTGACCTGAGCCGTCCTCCACCGCGAGCACAATTCCAATGGTCACGAAGGTAATTTGGTCGGCACACCTTATCCATCATCTTCACCACACATATGCACGTCTCCCTGACCATTTGGTTTGTTCTGATGAGCTCCAAAACAACGTGTGCACCACCAGCTGAAGCTCTGCCACCGTGCCCGAACTCAAACGAGCCCGTCCCAGCAGCCTCATTCGTCCCCAGCTCCGGCCGACGCCACCAGCGACCCTGCAACACCCAGAACTCCCTGGAGCGCTGGATCCATTAAGAACGAGCCAACGTCATCGTCCCTAACTTCTCCGGCGACCAACTCCGGTGAGGCTGAAACCCTAAACCCCCTCCTTCTAATCTGAGCCGTTGGTCTAGATCCAATGCTCCACAGTCACTCACTTATCGAATCAGTATGGACCAATCAAAACACGCCAGGTGGCTCAGCCTTATCTAGAACAGAAAATCGAGTTAAATTAAATCTTTGGAAAATTGCAATTTTGTAGAAAAGTCCCTCAACTTCAATCTATCACAACTAATTATCTACAAGTCCAAATTAGATGAAACTTTCTGCAAAATGACCCTATGAAATCCACTTTCGTTCTATCTAGAAACATTTCATGTTTGAATAATTTCATGAATCGAAACTTAAAATGGGCATAACTTGCAGATGATAAATCCAAACTAAATGATTCTTTTTGCAAATTGGACCTAATGAAACATGTTTTCATCTGAGAACACTTAGGTTAAAATCTAAATAATTTTAAAAAGTATCTTAAACAGAATACAATATAATCCAGAATTCAACTAGAAATTAAATCTAATTAGGTTTAACTTTGAAATAAAATTTGTTTAATAAAACTATTATGATACAAATGAGTTCAGAAACAATAATGTGAACTTAGTAAATATTTGGCTTACCATTTGACTTCAAGATATTCAAATAACATTTGAATTAAAATTGAAATATAGTTTGAATATAACATTGAAACCCTAGGTTTAATTTGAATAAAACAAATGCAATGTGGTGTAATGAAATGAATTAAACCTAGTAAATATTTTGGAGTTAATATTTGACTATAAGGAAAGATGAACTAAAATTAAATTAAATCAAGTTTGAAAACTACAGAAACCAAATGAATGAACTAAGGTGAATATAATGGATCTATAAATGACTTTAGTGCAAACCAAATAAAACTAGTAAACCTTAGTAACGACATTGGATCGGTACTTGACTTTACTAGAAACAATTGAGTGTTTGAACTTGGTATTAAAATGGATTTTTATTTGACTTTATTAAACCAAAATCAAATAAATAAATTATATTAATTATCACTAGTGCAC
Organism: Triticum aestivum; assembly: GCF_018294505.1. NCBI lineage: Eukaryota > Viridiplantae > Streptophyta > Magnoliopsida > Poales > Poaceae > Triticum > Triticum aestivum. Next base: position 361,181,499 of record NC_057801.1, on the reverse strand, counting down.
CACCCTTTTATAAAAATGGTTCTTATCCCCTTCCGCAATGGAGTTTTAAACCGCCGCCGTGTCTATGTGTGATGGGGGGGGGTCCTTCCCACACGACTGAGATACCGTCAGGGATAGGCCCTTCAGTCACACACGTGGAGAAAATGAGCTACAATTATACAGGCCCAATCGTTTTCGTTCGTAAGTACATCCCACACGGTGAATCCAAGCCATACATTTCCGTTCGTAGGTACATCCCTACTACCTCTTGAGCTTGCGTTAGTTTTTCCCTTGAAGAGGAACGGGTGATGCAATAAAGTAGAGTAAGTATTTCCCTCAGTTTGAGAACAAAGGTATCAATCAAATAGGAGACAACGCACAAGTCACCAAATACCTACACAAAAAATCAACAACTTGCACCCAACACGATAAAGGGGTTGTCAATCCTTTCACGTTTGCTTGCAAAAGTGAGGCCTGATAGAGATAGATAAACGGTAAAGTAAATATTTTTGGTATTTTTGGTTTATAGATAAGATAGTAAAAGATTGCAAAATAGTAGATCGGAAACTAGTATGATGTAAAAGAGATTCAGTATGATGGAAAAGAGACCCGAGGGCCATAGGTTTCACTAGTGGCTTCTCTCAAGATAGCAAATAATACAGTGGGTGAACAAATTACTGCCGAGCAATTGATAGAAAAGCGCATAATTATGATGATGGCAATGATAATGAACATAGGCATCACGTCCGTGTCAAGTAGACCGAAACGATTCTGCATCTACTACTATTACTCCACACATCGACCGCTGTCCAGCATGCATCTAGAGTATTTAGTTCGTAAAGAACGGAGTAACGCATCAAGTAAGATGACATGATGTAGAGGAATTAACTCAAGAAATATGACTAAAACCCCATCTTTTTATCCTCGATGGCAACAATACAAATATGTGCCTTGCTGCCCCCACTGTCACTGGGAAAGGACACTGCATGATTGAATCCAAAGTAAGCACTTCTCCCATTGCAAGAAAAACCAATCTAGTAGGACAAACTAAACCGATAATTCAAAGAGACTTGCAAAGATATCAAATCATGCATATAAGAATACAGAGAAGAACCAAATAATATTCATAGATAATATGATCCTAAATCCACAATTCATCGGATCTCGGCAAACACACCGCAAAAGAATATTACATCGAATAGATCTCCAAGAACATCGAGGATAACATGGTATAGAGAATCAAAGAGAGAGAAGAAGCCATCTATATACTAGCTATGGACCCGTAGGTCTGTGGTAAACTACTCACGCTTCATCGGAGAGGCAATGGCGTTGATGTAGAAGCCCTCCATGATCGAATCCCTCCCCAGCAGGACGTTGGAAAAGGCCCCTAGATGGGATCTCACGGGTACAGAAGGTTGCGGCGGTGGAAAAGTGGTTTCGTGGCTCCCCTGGATGTTTTCAGGGTATAAGAGTATATATAGGCGAAGGAACTAGGTCAGGAGACCCACGAGGGGCCCATGAGGCAGGGGGCGCGCCCTACCCCCTGGGTGCACCCTCCACCATCGTGGCCGCCTCGTTGCGTCTCCAACTTCATCTCCAAGTCTAGTGGTTTGCTTCTGGTCCAAGAAAGATCATCGTGAAAGTTTCATTCTGTTTGGACTCCATTTGGTATTCCTTTTCTGCGAAACTCTAAATAGGCAAAAAATAGAAACTGGCACTGGCCTCTAGGTTAATAGGTTAGTCCCAAAAATAATATAAAATAACATATAAATGCCTATTGAACATCCAAAACAGATAATATAATAGCATGGAACAATCAAAAATTATATGTACGTTGGAGACGTATCAAGCATCCCCAAGCTTAATTCCTACTCATCCTCGAGTAGGTAAATGATAAAATAGAATTTTTTATGTGGAATGCTACCGAAGATATTTATCCATTTAATTCTCTTTATTGTGGCATGAATGTTCAGATCCGAAAGATTCAAAACAAATGTCTAATATTGACATAAAAACAATAATACTTCAATCATACTAACAAGGCAACTGTGTCTTCTCAAAATAACATGGCCAAAGAAATCTTATCCCTACAAAATCATATAGCCTGGCTATGCCCCATCTTCGTCACACAAAATACTCAAATCACACACAACCCCGATGAAAAGCCAAGCAATTGTTTCATACTTTAATGTTCTGAAACCTTTTCAACTTTCATGCAATACATGAGCGTGAGCCATGGACATATCACTATGGGTGGAATAGAATGGAGGTCGTGGAGAAGGCAAAGAGATGGAGATAGTCGCACATCAACTAGGTGTATCAACGGGCTATGGAGATGCCCATCAATAGATATCAATGTGAGTGAGTAAGGATTGCTATGCAACGGATGCACTAGAGCTATAAGTGTATGAAAGCTCAAAAAAGAAACTAAGTGGGTGTGCATCCAACTTGCTTGCTCATGAAGACCTAGAGAATTTGAGGAAGCCCATCGTTGGAATATACAAGCCAAGTTCTATAATGAAAAATTCCCACTAGTATATGAAAGTGACAAAATAAGAGACTCTCTACCATGAAGATCATGGTGCTACTTTGAAACACAAGTGTGGAAAAAGGATAGTAACATTGCCCCTTCTCTCTTTTTCTCTCTTTTTTATTTGGGCTTCTTTGGCCTCTCTTTTTTCCTCACATGGGGCAATGCTCTAATAATGATGATCATCACACTTCTATTTACTTACAACTCGAAAAATTACAACTCAATGCTTAGAACAAAATATGACTCTATGTGAATGCCTCCGGCGATGTACTGGGATGTGCAATGAATCAAGAGTGACATGTATGAAAGAATTATGAAAGGTGGCTTTGCCACAAATACAATGTCAACTACATGATCATGCAAAGCAATATGACAATGATGGAGCGTGTCATAATAAATGGAACAGTGGAATGTTGCATGGCAATATATCTCAGAATGGCTATGGAAATGCCATAATAGGTAGGTATGATGACTGTTTTGAGGAAGGTATATGGTGGGTGAACGGTACCGGCGAAAGTTGTGCGGTACAAGAGAGGCTAGCAATGGTGGAAGGGTGAGAGTGCGTATAATCCATGGACTCAACATTAGTCAAAAAGAACTCACATACTTGTTGCAAAAATCTATTAGTCATTGAACGAAGTACTACGTGCATGCTCCTAGGGGGATAGATTGGTAGGAAAAGACCACCGCTTGTCTCCGACCGCCACTCACAAGGAAGAAAATCAATGAATACCTCATGCTCCAATTTTGTTACACAACAGTTCACCATACGTGCATGCTACGGGACTCACAAACCTCAACACAAGTATTTCTTAAATTCACAATTACTCCACTAGCATGAATCTAATATCACCATCGTCATATCTCAAAACAATCATAAGAATCAAACTTCTCATAGTATTCAATGCACTTTATATGAAAGTTTTTATTACATACCTCTTGGATGCCCATCATATTAGGACTAGTTTTATAACTAAAGAAAATTACCATGCTGTTCTAAAAGACTCTCAAAATAATACAAGTGAAGTATGAGAGTTCAACAATTTCTATAAAATAAAGCCACCACCGTGCTCTAAAAAGATATAAGTGAAGCACTAGAGCAATAATGCCTAGCTCAAAAGATATAAGTGAAGCACATAGAGTATTCTAATAAATCACGATTCATGCGTGTCTCTCCCAAAACGTGTGTACAATAAGGATGATTGTGTTAAACTAAAAATAAAAGATTCAAATCATACAAGACGCTCCAAGCAAAACACATATCATGTCGTGAATAAAAATATAGCCTCAAGTAAAGTTACCGATAGACGAAGACGAAAGAGGGGATGCCTTCCGGGGCATCCCCAAGAATCATATCAAAATCACATTTATGTGAATTATCAAAACTAATTTATTGGGTGCAAAAGTTTCTGGTTTTCAGCAGGATCAACACAACTATCACTGTAAGCTATCCTAAAGGTTCAACTTGGCACAAACACTAACTAAAACATAAAACCACATCTAATCAGAGGCTAGATGAATTATTTATTACTTAACAGGAACAAAAAGCAAAGAACAAAAATAAAATTGTGTTGCCTCCAAACAAGTGCTATCATTTAACGCCCTTAGCTAGGCATAAAAACACGAATAGATCTAGGTATTGCCATCTTTGGCATGCAATCATTAAGTGGATCTCATAATAGATTCATATGTAAATTTAATTTTCTTCCTAGGAAAGTGTTCCATGCCTTTCCTTAACGGAAATTGGAATCTAATGTTTCCTTCTTTCATATCAATAATTGCACGAATCGTTCTAAGGAAAAGTCTACCAAGAATAAGAGGACATGTAGGATTGCAATCTATATCTAGAACAACGAAATCTACGGGCACATAATTCCTATTTGCAAAAATAAGAACATCATTAATCCTTCCCATAGGTTTCTTAATAGTGGAATCCGCAAGATGCAAATTTAAAGAACAATCATCAAATTCACGGAAACCTAACACATCACACAAAGTTTTTGGAATCGTAGAAACACTAGGACCCAAATCACACAAAGCATATCATTCATAATCTTTAATCTTAATCTTAATAGTAGGTTCCCAGTCATCATAAAGTTTTCTAGGGATAGAAACTTCTAATTCAAGCTTTTATTCAAAAGATTGCATCATAGCATCAACGATATGTTTAGTAAAAGCTTTGTTTTGATTATAAGCATGAGGAGAATTTAACACGGATTGCAACAATGAAATACAATCTATTAAAGAACAATTATCATAATTACATTCCTTGAAATCCTAAAGAGTGGGTTCATTGCTACTTAAAGTCTTGACCTCTCCAATCCCACTTTTATCAATTTTTTGCATCTAGATCTAAAAACTCTAAATCATTGGGATGCCTTTTAACTAAAGTTGACTCATTTCCAGTCCCATATTTACCAAGATTAATATTGGAAAACAAAGAATCAATAGGAGTTACATCAATAACTTTTAGATCTTCATCATTATTAGCATGAAAACTAGAAGAACACGCTTTTACAAACCAATCTTTTTTAGCAGGCATCTTAGCGGTTCTTTGTTTGCACCCATCAATGGAAATTCTCATGGCTTTGAGAGACTCATTGATATCATGCTTAGGTGGGCTAGACCTTAGTTTCAAAGAATCAATATCAAGAGAAATTCTATCCACGTTCCTAGCCAAATCATCAATCTTGAGATTTTTTTCTTCAATCAAAGCATTGAAATTCTTTTGCAAACTCATAAATTATTTAACACTATTCTCAAAATCAGAGGGCATCTTATTAAAATTTCCATAAGAATTGTTGTAGGAATTACCATAATTATTAGGGGAATTACTAGGAAATGGCCTAGGATTAAAATTGCCTCTATACGTGTTCTTACCAAAATTGTTCCTACCAACAAAATTCACATCCATAGATTCATTATTATTCTCAATCAAAGTGGACAAAGGCATATCATTAGGATCAGAAGAAACACTCTTATTAGAAAATAATTTCATAAGTTCATCCATCTTTCCACTCAAAACATTATTCTCTTCAATCGCATGAACTTTTTTACTAGTGGATCTTTCTGTATGCCATTGATAATAATTAACCATGATATTATCTAGGTGCTTAGTGGCCTCTCCTAAAGTGATTTCCATAAAAGTGCCTCCCGCGACCGAATCTAACAGATCTCTAGAAGCAAAATTCAACCCGGCATATTTTTTTTGTACAATCATCCATAAATTCAAACCAGGTGTAGGGCACGTATCATCAATTTCATCCTCTCCCAAGATTGTGCAACATGCTCATGATCAAGTTGCTTAAAATTCATAATATCGTTCTTAAGGGAGATGATCTTAGCGGGAAGAAAATACTTAGAGATGAAAGCATCTTTACACTTATTCCACGAATCAATACTATTTTTAGGCAAAGATGAAAACCAACTTTTAGCACAATCTCTAAGCGAAAACGGAAATAGCTTCAATTTAACAATATCATTATCCACATCTTTCTTCTTTTGCATATGACACAAATCAACGAAATGGGATGCGGCATCTTCACTAGGAAGGCCAGAAAATTGATATTTCATAACAAGATTCAGCAAAGCGACATTAATTTCACAAGATTCAACATTAGTAGTGGGAGCAATTGGGGTGTGCTACGTCTTGAGCTTGCGTTGGTTTTCCTCGAAGAGGAGAGGGTGATGCAGCAAAGTGTAGCGTAAGTATTTCCCTCAGTTTTGAGAACCAAGGTATCAATCCAGTAGGAGGCTCCTCAAAAGTCCGACGCACCTACACAAACAAACTAAGAACTCGCAACCAACGCAATAAAAGGGTTGTCAATCCCTTCACGGCCACTTGCAAAAGTGAGATCTAATAAAGATAGTAAGATAAGATAAATATATTTTTGGTATTTTATAAGATAGATGCAAAAAGTAAAGATGCAAATAAAAGTAGATTGAAAGCAAATATGATAAGAGATAGACCCGGGGCCATAGGTTTCACTAGAGGCTTCTCTCAAGATAGCATAAGTATTACGGTGGGTGAACAAATTACTGTCGAGCAATTGATAGAAAAGCGCATAGTTATGAGATTATCTAGGCATGATCATGTATATAGGCATCACGTCCATAACAAGTAGACCGACTCCTGCCTGCATCTACTACTATTACTCCACACATTGATCGACTCCTGCCTGCATCTAGAGTATTAAGTTCATAAGAACAGAGTAACGCATTAAGCAAGATGACATGATGTAGAGGGATAAACACATGCAATATGATATAAACCCCATCTTGTTATCCTCGATGGCAACAATACAATACGTGTCTTGCAACTCTTTCTGTCACTGGGTAGGAACACCGCAAGATTGAACCCAAAGCTAAGCACTTCTCCCATGGCAAGAAAGATCAATCTAGTAGGCCAAACCAAACTGATAATTCGAAGAGACTTGCAAATATAACTCAATCATACATAAAAGAATTCAGAGAAAATTCAAATATTATTCATAGATAAACTTGATCATAAACCCACAATTCATCGGATCTCGGCAAACACACCGCAAAAAGAGTTTACATCGAATAGATCTCAACAAGAGAGGGGGAGAACATTGTATTGAGATCCAAAAAGAGAGAAGAAGCCATCTAGCTAATAACTATGGACCCGTAGGTCTGTGGTAAACTACTCACAACTCATCGGAGGGGCAAGGATGTTGATGTAGAGGCCCTCCGTGGTTGATTCCCCCTCCGGCAGAGTGCCGGCGAAGGCTCCAAGATGGGATCTCGCGGATACAGAAGGTTACGGCGGTGGAAATTGTGTTTCGTGGTGCTCCTGGATGTTTTCGGGGTACGTAGTTATATATAGGAGGAAGAAGTACGTCGGTGGCCGCTCGAGGGGCCCACGAGACAGGGGGTGCGCCCTACAGGGGGGGGGGCGGCCCCCTATCTCGTGGGGCCCTCGGAAGCTTCTTGACTTGCACTCCAAGCTCTCCGGATCATGTTCGTTCCAAAAATCACGCTCCTGAAGGTTTCATTCCGTTTGGACTCCGTTTGATATTCCTTTTCTTTGAAATACTGAAATAGGCAAAAAACAGCAATATGGGCTGGGCCTCCGGTTAGGAGGTTAGTCCCAAAAATGATATAAATGTGTAAAATAAAGCCCATAAACATCCAAAAGGGATAATATAATAGCATGGAACAATAAAAAATTATAGATACATTGGAGATGTATCAAGCATCCCCAAGCTTAATTCCTGCTCGTCCTCGAGTAGGTAAATGATAAAATGAGAATTTTTGATGTGGAATGCTACCTAGCATAATTCATAATGTAATTTTCTTTATTTTGGCATGAATGTTCATATCCAAATGAATACAAAATAAAAGTTCATATTGACATAAGAAATATTAATACTTCAAGCATACTAATCAAAGTAATCATGTCTTCTCAAAATAACATGGCTAAAGAAAGTTATCCCTACAAAATCATATAGTCTGGCTATGCTCTATCTTCATCACACAAAGTATTTAATCATGCACAACCACGATGACAAGCCAAGCAATTGTTTCATACTTTAATAATCTTAAACTTTTTCAACTTTCATGCAATACATGAGCATGAGCCATGGACATAGCACTATATGTGGAATAGAATGGTGGTTGTGGAGAAGACAAAAAGGAGAAGATAGTCTCACACCAACTAGGCGTATCAACGGGCTATGGAGATGCCCATTAATAGATATCAATGTGAGTGAGTAGGGATTGCCATGCAACGGATGCACTAGAGCTATAAATATATGAAAGCTCAATAAAAGAAACTAAGTGGGGTGCATCCAACTTGCTTGCTCACGAAGACCTAGGGAACTTTGAGGAAGCCCATCATTGGAATATACATGCCAAGTTCTATAATGAAAAATTCCCACTAGTATATGAAAGTGACAACATATGAGACTCTCTAACATGAAGATCATGGTGCTATTTTGAAGCACAAGTGTGGAAAAAGAGATAGTAGCATTGTCCCTTCTCTCTTTTTCTCTCATTTTATTTATTTATTTATTTTCCTTTTTTTTTCTTTGGCCTTTCTTTTTTTTGGCCTTTCTCCTTTTTTTTTCTTTTTTTCTTTTTTTTCTTTTTGTAAAGTCCGAAGTCTCTTCCCGACTTGTGGGGGAATCATAGCCTTCATCATCCTTTCCTCACTAGGACAATGCTCTAATAATGAAGATCATCACACTTTTATGGATTTACAACTCAAAGCTAGAACAAGATATGACTCTATATGAATGCCTTCGGCGGTGTACCGGGATATGCAATGAATCAAGAGCGACATGTATGAAAATTATGAAGGTGGCCTTGCCACAAATACAATGTCAACTACATGATCATGCAAAAAGAAATATGAAAAAAGTAATGTGTGTCATATGAACGGAACGGTGGAAAGTTGCATGGCAATATATCTCGGAATGGCTATGGAAATGCCATAATAGGTAGGTATGGTGGCAGTTTTGAGGAAGGTAAATGGTGGGTGTATGGTACCGGCGAAAATTGCACGGTACAAGAGAGGCTAGCAATGGTGGAAGGGTGAAAGAGTGCGTATAATCCATGGACTCAACATTAATCAAAAGAACTCATATACTTGTTGCAAAAATTTAGAAGTCATCAAAAACCAAAGCACTATGCACATTCTCCTAGGGGGATAGATTTGTAGGAAAAGACCATAGCTCATCCCCGACCGCCACTCATAAGGAAGACAATCAATAAATAAAATTGTGCTCCAACTTCATCACAAAGCGGTTCACCATACGTGCATGCTACGGGAATCACAAGCTTCAACACAAGCATTCTTTAAATTCATAATCACCCAACTAGCATGACTTTAATATCACTACCTCCATATCTCAAAACAATTATCAAGCATCAAATTGATCATAACATCCAATTCACTTTCTATGATAGTTTTTATTATACCCAACTTGGATGCTCATCATTCTAGGACCAACTCATTGATCATAGCAAATACCATGCTGTTCTAAAAGACTCTCAAAATAATATAAGTGAAGCATGAGAGACTAGCAATTTCTTCAAAATTAAGACACCACCGTGCTCTAAAAGATATAAGTGAAGCACTAGAGCAAAAACTATCAAGCTCAAAAGATATAAGTGAAGCACATAGAGTATTCTAACAAATTCTAATCAAATAGGATTCTCCCAAAAGGTGTGTACAGCAAGGATGATTGTGGTAAACTAAAAAGCAAAGACTAATATAATACACGACGCTCCAAGCAAAACACATATCATGTGGCGAATAAAAATATAGCTCCAAGTAAAGTTACCAATGAATGAAGACGAAAGAGGGGATGCCTTCCTGGGGCATGCCCAAGCTTAGGCTTTTGGCTATTCTTGAATATCTTGGGGTGCCTTGGGCATCCCCAAGCTTAGGCTCTTGCCACTCCTTATTCCATAGTCCATAAAAGCTTTACCCAAAACTTGAAAACTTCACAACACAAAACTCAACAGGAAATCTTATAAGCTCCGTTAGTGAAAGAAAACAAAACCACCACATAAGGTACTGCAATGAACTCATTATTTATTTATTTTGGTGTTAAACCTACTGTATTCCAACTTCTTTATGGTTTATAAACTAATTTACTAGCCATAGATGCATTGAAATAAGCAAACAACACACGAAAAACAGAATCTGTCAAAAACAGAACAGTCTGTAGCAATCTGTAACTAACGCAAACTTCTGGAACTCTAAAAATCCTACCAAAATAGGAAGTCCTATACAATTTGTTTATTGAACAGCAGAAAAAATAATCAATGCAAAAGCACATTCCTGTGCTTTAACAAAATTATATTTGTGCGTGCAAAGTTTCTATTTTTCAGCAGAATCAAATCAACTATCATCGTAGGTTATCCTATAGGTTCTACTTGGCACAAACACTAAATAAAAGATAAAAACACATCTAAACAGAAGGTAGATGCAAGATTTATTACTAAACAGGAGCAAAAACAAAAAACATAAAGAAGATTGGGTTGCCTCCCAACTAGCGCTATTGTTTAACGCCCCTAGCTAGGCATAAAAGCAAGGATAGATCTAACAAGTGCCATCTTTGGCACTAAATTCATAAGTAGCACGCTTGTGATCTTTAGGGATTTCTTCCCTTTAGCAATGGCTAAACCTTTAGGCAAAAATTCAAGAAATTCATTGGTAGCAAAAGGTTCCTTAACGATAGAGAGGCAATTGGGAAGAACACTTATGGATTTGAGATCCGCATCTCCCTTACTAGAAGATTCACCCTTATTTTTAGGAACATAAATAAACTTGGAAATTTTAGTAGGGTGTTTTGGAGTGTTTTTCATGGGGGAAAACACGGAACCCAAGTTTTTAGTGATATCCTCAACTTTACTGATTCTAGAAGAGTCTAGATCTATTTTTTCATTGACTATATGTTCTTTTTCCTTAAAAAAATTCAAAGTAACTCCAACCCTAGATCCAAACTGGGTAATGTGATTATGGATCTTTTTATCCAAATTTTCAATCAATTCAACAGTGGCAAATTTATTTTCAATAACATCAAGCCGTTGCATCACATGTTCTAGAGTTAAAACCGTTCCATTAACCAAAAGAGGTGGTGGGCCAAACAAATCTAACATAGCATTGTAAGCATCAAACGTATGGCTACTCATGAAATCTCCTCTGGTAGCAATGTCAAGAACACATCTATTCCAAGGAGTAATGCCTACATAAAAATTGCGGAGAAGAACGGAAGTAGCAAGCCTCCTAGTAGCTTTATATTGGGCATTGCAAATTCTATGCCAAGCATCTTTTAAACTTTCTCTTTCCCTTTGCTTAAAATTGTGAATTTCTTGTTCGGGAGTGAGAATAAGGATAGGAGGACTAGCCATGACGACAAGGTAAATGAACTAACACACGAGTAAACAGAAAAACGATGAGCGAACAGAGAGGAGGAGATTGGGAAAGAGAAGGCGAATAAAACGACAAGGGTGAAGTGGGGGAGAGGACATCGAGAGGCAAATGGCAAATAATGTAAATGCGAGGGAGATGGGTACTTGGTATGTCTTGACTTGAGCGAAGACCTCCCCGGCAATGGCGCCAGAAATCCTTCTTGCTACGTCTTGAGCTTGCGTTGGTTTTCCTCGAAGAGGAGAGGGTGATGCAGCAAAGTGTAGCGTAAGTATTTCCCTCAGTTTTGAGAACCAAGGTATCAATCCAGTAGGAGGCTCCTCAAAAGTCCCACGCACCTACACAAACAAACTGAGAACTCGCAACCAACGCAATAAAGGGGTTGTCAATCCCTTCACGGCCACTTGCAAAAGTGAGATCTAATAAAGATAGTAAGATACGATAAATATATTTTTGGTATTTTATAAGATAGATGCAAAAAGTAAAGATGCAAATAACAGTAGATTGAAAGCAAATATGATAAGAGATAGACCCGGGGCCATAGGTTTCACTAGAGGCTTCTCTCAAGATAGCATAAGTATTACAGTGGGTGAACAAATTACTGTCGAGCAATAGGTTTCACCAGGGGCTTATAGTGTTGCCTCCCAACCTTTTACCTCAAGGGTAATGTCAACAATAATAGTTCATGGTAACTTACATCCAATTGGATATATATATATATATATATATATATATATATATATATATATATATATATATATATATATCAGGATCTTTCCAACACGAGGTGCTTGCCAAAGGATAAAATGTAAAAAGGAAAGGTGAAGATCACCTTGATTCTTGCATAATGTCAAAGATAGGTCCTTCACAGAGGGAAACAGAGGTTGTCATGTGCTTTTTGGTTGGATGCACGAAATCTTAATGCAAAAGAACATCACTTTATATTTCCACTTGTGATACGAACCTTTATTATGCAGTCCGTCGCTTTTATTACTTCCATATCACAAGATCGTATAAAGCTTATTTTCTCCACACTAATAAGTCATACATATTTAGAGAGCAATTTTTATTGCTTGCAATATGACAACTTACTTGAAGGATCTTACTCAATCCATAGGTAGATATGGTGGACTCTCATGGAAAAACTGGGTTTAAGGATATTTGGAAGCACAAGTGACATCTCTACTTGGTGCAAGGAGTTGGGATAGCATGAGGACGAAAGGTAAACTCAACATGTTGGATGATCCATGACAATATACTTTAACTGAGATGTGAGAAAACATAACCCATTATGTTGTCTTCCTTGTCCAACATCAACTCTTTAGCATGTCATACTTTAATGAGTGCTCACAATCATAAAATATGTCTAAGATAGTATATTTATATGTGAAAACCTCTCTTTATTTATTACTTCCTATTAATTGCAACGATGACCAAAACTATGTTTGCCAGCTCTCAACAACTTTTATGTATCATACTCTTTATATGTGAAGTCATTACTCTCCATAAGATCAATATGATCTCTTTTACTTCTTTTTATTCTTTCTATTTTCTCAAGATCATAGCAAGATAGCCAAGCCCTTGACTCAACACTAATCTTTATTATATATATAGCTCATGAACTCGATTACATAGAGAGATCATAAGGCAAAACTCAAAACTAAATCATACCAAAACTTTATTCTACTAGATCAAGATATTACCAAAAGGATCGAACTAAGTAAAACGGTAAAGATAGGAGTGTGATGGTGATACAATACCGGGGCACCTCCCCCAAGCTTGGCAGTTGCCAAGGGGAGTGCCCATACCCATGTGTTTATGTATCCTTCTTCGGAGTTGGTGGTGTGATCTTCTTGCGATGATGCCCCTCAGGATACGATTCTCCTCCTCGAGCTTATTGACTTGTTGCTTGAGGTCCATATTTTCCTTGCGGAGCTTGCCCGTGACAGCTAAAGCTCCTTTCACCCAAGGATGTTGCATAGCTGCTGGAGAACAAGTGACACTCTTTTTCATATTTTCATAAGAAATAAATTTAACAATGGAAGAGATGACCGAGCTTGGAATGGCTGAGCTCTGTAGTTCCCCCATCGTGAATCCGGATTGGAAACGAGAGGTAACTTCTTGATCCTCCTCCATAGCGTCTATCCTTTTCAAGTCGGCCTCCATCTCATCCTCCGTTGATGTCCCAAAGTGATAGGCATCACTGTTTGCTCCTGGACCCGGTGTCGGATGAGACACCCGACTCTCCCCGACTGACTCTTGAGAAGACATCTTGCTCTAAATCTGCAACAGAAATAGCTCGAAACAAAAACAGAGGATATTTGCGTGATACGGTGGTCAAAACCTATAATGAATTTTTACTGACTGAAAGAAGTATCATGCAAGAAAACGGAGTCCGGAGAGCACACGAGGTGACCACGAGGTAGGGGGGCGCCCAGGGGGTAGGGCGCGCCCTCCACCCTCGTGGATGCCTCGTGTCCTTCCCGGACTACTTCCTATTTTCCTATTTTCTTAAATATTCCAAAACGGACAAAAAATGCTATTAGAACTGTTTTGGAGTCTGTTTACTAACCGTACAACATACCTATTCCTTTTCGGAGTCTGAAACGTTCTGGGAAGTGTCCCTTATGTATTCCTCCGGGGTTACGGTTTCAATAACATTAGTTTCAACATTTATTGGGTTACCTGAGATATAATGTTTGATTCTTTGACCGTTCACCACCTTCGGATTTGTGCCTTCGAAGTTGTTGATTTTTATGGCACCGGAACAATAGACCTCCTCGATAACGTAAGGGCCTTCCCATTTAGAGAGAAGTTTTCCTGCAAAAAATCTTAAACGAGAGTTGAATAGCAACACATAATCACCTACATTAAACTCACGCTTTTGTATCCTTTTGCCATGCCATCTTTTAACTTTTTCTTTAAACACTTTGACATTCTCGTAGGCCTAGGTTCTCCATTCATCAAGTGAGCTAATGTCAAATAACCTCTTCTCACCAGCAAGTTTGAAGTCATAGTTGAGCTCTTTAATGGCCCAATATGCCTTATGTTCTAGTTCAAGAGGTAAGTGACATGCTTTTCCATAAACTATTTTATACGGAGACATACCCATATGATTTTTATATGCAGTTCTATAAGCCCATAATGCATCATCAAGTTTCTTGGACCAATTCTTTCTAGATCTATTAACAGTCTTTTGCAAAATTAATTTGAGCTCTCTATTACTCAATTCTACTTGACCACTACACTGTGGGTGATATGGAGATGCAATTCTATGATTAACATCATACTTAGCAAGCATTTTATGAAAAGCACCATGAATAAAATGTGAACCACCATCAGTCCTTAAATATCTAGGGACTCCAAACCTCGGAAAAATAACTTCTTTAAGCATCTCAATAGAGGTGTTATGATCAGCACTACTAGTTGGAATAGCTTCTACCCACTTAGTAACGTAATCAACAACAACTAAAATATGTGTATATCTATTAGAGGTAGGAAACGGTCCCATATAATCAAAGCCCCAAACATCAAATGGTTCAATAACAAGATAATAGTTCATAGGCATTTCTTGGCGTCTACTAATATTACCAATTCTTTGACATTCATCACAAGACAAGACAAACTTACGAGCATCTTTGAAGAGAGTAGGCCAATAAAAACCGGATTTCAATACCTTATGTGCAGTTCTATCTCCAGCGTGGTGTCCTCCATAAGCCTTGGAGTGACACTTGCGTAGGATCTGTCCCTGTTCATGCTCAGGTACACAACGTCTAATAACACCATCTACTCCTTCTTTATAAATGTGTGGGTCATCCCAGAAGTAATGTCTTAAATCATAGAAGAACTTTTTCTTTTGCTGGTATGTGAAACTAGGTGGTATGAATTTAGCAACAATGTAATTAGCATAATCAGCATACCATGGAGCAGTACGAGAAGTATTTATGACAGCTAATTGTTCATCAGGAAAGCTATCATCAATAGGTAGTGGGTCATCAAGAACATTCTCTAACCTAGACAAGTTGTCTGCAGCGGGGTTCTCAGCTCCCTTTCTATCAATAATATGCAGATCAAATTCTTGCAATAGGAGAACCCATCTAATAAGTCTAGGTTTAGCATCTTTCTTTTCCATAAGATATTTAATAGCAGCATGATCAGTGTGAATAGTTACTTTAGAATCAACAATATAAGGTCTGAACTTATCACAAGCAAATACAACTGCTAAGAATTCTTTTTCAGTAGTAGCATAATTTCTCTGGGCAGTGTCTAGAGTTTACTAGCATATTGAATAACATTTAGTTTCTTATCAACTCTTTGTCCTAGAACAACACCTACAACATAATCACTAGCATCACACATGATTTTAAAGGGTAAATTCCAATCAGATGGCTGAACAATAGGTGCAGAAATCAAAGCTTTCTTAAGTATTTCAAATGCTTCTACACAATCATCATCGAAGACAAAATGAATATCTTTTTGTAATAGATTAGTTAGAGGCCTAGAGATTTTAGAGAAGTCCTTAATGAACCTCCTATAAAAACCGGCATGACCAAGGAAACTTCTTATACCTTTGATGTCCCTGGGGCACGACATCTTTTCAATAGCATCAACCTTAGCTTTATCAACTTCAATACCTCTTTCAGAAATTTTATGCCCCAAGACAATACCTTCATTACCCATAAAGTGGCACTTTTCCCAATTCAAAACGAGACTAGTATCTTCACATCTTTGCAAAACTCGATCAAGGTTGCCCAAGCAATCATCAAAAGAGGATCCATAAACGGAGAAATCATCCATGAATACCTCACAAATATTTTCACAAAAGTTAGAGAATATAGCCATCATGCATCTTTGAAAGGTAGCAGGTGCATTACATAAACCAAAAGGCATACGTCTATAAGCAAAGGTACCGAAAGGGCAAGTAAAAGTGGTATTTTCTTTATCCTCCATTGACACGGGTATTTGAGAGAAACCAGAGTAACCATCTAGAAAGCAAAAATGTGTATGTTTGGATAGTCTTTCTAGCATTTGATCAATAAAAGGTAAAGGGTAATGATCTTTTTTAGTAGCTTTATTTAATTTGCAGAAATCAATTACCATCCTATAACCTGTAATAATTATTTGCGGGATCAATTCATGTTTATCATTAGGAACGATAGTAATACCTCCCTTCTTAGGGACACAATGGACAGGACTTACCCACTGACTATCAGCAATGGGATAAATTATACCTGCCTCAAGGAGCTTTAGTATTTCCTTTCTTACCACTTCTTTCATCTTAGGATTTAACCGTCGTTGGTGATCAATAACTGGTTTGGCGTCTTCCTCCAATTTTATTTTGTGTTGTCATAGAGTGGGGCTAATGCCCTTAAGATCATCAAGAGTATATCCAATAGCAGCACGGTGCTTCTTCAGAGTTTTCAATAATCTTTCCTCTTCCTACTCTGAAAGGTTAGCACTAATAATAACAGGATATATCTTCTTTTCATCAAGATAAGCATATTTAAGAGTATAAGGTAATAATTTAAGCTCAAACACGGGATCACCCTTGGGTGGAGGAGGATCCCCAAGGATTTCAACAGATAAGTTGTGTTTCAAAATAGGACCCTGTTTAAAGAATACTTCATCTATTTCCCTTCTTTCATTCATAAACATATCATTTTCATGGTCTAGCAAATATTGTTCTAAAGGATCATTAGGAGGCACGTAAATAGAAGCAAGACCAATAATTTCAACCTTACTAGGAAATTCTTTATCATGGGGTTGTCTACGAAATTTAGCAAAATTAAACTCATGAGACATATCTCCTAAGCCAATCGTAACAACATCCTTTTCGCAATCTATCTTAGCATTAAAAATGTTCAAGAAGGGTCTACCAAATATAATGGGACAAAAGTCATCTTGTGGGGAACCAAGAACAAGAAAATCAGCAGGATATTTAACTTTCCCACACAAGACTTCATTATCTCTAACAATCCCAATTGGTGAAATAGTATCTCTATTGGCAAGCTTAATTGTAACATCAATTTCTTCTACCTCAGTAGGTGCAATATCATGCATAATTTCTTCATATAAGGAATAAGGTAATGCACTGGCACTAGCACCCATATCACATAAGCCATGATAACAATGATCTCCTATTTAACAGAAATAACAGGCATGCCTACAACAGGTCTCTATTTCTTAGCATCGGGTCTAGCAATTCTAGCAGCTTCATCACAGAAGTAAATAACATGCCCTTAAATATTATCAGCCAAGAGATCTTTAACCATAGCAATACTAGGTTCAACTTTAATTTGCTCAGGAGGTGTATATGTTCTAGTATTACTCTTACAAACCACAGTTGAAGCTTTAGCATGATCCTTTATCCTAACAGGGAAAGGTGGGTTCTCAATATAAGTGGAAGGAACAATAGGATCATTATAAGTGATAGTCTTCTCTTCATCTGTAATAGGTGCAACTACTTTTACTTTAGTGGGAGGATTATATTTAAACCACTTCTCCTTAGGGAGATCAACATGAGTAGCAAATGATTCACAGAAAGAAGCTACTATCTCAGAGTCAAGTCCATATTTAGTGCTAAATCCACGAAAAACATCGGTATCCATAAAAGATTTAACACAATCAAACTTAGGTGTCATACCTGACTCCTTACCATTGTCGAAATCCCAAACTTCAGAGTTGCATTTAATTCTTTCCAATAAATCCGATTTGAATTCAATAGTCTTCATCATAAAAGACCCAACACAAGAAGTATCAAGCATGGAGCGATTGTTGTGAGAAAGCCGAGCATATTTTTTTTTGAATAATCATTTCTCTCGAGAGCTCATGATTGGGGCATGAATATAACATTAACTTAAGCCTCCCCCAATCTTGAGCAATGCTTTCTCCTCCGCGAGGCCAAAAATTATATATATATAATTACGATCATGATGAACAAGATGCATAGGATAAAACTTCTGGTGAAATTCCAATTTCAATCGTTTATAGTCCCAGGATCCCATATCATCACATAGCCTATACCATGTCAATGCATATCCCTTAAAATATAAAGGGAAGACCTTCTTCTTGATAACATCATCGAGCATACCTGCAAGCTTAAATAATCCACAAACTTCATCCACATAGATTAGGTGTAAACCGGGATGCAATGTTCCATGTCCTGCAAAGGGATTAGCTAGCAGTTTCTCTACCATACCTGAAGGAATTTCAAAGTAAACATTTTCAGTAGGTTTAGTAGGTTGAGGAGCAACTCTTTGCTCTACTGGTCGGGGTGAAGATACCCCGAACAAGCCCCTCAAAGGATTAGTTTCCATAGTAACAAGTGACAGTAAATTTCAGCACACTATATAAATGTTTCCTTACAAAGTTCCACTTACCAAAGGCGCTTCACTCCGTGGAAACGGCGCCAGAAAAGAGTCTTGATGACCCACAAGTGTAGGGGATCTATCGTAGTCCTTTCGATAAGTAAGAGTGTCGAACCCAGCAAGGAGCAGAAGGAAATGACAAGCGGTTTTCAGTAAGGTATTCTCTGCAAGCACTGGAATTGTAGGTAACAGATAGTTTTGTGATAAGATAATTTGTAACGGGTAACAAGTAATGAAAGTAAATAAGGTGCAGCAAGATGGCCCAATCCTTTTTGTAGCAAAGGACAAGCCTGGACAAGTTCTTATATAAAGAAAAGCCCTCCCGAGGACACATGGGAATTATCGTCAAGCTAGTTTTCATCACGCTCATATGATTCGCGTTCGTTACTTTGATAATTTGATATGTGGGTGGACCGGTGCTCGGGTACTGCCCTTTCTTGGACAAGAATCCCACTTATGATTAACCCCTATTGCAAGCATCCGCAACTACAAAAGAAGTATTAAGGTAAACCTAACCATAGCATGAAACATGTGGATCCAAATCAGCCCCTTACGAAGCAACTCATAAACTAGGGTTTAAGCTTCTGTCACTCTAGCAACCCATGATCTACTTATTACTTCCCAATGCCTTCCTCTAGGCCCAAACAATGGTGAATTTTCATGTAGTCAACGTTCACGTAACACCACTAGAGGAAAGACAACATACATCTCATCGAAATATCGAACGAATACCAAATTCACATGACTACTAATAGCAAGACTTCACCCATGTCCTCAGGAACAAATGTAACTACTCACAAAGCATATTCTTGTTCATGATCAGAGGGGTATTAATATGCATTAAGGATCTGAACAAATAATCTTCCACCGGATAAACCAACTAGCATTAACTACAATGAGTAATCAACACTACTAGCAACCCACAGGTACCAATCTGAGGTTTTGATACAAAGGTTTGATACAAGAGATGAACTAAGGTTTGAGAGGAGATGGTGTCGGTGAAGATGTTGATGGATATTGACCCCCTCCCGATGAGAGGATCGTTGGTGATGACGATGGTGATGCTTTCCCCCTCCCGGAGGGAAGTTTCCCCGGTAGAATAGTTCCGCCGGAGCCCTAGATTGGTTCCACCTCGTGGCGGCAGAGTTTTGTCCCATAAGTTTGCTTATGATTTTTTCCAGGGTAAAAGACTTCATATAGCAGAAGATGGGCACCGGAGGGCTGCCAGGTGGCCCATGAGGCAGGGGGCGCGCCCAGGGGGGTAGGGTGCGCCCCCACCCTCGTGGGTGGTGGGTGGACCCCCTCAGGTATTTCTTCCGCTCAATATTTTTTATTAATTCCCAAAATGACTTCCGTGGAGTTTTAGGACTTTTGGAGTTGTGCAGAATAGGTCTCCAATATTTGCTCCTTTTCCAGCCCAGAATCCCAGCTGCCGGCATTCTCCCTCTTCATGTAAACCTTATAAAATAAGAGATAATTGGCATAAGTATTGTGACATAACGAGTAATAACAACCCATAATGCATTAAATATTGATATAAAAGCATGATGCAAAATGGACGTATAGAGTACTATTAAGAAGGCTAGTCACAATAATGGTGTCCAGCACAACCCACCCCTCAAATAAAACTAAGCACCCTGGAATTCTTTGACAAAATTAAGCACCCTGGAATTCTTTGACAACTAAACTGCTGGCTATATGATGTTGGCCATATACATTGTACGTATATAATGTGAAGAAACGAGTGGTAGTACTATACCAACTAAAAGATGAAATGTAAGAAATACTAGTATGTACGTACTGAAGAGTTAAAGTAACGAGAAGAAACATAGCATAGTTCTGCTGGGGGCTCAACACAACACACCCCTCAAATTAAACTAAGCACACCTGAAGTTAAACTATGCAACTAATCCGGTAGACACTGCATTAGAACCACCATGAGCAACGACACTGCCACCTTACTCGGAGTCCTCGTCCACGTCCTCGACTTCTTCCTTGTCCCTCTTCCTCTTGGCCGATACTTCTTTTCTTGAACCGCACACTTGGCTCTTGCTCTTCATCCAACCCTTGTAGATACTGAAACAAAGGTAGTCATCCATTGCAGCATAGTGGATGTGGTCTATATCTAGTACATTCCGCTGCCATGCATGATGATGACATGTGTAATGAGGTTTCTCCAGTTTACCATACGAAGGATGAACCATGGCTCCTGCCAGGGTTAGCATTGAAGGCTGACCACTGGAGGGCAGTAACCGATTCTTCTGGAGGTCGAAGGGGTTGCCTACAACGAGGCCTATCTGACCCAGGACCCTTTTGTCGTTCGTAAAGTCTACAGTAACGAATTTGACTAGGTTGCTCTTGAGGAAGTTCTTAAAATCCTGGCATTCAATGTCGGCATGGCATATGTGGTAGACCAAGCATAAGTCATGCACACAAACCTGGATCACGATGGGCTTCTTCCTCTATTCCTCCATTAGATCCTTCTCTCGTCCCAGGACTGTGGTGTACTCAACATCTAGCCCAACGACCCACTCATCATTTGAGTTTTCGAACATGCGTCTGAAGCGAGCAAGGCATCCTTTCACCGTCGCGGAAGAACGGGTGTAGATGACGTCGAACTCATCGTCGGTGATGGTTCTAACCTTGTACTCACCACCGATCATGGAGATTTGGGATGCCATGGATTTGGGAGGAGGGTTAGGATTAGTCGAACTACCGTAATGTGAAAGGATGGGACGACTAGGAGTGAACCGCAGTAATATTAAAGGACGTGCGGGGACGAGTAGGAGCGAACTGCCAGCGTGCGAACGGCTGGGTAGTGGCATTCCATTCTCCCATGATACGGGCTTCCGAGAGCCCTTGGATCTAAGATCAAACGGTTGCATGGCGTGATTCTAGACCTATGGGTGAATATCCTATCCTGGAGGGTTATTCTGCAAATTTTCAGCAACTTAGCATGCGATCGTTCAATCTCAGATCCAAGTGCTGCCAGCAGCCCGTATCATGGTCGTGCCTACCACGACCGTCGCGTCGCTCGCGCGGTCGCGCCCTTGGAGATTTAACACGGTGCGTTAGGCTATCTGATGTTGGCATGTCATCACTTAGTCATTCATACTACAACAAGGTTAGCTATAAGGTTGGCTATAAGTGTATTTTTTTACTTCTCTCTATCTCTTTCTTCGTAGTATTTATTGCATTTGCCAAGGAGTGACCTCTTCCAATGAAATGGTGCTTAGATGAGGTGCTAAGGGCATTAAATGGCGTAGCAATCAAGTCCCCAATGCACAGGTGCTTAGTTTTTTGTTGCTAAGTTTGCTTCATTTAATTAGCTATAGACTCAAAATTGTCTTTTCACCTAGGTACACGCGCTTAGCACCGTTTCTTCCTTGGGTCACCAAACTAGTCTCTCTCTTCTTAATTAACTTGCCACATCAGACTTTATGCCTATGTGGCAAGCTTAGCACCTGTAGGAGCAAGTAAGTACAATAATGCACTTTACATGGCATTTTTGCATATGTGGAGGAAAGAGGCAAGGAAAAAGTGGAGAAGTGGGCTCTCATGCAAGAGCCAGCCTCTACATGGTGGAGTATTGGGAGAGGCACCTGTATAGAGGTGGTCAGGAATCGGGAGACTCACGCCGGTCGTAGCGCTACAGTTAAAATGATGATGGCAAGTCAAATCATGGGGCCCCACCTGTCCAGCAGTAACTCGCTGTCAAATCACACAGCCCTACGTTTGCAGCAGCCTACTCCCTCATCTTCTCGCATCTCTGTCAAACCAACTAGGCGGAACTGCCCCGCCTACCGCGCAGGAAAAGCCCCGCCGTCGACTTTTAAATAGTACAGTATACTAATTTTGTATCCATGGATTGCGCCATGGAGCAAAGCCTCAAGAAAACGGAGGTACACATGTACAGAGTATACAACACGCCCGTCATGTTCACATCGCACCCCAGACAGTCGGTCGGTCTGGCATGCTGCTCTCTGAATGGAACGCGCGTCATATTGTGTTTGCACACACATGTGGGACCGCAATTGAGAACCGACCATAGGCACACTCCCCAGCCCCGTAAGTCGGGTGACTTAATAGAAGAGAGAGACAAGCGATAGTACTAGAGAAGTGTTGTACCTACGTTGGTGCCTGGACGATCCCTACAAGACACGGAAGATCAGTTCGTCCATGCATGTGACCAGACTCCAGTAGACACGCCTGGATTATCGTCTACATGTCGTGCAGGCTGTGTTGTACAGGGTTGTAGTTCTGGTGAGAAATCTAAAAAAGGTTTCTTGTCATCTCGCAAAATTAGGTGTCATGTGCTTCGGATCATTGCGAGGGTTAAACAGCGACAACTGAGTTGGGCTAGTCATTCGGGGCACATGCACGAAGACTACTCGGCTGCCATCTAGGTCAAGCCAGCTATGTTAATTAGGACATTTATTGACGGACCCCTTTTCTACGATTTTATCTTTAATTTGAGCTTTGATCCTCGTCTAGTTTGTCAGTCGGGATTCATGTTGTCTCCTTTGGGCAGTGAGGTTATGATTTCTTGTCATGTGGCATTTTTTTCGTGTTATATGTTACTCCATCCGTCCCAAAATTCTTGTCTTAGATTCGTCTAGGTACGGATGTATCTAATACTAAAACATGACTTAATACATCCGTATTTAGACAAATCTAAGACAAGAATTTTGGGACGGAGGGAGTATAATCCGGTGCTTCAAATCAAAATGACGACAACTGTGCCTCTGGGACACGTGCATGAAGACTTCTCGAGACTCATTGACGAGGTCAAGCCGGCTCCGATAGACAAAAGAAAACTAGTACTCCACTATATAGGCAGGAGCCTCCGCGCTTGCTTGCTAGTGTTGCTCTCTTCACACTGTCTTGTCCTCTCCAGATCTAAACACGACAGCGGTGGCCACACACACACACTCTCTCTCTCTACTCACCGTTGGTCACAGATCCGGCCGGATCCTCTCCGCCGGGGAAGGTGAGAAGGTGCAACGTTCATGCGGTCGTCCTCGACGATGGCTCTTACCCACTGCCGGCGCATCCCGATCAGCGTGCCTTGCCGTTCTCTCCCAAGCACCGCTGGCGAGGGAGGGCCTCCGACCCCTTCTTCCTCGCTGCCGTAGTGTGGGCAGATCCGGCCTCCCGCCGCCCACCTAGCGACATCCCGACGACCATCATGTATAAATTCCTTCGAAACCGGCCTTGCTCTACTTCCCGAGCTCCTAACGTCGCTGCATTTGTATATTTTACTATTTCTCAGGCCCCTTCATAAATAGGATCGATCGACTGTATGAAAACCACCTAAATTTTTGCGGTTAAGAGGTAAAACTAGTTCATGCACTCGAATCTAGTACTACTTGGTTCAAACAAGTAAGGAAGGGGTGGGGGTGGGGAAAATTTGTTACCTGAATCTAGGACTTGGTCGAAAGAGGAAATAACGGGGGCAAAAAGTAGCAGAGACTGGCTATCCAACTGGTCTCTAGGTCTAATAGGGAAATAAAGGGAAATGTATTGGTTGAAAATGGAAAGAAAGTGGGGACTGAGGGACAAGTCAACAGATTAAGTCCAGCACTAGATTTGCTAGCCTCACACAGTATAAGGTGGCTATACCGAACAAAAGTGGGACCAACCCAGATATCCTGTTCTGATGTTTGTTGCCCCGAGCCACTCTTATGTAATGCCACTGGTAAAATGTAGCAGTCGCACTGTTAAAAGTAAGGACACGTTAAAGCCAATGTTGTTTTCAATGTAATGCCTCCAGTAATCTGAATCAATGGCACTTTTTTACATGTCCTGCTAAATTTCCCATTAAGATAAGTTGCTTCTTTTAGTAGAAATGCAATTGTCCTGGTCCGCCTACTCTCCCGTGCCCAAAGTAATGTCGTATTTAATCGTTGTCATAGTTAATCCTAATGCCCACACTAATATCTAGCAATGCCACTGCTTTAGAAATTGCTACTGTCCTTGTAGGATTGCCATTCAGATAAGGAACATGCTTCTTTTCATTTGATGTGTTTGATCACTTGTTAGTCACCCTCCTTTCCACCTTTTTTGTGCAAACAGAGATATACATTTCACGCTCGATCTTAGTTGAACTGCACAAATGATATCCAAATTATAGTTGAACATTCCAGGAGCTTCACAACCGACCTTGATGTTGCTCAATTTTACTGCAACTAATGAAGAAGAAGCTCTGTGGGTTTCATTTTTTGATGGAAATGGAACCGGGGCTGGAGCCATTTTCTTAAAAAAATGAAGAAGAAGCTGCTAGCTCACGGGACATTGCTTCATTTTAGGTGAACTGCACCAAAAGGTCCCATGAATTGAATCATCCATGTTGGTGACTGAAAGAGCCAGCTTCAGCATCCCAGTCTAAGCACCCCCGACCTCCATCCTTGCGACGCACGGTACACCTCGTTTGCCACCTGCTCGACCCTAGTGTCACTGATAAAATGAAGTAATAATACAGTTAAAATAGAGCGAGTGTCCTCTCTATCATTTCATTTCCAATGTATATAAAGAAAGTGCTTCTCTTTGTTAATGTATGTTTCATCAACTAGTCCCATTGTTAATGTTTAAGCGTTTCTGCAAACTAGGGTGCTTAATTTTAGTTGATCTGTACAAAAATAGAGATTTGAATGTCTCAACGCGCCTCCTTGTACTACCGCTGTACACTGATGTTCATCACTGGCAGAAGGTGTATCTGGGAGACTTGGGACGATTTCCAGTACGAGGCGTATCGTATGAGGCGTCGCAGGGCCCATCTCGCCCTCGCAGCATGGCATACTATGATACTATCGCAATATTTTCTTCTATTTATTTTGTGTGTTTCATCAACTAGTGCCACTATAATGTAATCACTCTTTTTCATTATCTGTGCAAACAGGGTTATTCAGCTGCATTTTGGTGGAACTGCACAAATGTACATATGGAACCGACATATATGCAGAGTGCGAGGTGTGCCAAGTAAAAATTACCAACACCAACCATGCTCCATGCACGCATTGGCATCCACCACCACCAGTGGGATGTGTGGCGCTCTCTGTGGACGGATCTTTCTCGGCAGCAAATCCTCTAACCAAATACTAGTAGCTTATATTGGCAGTTTTCTAGGGAGTACTCTTTTCTAAAAGAAGCACCAATCTATTTTTCTTTATTTGTACACTCTGTCACAACTTTGACCCAAAGGTGCAGAGCTATTTTAGGGTGATTGGCGTAGTACTCGGATACTGATTGTAAGCATGATTTTCATTAGCTGTCACACTGATTGTAAGCATGAGCAGGTGGAAGATTAGGTTAGTGCGAAGCTTACCTTAAACCCTACTGCCGCCGTTGAAACAAGGCGAGCGTCGAAGGAACCATGGAGAACGGCGAGGAAGGGACGTCGCGCCATCCGGCCTCCTCTTGTGGTGGGAGAACGAATACTCTCGTGCCTCCGGCTAGCTCTGCACCCTCACAAACGACACACCATGCTCGATCGATTCGTTATCCTCTGGGTGCTCGACCTTCGACCTGTACGCCCACCACCTCCGCCTGACTGTCGCCTCCGGCGAATCTGTCTGCTCCATCGCCCAGAGGAGATACTCGATGAACTCGGAGGACTGCGGCGTGACTGCCGCCGAGGAGTACATGTACATCACCGCGCTCATTGCCGCCGTCTCGCTCTTTCGCATACATTGCCACATGGCCCTCACCGTCCTCGAAATCTCCCACTCATTGTCAAACCAAGTAAGGATCTCCTTCAACCTGGCTAACTTTGCCTAGTCGCCACCGGCGATCTGCCTGATTCGCTGCTGCATCCTCTCCATAGATGTCGTTCTAAGTGGTCTGGTGCTAGCTTTGGAAGATGGGAGGAGAGACGGTGGTATTGCAATAGAGAAGAGGGAGAGGCGAGATGGTGGTTTTGGAATGGAGATGATGGAGAGGAGAGGAGGTGGTTTTGCAATGGAGAAGAGGGAGAGGCGAGACGGTGGTTTTGGAATGGAGATGATGGAGAGGAGAGGAGGTGGTTTTGCAATGGAGAAGAGGGAGAGGAGCGGGCGGCAGCAATTTAGGATTGGACGAGAGGGCCGGAGCGCTGTGACTGGATCAAAATCAAAATCAATTTACCCTTCAATTAAGAAAGCGACCCCACATTAACTAGTCTCCCTTTTATTCTCGGTCATAATTGACCACGATTTTCGCAAATAAAATATATGTTATATGTTGCAAAAATAATATAATTTGAAAGTACATTCAGATACGAACCAAACGATACAATTTTTGGTGACATGCATTCACATTTTGCTTGTAAAATACCGTACGTGGTCAAACTTTGACCCCAAATACGCAAAACAAAAAATACTTCCAAGACCAGCGCCGCTCTTCCACTCTTCTCCTCTTAAACCACCGCCGCTCCTCTCCTATTCTAATCTAAATCCAGCGCCGCTCCTCTCCTCTTCCATTTCAAAACCACCGCCCCTCCTCTCCTGTTCTAGTACAAAACCAGCGTCGCTCCTTTCCGTTCTA
Organism: Triticum aestivum; assembly: GCF_018294505.1. Classification (NCBI taxonomy): domain Eukaryota; kingdom Viridiplantae; phylum Streptophyta; class Magnoliopsida; order Poales; family Poaceae; genus Triticum; species Triticum aestivum. Next base: position 361,154,198 of record NC_057801.1, on the reverse strand, counting down.
ATCCAAAACCAGCGCTGCTCCTCTTCTCTTCCATTCAAAAACCACTGCCGGCGAGTGAAGGTGCTGTGGAGAAGTACATCGATGGAGGAGTACAAGCGATACGCGAGGATTGCAGATGGCGACCATGTGAAGCTAGCTAGGATGTTGAGATACAGTCTTGGTTTGACAACAAGGACCAACTAGCAGCGACAACGACATCCATGGCCAAATATCTACAACAGAGTGAAAAGGCGGGGATACTCCCAGAGGGAGTTGCGCGGGAGTACATAGAGGTGCTCCTCTAGGCCATGGAGCAAATAGATTCACCGAATCCGATCGTGAGGGAGAGATGGTGGGAGTATCGATCCCAGATGGAGCATCCACCAATGATTGAAGGATCGAGCATCTATAGGATGCCGTTTGTGAGGGTGTCCTGCTAGAGCGAGCCGATGGAGTCTTCGTCGACCGAACCCAACTGCAAGAGGAGAAAAGCAGTTGGCCCGACGACGCTTCCCCTCCATCATCTCCCTCGTCATTCACATCGTCTCAGGTGGCGGCTGTCTGCCGCCGAGAAATAGAAGGGGACTGCCCCCCAGCCCAATAGTCGGGCAGATTGTGAATTGTGAGGAGGAGCTTAGGGTTGTTAGTATTTGCAGGTTGTGAATTGTGTTTTGTGTTGTGTATTTTGAGAGTACTTTCAGATATGAATGTCTTTTGAATTTCAGATTTGCAGTATTGAGCATATGAAGTATTTTATGAATTCTAGAGATATATTTTTAGCACTTAAAAAAATGTAGTTTCATAGGAGTATAAAAGTGCAGACAATGTGATTCTCAGAGAAGAACCTGCAAGTTTCAGTTTTAGATAAGAAACTGCAAGTTCAGTTTCAGATAAGAAACTGTAACTTTCAGAGGCAGAGCATTTATATTAACACGACCTTTTCAAACAGGGTTAACATCATGTTGGAAGTTTTATTCATGGTCGAAAATGGAACTACCAGCCAGTTAACATCATGCTTATCAGCATTCATGGATAGCACATCTTCTTATGATGCACAGTCAAAAAGATATGCTATTTTCAAAATGCCCACACAATGTCGAGTGTGCGAAACACAGAGAAAACGAGGGATGAAGTTTTGGCAAGTGTTGGACGTGGTGTGCGTAGATGACAATGGGGACCCACATGTCAATAAAGGCAGAGGCAAAAAACTCAGAGATATTTTCCCTGCACAGGTGGAATCGAACCCGAGCGGAACAGCTGTCGGGTAGTGTCACTTGGCCACTAGGCTAGTTTAGTAGTTTCATTAATAATAAGGCACTTCCTCAGGTGGTTGGATCCCCTCCCGCGCCTTTGTGCGCTCGCCGCGACACTGCTGTCTGCTGTTGTGAACATGCTAAACAAACGAGAGGAATTTGGAGAGGACTGTACGTGGAGAGGCGGACAATCGCGACCCACCAGGTCTATGGCCCTACGCAAGCAAGTGCCTCATCAAAAAAATACTTCCTCCTAATGCTATACTAAGGTTGGGGCCCACGGGTTTGTCAACATAGTTACATTTTTTAGGTGCTTCAACGTAGTTACTATAGGAGATAAATTCACAATGAAGCCGGGGATCTGGCAGGTATCATTTATTATCACTGGGGCAACAAGTATCAGCTGGGTTTTGGGCTGCCCCGTCCTGGCTTTCTTTTTTAGCATGCGCAGCCCACGATCTCCGATGGGAGGTCCATAGGCCTATTTGTATTTTCTTGAGGTCCATCATGTATCGACCGGCCTATGGACCTTCCATCCGAGGTTTTATTTTTCCGAAACATTGGCAGCCCAATTTATGTATTTTTTTGAAGAAAACACAAAGGTCTTTTCTATTTTTCTATATAAGAATAGGAACGCCTGGTCCAACTTATGTTTCCCTTCAAACTATATTATATATATTTAAATTATTTTATATGTTATTATATATTATTTTTATTGTCATCATATATTTAACAGATACTTACATATGTAAGAAAACAATATCCCACATCTTATTAACTTATAAAAATAATTTCTTAACAATAAAATCCTGGATTGTTTTGGCACGAAAATCCTAGTGATTGTGTACAAAAGCTTGGTAAGATTTAAGGATGAATGTAATAATATCACTTATTATTTAAATATATTTATAACAAAAATGATCAACCCCTGTTTATTTTTTGATAACATTGCTGGCCCAACCCAACATTATAATTAGAATCAGCCCAGCAAAATCATGTCTTTCGAGAAAGTGCAAATGGCCTATAATTTTTTAGGAAAAAAAATAAATGGGCCGCATGGACGCTACATTATTTGTTCACCCAGCCCAGCTAATGGACTGTAATTCAAAAAAAGATCAAATTGACTGTAAATTCTACCCCGCAAAAAAAAGACTGTAAATTCTGAAAAAATGGTTGAATACGTGCCACATTTTGGGAGGCTGAAATGTGGGGCCAATAGGTCGAAGCCAACGCAAGTCGTTGTCAACTTAGTCAACAAATGATTCTGACATTGTTAGCCATTGGATTTACATCCAACGATCGACATCCATCTTCAATCTCTTGTCTTCTTCCTGCAGCACCGCCGGGACCACCTCCCGCCTCCTGCTGCTAGTAGCTCTGCTTAGCACGCTTCGCTGTGAAGCGCTACTCCACCGTTGGCCAGGCCATCCCTCCACCCCTCCACACCTCCTGTTCTTCTCCACCAACTGCCGAACCACATCGCACTAGAACCAGTTAACCCTCGTACACCTCTCCATCTGCGAATCTACTCCCGCGTCTTCCCATCTCCGGCTCGTTGCTGTCCCGGGCCTCGCAATCGTCCAGCACCTTGGACGTGCTCGGCACGGCGTGGTCAACGTGGTCAACGAACGACACCATCGGAAGTAGACTGTGCGTGGAGAGGATGACAGCTGGGTCCATGGCTGCACAGAAGGAAATGCCTCCTTATTATGCACAAAATAATGATTCCTCCAGCTAACATCTGGGACCCACTGGAAGGGCCTCTGTATTTCGTGAAAAAAACATGCCCCCCGTTGACAGGTCGGACCCACCAGCTATCTTCACACGCAAGGAAGTGCATCCTTGTTACGCCCAAAAAAAGAATACCCCCCTGCCAGCTGGAACCCAACATAGTGGGAGGCTGACTTGTGGGCCTACCAAATTGACGGGGACGGAGGGCTTTGTCAACTTAGTCAATATGAACGATTCTAGCTCCTGTTACCGTATGATGTTCATCCAACGGCCGTAGTGCTTCTTCAACCTCTGGTCTTCTTGCTCCAGCCGCCCAAACCAGCGTCGGTCGTGCCGCGTGCTCCTGCCTCCCATGGCCGACTGTGATGCCGCGGAGGCCTCACCGCCCCCTACTACTCCCACCGCTGTCCAGGCCATCCCTCTACTCACCCACACCCCCTGTTATTCTGCGGCGACGGCAACCTCACACCATAGCCGAACCAGTGAACCCTCGTACTCGTCTCCACATGGGCATCCACTACCGCGTCTTCCCCGGCTTCGCGTCGTCCCCTTCCTAGGCCTCACCGTCGTCCACCGCCCTGGTGCTCTCGGCGCGGCGTGGTCAACGTGGTCAAGGAACGACTACCATCGGACGTGGACTGTACGTTTTTTTGAATATAAATAGTAGGGTAAAACCCCACTGCAGCTTTTAATAAATTATCAAAGCAAAAGAGTCCTGTCTCATGCGCTTGAGGTAAGCCCCAAGAAAAAGAAAAAAACAATGTGGAGAGGCTGACAGCTGAGTCCACGTCCGCAACAAGTAAGTGCCTTCTTATTACGCGCAAAATAATGATTCTTCCACCTGACAGCAGGGACCCACCAGATGGGCCACCGTATTTTGCAAAAAAACGTTTCCCCCCTGACTGCTGGGACCCACCAGCTACATCTTTGCACGCAAGGAAGTGCGCCCGGGCAAAAAAAACTGATTCGTGCCCCTGACTGCTAGGACCCACCATCTACATCTTCGCACGCAAGGAAGTGCATGACAGTCGGGACCCACGTTGTCGAAGTGTACGTAGCATTATCATTCTGGTCGCGAACGTGTACGTACATACTAGTCGATGTAGAGGCGTGCACGTGTCATAGTAGAGGCGCACACGTAACATGTACACGTACGTACAACGGCCAGTGTGCAAGAAAGAAAATACGGCCACGTACGTACATACGGGTGGGGTCTCGAACGAATACTCGCGCATACGTACGGCCAGCGCTCGTGTACATGGCTGGGTCGGAACGGAGAAACCGCGTCATCGTGTTCATGGGGAGGCAACGGAATGCGTTGTGTTCATGGGGAGGCAACGGAATGCGTCGTGTTCATCGGGAGGCAACATAACGTGTGGGAGCCAACCGGCTTGGACGGAACAGCGGATGGAAACGAGGCCTGGCGTACCGCAGAACGGAGGAAACGACCTTGTGTTGGACCGGCCACATTCGAAACGGGATCCTGTTCATCGGGAGGGGTCTGGCGTACCGCAAAACAGAGGAAACGGACTTGTGTTGGACCTGCTACGATTGAAACGGGGTCCTGTTGATCGGGAGGGTTGCGGCATACCGCAAAACGGACGACACGGACTTGTGTTGGAGCGCTACGGTTGAAACTGGGGTCCTGTTCATCGGGAGAGGTGTGGCGTACCGCTAAACGGGACTCCACGAGATACTATTCCTCTCCACCGTCGACCTCCCCCAGCCTCCACAAGCTACTGTTCATCCACCGTCGACCTCCTCCAGCCTCCACCTACGACTGTTCATCCACGGGTTCCTGTTCATCCAGCCTCCACCATGCGCTACTCCACCGGCTACTGTTCAAACACCCCTCTCCACGGGCTCCTGTTCAACCACCCCTCCACGGGCTACTGTTCATCCACCCCTCCACCGTCTACTGTTCATCCATCCCTCCACGGGGTCGTCCTGTTCATCCATCCCTACACGGGGTCCTGTTCATCTAGCCCTAACCGGCTCGATCGATCGGGGTCCTGTTCATCCAGAGGCAACACCACGGGGTCCTGTTCATCCACCCCCACCGCTCACTGTTCATCCAACCCCCCCCCCCGAAACACTCACTGTTCATCCAGAGGCAGCATCGATTGGCTTCGGTTAGTAGCAGTAGCGAAGGAATCGCTCGATCGCTCGGGTTCAGTAACGCGTAGCCTGAAGTGCAATCGCTCGGGTTCAGTTAGGCGACGCTTCGCTCGCGTTCAGTTAGAGCCCAACGCCTCGCACCCACGTGCGTAGGTACGAGAGAAACGCGCATCGCTCGGCCCCCGACCACCCACCATAACCGGGAACTCCCGATATTTTCCTCGCCCTCACTTCTACCATGATTTTTTCGTCATGTACGGCCCAAAGAATGTCATGCAGCTGCGTCTCCGGCCCGCCCAGGACGAAAAGCCCATTTTCTGTCATGATTTTTTGTCATAGAAGTAGGAGCCCACCACATCTATGATGATTCCGTTTTTTGTCACAATTATCGTCATAGAAGTGTCATAAGTATGACAGAAAAAAATTCGTTCGGCCCAAAATGTCACGGATGTGTCTTTCTTTTGTAGTGTTGGACTCCGTTTGGTATTCCTTTTCTGCGAAACTCTAAAATAGGCAAAAAAACAGAAACTGGCACTAGGCTCTAGGTTAATAGGTTAGTCCCCAAAATAATATAAAATAGCATATAAATGCCTATTAAACATCCAAAACAGATAATATAATAGAATGGAACAATAAAAAATTATAGATACGTTGGAGACGTATCAATCCCACATAGTCAATCCAAGGAATACATTTCTGTTCGTATGTACATCCACACGGTCAATCCAAGAAATACATTTCCATTCGCTTGTACATCCCACATGGTGAATCCCAAACAAATGTTTACTTCTTCTCGTACACCACACACAATTTCCCCATCAAATCGTATGTGATAGCGTTGTCATTGCAGACGATATTAATAAATTTATCGTTTGCGTTATTGAATGCATCACACACGGTGCCTAGAAGAAACTATATGGCATAGAATGTCCATCACACACACTTTTTATGTGGAAAACATTTGCGCAAGGTGTCCTAATGCAAATAGTTTTCTAGAGGAAGTCGTGTGTGATTGTTCATTGATCCAATACGTTTACTTTCTAGAAACTGTGTGGGTTGTCTGAGGTCATTGCTCACCGTGTTGTCTCAATAACCGTTTGCAATAGAAAACCCCAATAAGCTAGCTAATTCACCTATTATTATTATTATTATTATTATTATTATTATTATTATTATTATTACTACTACTACTACTACTACTACTACTACTACTACTAGTAATAATAGTAATAATAAAAATACATTTATTAATCAAATTGACATTTCATATTAAGCACACAATATATTTCATTTTCGTATTACGGAACAAAGATTTCATAATTGAAATACATCAAAGTAGAACATCATATAGTTTCAACACTTAGTTACACCATATAGGCATATAGCTAGCTACCCCATTACTCAACTGCACCAGGACCAAGTTTCACATGCAACATCTATAACCTTTGGAAATTAGCATCATAGACGGTAGATAGACTGATGAATCTCATCTGGAAAACTACTGAAGCGAAGGCGAATATTGAGCCTTAAATGATATTGAAGGTCCTTGCAACTTTAGGCCAGTGCTTGTGGATGATGGACCATACATCCTTCATCCTCTTAAGGAAGACTTCAATATTTTACCGTGGGTGTTGTATGAATACCTTCATTGCCTCTTGACCATAAGGTGGTTTGAGAGGTAATCATCAGTGAACTGCTTTGGAAAGTCCTGAAAACAAAGATATGTATAAATATCTTCTCTAAATTTGGAAATGGTGCAAAGGAATAAAAACGGCAAGGTATAAGAGTTAGTACCGTCCTGCAGTGCACTAATGTCTTCTTCATTGTGCAAACAAACATCTTGTTGTTTTTTGTTGCTAGTTTCTTTATCCTAACAATCTTTTCGAGTTTCTTTACCTGACTAATATTCATGGACAAATCATTTTCCAATATGCAAAATGGGTCCTCTGACCGCAGGACCTACATGTGCAAGACCAAATTGTTAAAAACCTAAATATTAGAATGGTTCCTACAATTGCATAATAATGTGCTATTAGGCAAAGGACCATGCATGTGCAACTCGTCGATGGTAAACCTCGGTACTTCCCATTGTTTCCCTGCAACACACATAAGGTATTGATCAGGTTAAGTGAGGGTTGGCATACTATCAGTAAAATATGTTGATAAAAAATAAACACAATGCAGATTCAACTGATTAATTCCAGCCACATGGAAAAGCCATCCAAACCAAGCATGATTAAGAACTAGGAAATATAGCAATTGTATATGTTTCTCATGTATTTAGTACATCCAAATTTGATTTATTCCTCACATGCATAATAATACAAAATTGTACCAACAACAATTGAACACCGCATTGCAGAATTGAACCAAAGAGTTAAGTAAACACCATAACTAATGAACCAAACATTAACTGAGCACCACACTACACAATATATAACATATACTCCTAATAGAAGATCAGACAGTTAACAAAACCAAGTATGCTTAACAACTTGGAAATATAGCAATTGTATTTGTGTCTCATGTAGTTTGTACAACCAAATTTGATTTATTTATCACATGGAAGACAATACAAAATTGCACCACAAGAATTGACCATCACATTGCAGAATTGAACCAAACAGTTAACTGAACACGACAACAAATTAACTAAATAGTTAATAAGAGAGCACCACATTGCACGATATATAGAACATATATACTAGGGGATCAGATTGCATGGTAAAAGTACATAGTACAATTCACTAGAATTTGTTAAGGAAAGGTAGGAACATCACATGCAACAGGTAAACCGAACATGCTTAATCGGCGTAGCTAGCTAGCTGAACATAGGTCCTTATGGTGAGCTAATAAGACAAGCTAGCTGAACATAGGTCCTTATAGTGAACTAGTAAGACAAGCCAGCTGAACATAGGTCCTTATAGCGAGCTAATAAGACAATCTAGTCCTCATCGTCGTAGATATCAATAACAATTGGCTCCTTGGACTTGGAAGAGGGCGAGGTCTCCACATCATGGGCTCCCTCCTTGTACTAGTGAGTTGCTTGAGCTGCTCCGGGCACCAACCTGTCGGCTCTCGAGTTGAGGTAAGCATGGGCACGCTGAGAAAACACCTTGTAGTCTTTGTCGAAGGCACGGATGGTGGCCTCGAGAAAATGCCACGAACTGTTGTTTAGAGCAGCCAACCGCGTGGCACCATCGGTGCGCGAGGCATCAAAGGTGGCCTCGACAGCGAGGTGCCACTCCAAGATCAGTGGATCACCATGCATGGGAGCCATCATGACCTCATCCGTGCATGCAGCCGTGATTTGCTTCTCCGCTCCCAAATGCTCCTCGAGCTCCTGGCTATACTTCATGCACGATGGCTTAGGGTGGCGCTTATTTGGAGGATGGGTCGCTGATTGGGTGAAAGGTGTCGCGCCGGTGGTCGGAGCATGTGGGTTGTTGACGGATGAGGAGGATGGGGGTCGGGTGTGGATTACCTGCGTAGATCGACGAGGCCGAGCACCGGGAAGGAGCGTCATTGGCAAGGAGGCGGCGCTACAAGCAAGAAGTGAAGGTTTGAACTTGGAAAGGAAGGCGGAAATAGGGGAAATGTGTCTTTTGATTAGGAGGAGGGGGGTGGATATTTCCATTGAAGCCAAATTTTTGGCTTTGTGTAGTGAAAAACTAGTGAGCAAAGTGTCATCAAACACGTCCCTTATTCAGCACTATGTATGATATGTGAACATCACAAACGATTCATATAGCTTACCCCGTGTGTGATGAGTTTGAATGTGAAATTTTTTGGTCCGAATGTCCATGGTTATAGTGGTCATCCATGTCATTGCATAAATTGGGTACAAAAGAGAGCCTGCAACACACCCACACTTCTTAATTGAGCAAGCTCAGTAATTAAATAGAGCTAACTGAACTAAACATTACTATAACAAAAGAACGACGCTCTAAACAAAGAGTACTACTCCGGCTGGTGCTTGTTGATCCCCGCGCCTCCTCCATGTCCATCTCGCACTCGAAGATCTCCTGGGGAAGGGGCTCCCTGGCATCCATCGCACCATACTCGACAAGCATCTCGCCATCCGTGTATGCCATATCTTCAGAAAAGGCCGCCATGAGCTGGGCGTGGGAAGCCGCGATCTGGGCTTGGACGGGCTCCATCATGACAAGGTATGCCGCGAACGAATCGACTGCTGCTCAAACGCTCTCGGCGATTGCCAACTCTTTGGCTGTGGGCTGCGAATCATTGACAGAGAAGCTTTGTGTGATTTGTGCGGTAACCGCCAGGAGCTGGGCATGGACGGCTTCCATTAGGGCTAAGGCGGCCACCGAGGAACGGAAAGCTACTATGCCACTCTCACCATTTACTATCCCCGTCATAGATGTTGCTGCCACCATCTGAGCTGAAACAGCGGCCATTTGGGCTGCCGCGGCTGCCCGGTCGCAGATTGCGGCCGCACTCATGCAGGTTGTTAGGGTGCTGATGGCGGCTGCCGCTGCGTTCTCACTAGAGTGGGCTACCAAAGTTGACCTCACGACATGGGTCCACATCCCCATCTTTGGCTGACGTCGATTGACTAGTGAAATGATATCTGTGGAGCTAGTGTGCTTGACGGGCTGGCTGTAGACTGTAGCCGACGAACCTTCTCGCGTAAGCCATATACTATGACGGTGCTCCAAGATATTTTATACTTCATCTCACATGGTTGGTGATAATAAACTGTCTGTGATGTACTTGATTTTTTGTCTTGATTTGAAATACATAGTGGGGTCACAGTGGCAAAGGAGGGTGTTTGAATTCCTAGAACTTTTATCTGTAGTGAACATGCAGCCATAGGAGTATCTTCAAAATTTTTGGAATTATTCGGGGTTCGTTTGGACATTTTTATACATTAACTGTTTTCTAGGCAATTAAGGTGCACAATTCAAAATTAAACTACGTGCACATGCTCCGGTGCACCAAACTGGCTTGTAAAATCTTATGTGTCCATGGCTGGATGATTAGGTACCATGCAAGAAATGGGAATGAATTTTGAACGCCTAAGCACCATGGCTCGCCTACAAACGTTAAGAACTTTGTTTTGAAATTCCAGTAAATCCAAAACACGACTGAAATTCATGAAACTTGGCATGCTATCTTGGAATGGCACCATGCTATGGTCAAAAAATTGTTCCATTTGGGGCAGGTTTGGGTATAAGCTTCTCACAAACCAAAAGCTTCTCACAACAACCTCATGGTTCCGGTAGGGAATGTGCCACCTTTGTGGACAAAACGATATTCGTTGCCTCTTCTTACTTTCAATTTTTTTCTAGAGGTAACATTGACCAACATGAGTGCCGCATTAAAATTTGGAATTATTCAGGGTTCGTTTGGACATTTTTAGACATTAACTGGGTTTTCTAGGCATTTTATGTGCATAACTCAAATTTGAACCACATGCACATGCTTGAGTGCAGAAAAATGGGTTGAAAAATCAAACGTGTGTCCTTGGGTGCATGCTTAGGTCCCATGCAAGAAATGCGAATGAATTTCAAGCACCTCAGCACTGTCGCTCAGTTGCAAACATTGAGATACTTGGTTTTTAAATTCTAGTAAATCCAAAACTCGTATGAAATTCATGAAAATTGGCACGCTATCATGGAATAGCACCAACATGCTGTGGTAAAACATTTGTCCCATTTGGGGAAGGTTTTGGTATATGCTTCTCACAAACCAGAGCTTCTCGCAAGAAGACTCATGGTTCAGATAGGGAACGTGTGTCACCTTTCTTGACAAACGACATTCGTTGCCTCTTCTCGCCTTGATTTTTTTCTAGATACAGGATAGACCAACATGACTATTATGTTAAAATTTGGGATTATTCGGGGTTCGTTTGGGCATTTTTATACACCAACTGAGTTTTCTAGGCATTTTATGTGCATAATTCAAATTTAAACTACAGGCACATGCTCCAGTGCAGCAAAATGGGTTCAAAAATCATATGTGTGTCCTTGGGTGCATGCTTAGGCGCCATGCAAGAAATAAGAATGAATTTCAAACAACTCGGCATCGTGGCTTGGGCGCAAACATTGAGATAATTGCTTTTCAAATTCTAGTAAATCCAAAACTCGTCTGAAATTCATGAACTTGGCATGATATCATGGATTGGCACCAACATGCTGTGGTAAAATTTTTGTCCCATTTGGGGCAGATTTTGGTATACACTCCTCACAAACTAGAGCTCTCACAAGAAGCCTCGTGGTTCCTGCAGGGAACGCATGTCACCTTTGTGGACGAAACAACATCCGTTGCCTCTTCTCACCTTGAATGTTTTTATAGATACAACATAGATCAATAGGAGTGTCGAGTTAAAATTTGGAATTATTCGGGGTTCGTTTGGACATTTCTATACATTAACTGAGTTTTCTAGGCATTTTATGTGCATAATTCAAATTTGAGCTACAAGCACATGCTCCAGTGCAACAAAATGTGTTGAAAAATCATATGTGTGTCCTTGGGTGAATGCTTAGGTCCCATGAAAGAAATGGGAATGAACTTCAAACACCTCGGCATCGTGGCTTGGCCGCAAACATTGAGATACTTGGTTTTAAAATTCTGGTAAATCGAAAACTCGTCTAAAATTCATGAAACTTGGCATGCTATCATGGAATGGCACCAACGTGCTGTGGTATTTTTGTGGCAGAACGCCCATGATTTAAATTACACAAACATTTGAGATGATAACGTGGCAACTACATTATTTGTTTCAAAATGCCTTTTTTGGCTGTCAAAATGCCTCATGGACATGGCTTTGAATGAGCTGGCCGTGATGAATGCTGCCACCGTGCCCGTCCCAGCTCCCATCCTTGCTCCCGCGCAAGCGACCATCCCTGTAACATCGACGGGCTGGTCGTTGAGCACTATCGCAACGCTGGAAGCCACGGGAGTTAGCGAGGTCCTCGCGGACCCGCGTGAGCTCGTGTAAATGCCAACGCAGTGCCCCCGCATGTGTCCGTCCTGACCACTGCACCCACCGCGACACTAGTCCCTGTGTGTTTGCCTGCACCCACCGCGGCCGTGCCCGTGCGTGCAGCCCTCTCAGTGTCGTGGGATGCCGCCATCGACCACTACTGCGCAACACCGCAAGATGTTGTCCTCCCGCGCCCCGCCTGTCTATCTCGCGACAACAGGGTCTTTGTTTCCATGTCAAGAACATTCTAGGCTGGCTTAGAGACTTGAACAATGGTGTCATGGAGGACAACAACACCAATGGAGCACGCCACCTCCACCGCGCTGCAATTATTTTATTCGGGTTTAACATTGTATCTCGATCGTATGAATGTAAAGTCACAGTGTGACTAAATGAAACCTATGGTTTGAACAAACTTGCATTTTTCTCTCTGATTGTACAGACTTGTCAAAGGAATTTTTTAAAATTTAAAACACTCATCGAAAACATTTTTGATAGAACACCTGTATGCAAAGCGAGCTATGGTCCTTCCCCAGCAAGCCAACAGAAAATTTGCCGCGCGGGATTGTGCATCTCCTCATGGCAAATGTTTTAGATAAAACACCCGTATATAAAAGTGAGATCTATGATCCTTCCCTTGTAAGCCAAGGGAAAATTTGCCGCGCAGCATTTGCGCATATCTTCATCACAAACAATTTAGATTGAACACAATATCCAAAGCAGGAGCTATGCTTCCTTCACCATTAAGCCAAGAGAAAGTTTGGTGCGCATAATTTGTACATCCATTCATCACAAAAGATTTTTTATGATGACCCGTGTGCAACCATGTACAGAAAATTTGGTAAGATTTGCATCTGTCATATTGGGTATATTGCCATTTGTCAAACTGGAAACATTGGCATTTGTCGATCTAGTAACATTGCCCCTTTTTAACCTTGTAACACTGCCATTTGTCAAAATTTGTAGCTAAAAATCACTAGCATTGTCTAATTTTGCAATTGAAATTGAATAAGCATATATTTCATTAATAGATTAAGCAGCCATTCTTTATACAAACAGTTCAACTCGAGAGGTGAACCGAACAAACATTCCCCCAATTGTTTCCAATCAGGTACTGAAATAGCTAGTTCAACTATATATACTAGCTAATTTTAACTATGTAGTAGAGTTCAACCATATCTGTAGTCAGATGAGCTAAACAAAATAGTTCCTAAATACTACTAGTACGGAGGGGCTTTGTACTACTTCCAGCCGTCTCTCCTCTGCCGAGCACGCTCAGTAAGAAGCATAGGAGGAGGAGCCTACCGACAAGCTGGAGAACTGGAATCCGGTGTCTACCGCTACTGCACCTTTAGCGACGCCCAGCCCAAACACCCTCTGCCTCTCTAGATGACCCCTCCCGAAGTAACAGGAATCCTCGTAGATCTCCTCACTCCGCGCCTTTGCGGCGACATGTGCTGCGGCCACAGCGGCGGTAAGATTCTTTGTGTGCTCGACTAGGCGCTCCTCCTCCCGCAGGAACTCGATGTAGCGCGCAAGACCGCTGACACACATGTGGGGCTCCACCTCTACCCCTCACCTTCAGGCGATGGTGGCGGAGCAGGTGATAACCTCGATGGTCGTTGGTGGGTGGTGGACATGACGGCCACCTCCTGCCTTCGGGCCGCGGTGGTGGAGCGGGTGATGGCCACGGCGGCCAACAGTGGGGTGACGACCACGACGGCCACCTCCCGCCTTCGGGCTGTGATGGCGGAGCGGGCGATGACCCTAGCTTTCGATGATTGTGTGGCCGCCACGGAGGCAGACGGTGGGGTGGTGGTAACGGGGGCCAGCAATAGCTGCCGACGGCGGCGGTGGCGGGGCCTATGGTGGGTCTTGTGCGCACACCCAATAGGTATGCCACACGCAGTACATGATGCTGGGGACTGCGCTGCTACCGCGGTGTAGCTTCCCAGCTAGAGCTGTCAGCTGATGATGGCGAAGTGGCTAAGCGACAGCGACAGACCGATGCCATTGGTGCTTGTGGCAGAAGAAGACGAGATAAGCTACTGGGAGGGAGGGGAAAATGCGATGTAGGACTCGTCGGCCGTAAGGGTTTATATAACAGGCCGGTAAGCGTTGGGGTTTTGGGGAACTTTTCTGAGTTGGGTGGGAAGCTTGCACCCCTATGCTTGGGAACCTACGTGGTTGTGCGGGAACATGCTCACCGACGATTCATTGGTGCCACTTTCAGCCACCATTTGGCCAAAAGAATGCATGTGCGGTGCCCAAGCTTGCGTTCGAAGCCTTCTATGGGAACGGGGTGACAAGACGTGCAAGAGGAGGGCGAAATGACACGTACACATATGGTTAATAATAGTGGTGTGGGTACCTTTCCGTTCGCTTGTCCGGCAGTACCTGTCGTTGATCTTGCCGAATCCAAGGATCGAAGGAAGCCATCGACACTTTGTCGGGCTCAACAGTTTGTTGTGTTCGTTGCGGCTCCTGACGTTGTTGCTGGGTTTGTTGTCATGGAGGCGACTGCACCATTGGTGCACCACCTACAACATGGCCATTAGTTTGAGCTACTTGTGCTATTTGCGGACGCCGTGAAGGCTCTGCCAGCTGGGATTTGTTTATTTTTGCAAATCCAATCAAACTTTGGATATTGGCTCTCCGCTCATCCATCTTATCCACTATTGGAGGGAAGTTCAACAATATTTGGACCCACGCCGTCGCCTCCGTTGTCGTCGAAGGCATGTTTGAGAGCGAAGAATGCGATGTCACTCGACTCCTAATAGAGCCAGCGGAGCTCCATTGCGATCTTGCCGTTGTAATGCGGGTGTGACAGCAGGTTAGCATGGCGGGGGTGGTTCCTAAAGATCTTGAACCTGATCGACAGGTGTCTTGCCGTCAGAATGTTGTTGGGCATGATCGAGAACGCCGCTCGACGTGACATCATGCCCATATCGCGATGGTCGTGGTGTGTGCTTAGATGTCATTTCCCTTGCCGCCGCCTAAGTCGATGAAGCGGGAGGATCCCAGCTTGAACCCAACTGGCAGTGTTGCTCCGATGGCTGCGCTCACCGATGCATCAAGGAGACGGGAGCTGCGTGCCTGTGCTACCCGCATCGTTGTTCCTGTCCTCACCAGAGGGTCGTGGAAGATGATCGCCTCCAGCGCCTCCACCACCCATTCTCGCCGCAGTGGGCACAATGACCGCGCGTCATGTGTTGGTTGTGCCTACTACAGCGTTCGCGTCGTCCACGGCGGTGGTGCCGCCTGCGCCGCCCACGGATGCGTGTGAAGGAACTTTGGCTGTGGAAGGCTTCTTCATCATGGATCCCTTCTTCTTGGGCGCCATGGGTGATTAAAATGGTGATGGAGCTCAATGTAATCAACGTGCCGTCTGCTCATCTAGGTTCACGCCAGTGATCCCCCTACCTGGCGCGCCAAAGATGTCGGTCTGGACGACCATCTATGGGGACATCTAGCCCCTTTGTGGTTTGGCTAGGGAGATGCACAAAACACAAAGAGCAAGGTCAATAGAAGACATGGTGATCTTTACCCAGGTTGGGGCCACCTTTGAGGTGTAAAACCCTACTCCTGCTTTGGTGTATTGTAAACATGGGCGCACAAGTACAAGGAGCGCTTTCACCCGGGAAGGTGCAAGGAGAAGGCAACTACACATGCAAGTGTGCTTGGAATTGAATCTGGTTTGAACCCTTGTAAAGGTTGCCATGGCCCTCCTTTCATAGCTCAAGGGGTTACCACAGTGGCAAAACAGTCATTATCTAGTGATTAGATAGCGAATAGTGCCATCTTACCTAACTTTGCTAGTTAGGACAAAGAGCATTAAATGCATCATAAGGTGTCGCGAGGAGGAGGAGCCTGGCAAAGTTGCTGCATCGCTTGCCTAGCTAACTCCTATTAACTTGACACACCATATGGATGGGTGTCAATAAGGGTAAAACTCCTTCCAGCATGCTGACACATGCCTGAGAAGCTTCACCTAACTGCTTGTGGGCTCGACACCTCACCGATCAGTGATCTGCTGCTCGGTGAGGTGGACCACTGGCAGCTGGCGGCGGCTTGCCGGCCACGGAGCTTGCCGGGCGTTCATGTTGCCGGTTCGGTCTTGCCAGCAAGGACTTCTTCTAGTGTTGATCTTGGCGGTTGCCTTGTTCTTCTCCTTACCCAAGTTGATCAACTTGGTCTTGAATCTTGGTCTTCTTGATGCGCTCCTTGATCTCACAAAGAGTAGCTTCTCTGGCCTCGAAGTCTTCCTCATGTTTTATACTTAGACTTGGTTCTTCTCTGCAAACCCGGTTGCCGGGGAGCCACCACTGCTTGTGCGTAAGTCTGTGGTACTAAGGACCCGGTTCATAGGGCACTGACAAATTATATGCAATTATATATTATTTTTTGGGACTAACCTATTAACCTGGTGCCAAGTGCCAGTTGCTATTTTTTTGCATGTTTTTGATGTTTAGGAAATCAGTACCAAATGAAGTCCAAACGCTATGAAACTTTTCGACGGTTTTTTCGGATAACAGAGACCCTAGAAGTTTCGGGAGGAGACCAAAAGGTAAACAAGGAGACGACCAGGCAAGAGGGCACGCCCTGATTCCTTGTGGGCACCTCATGGCTTCGTCTGACCTAATTTCAGCTCTATAAATTCTCTAAAATCAGGAAACCAACAGAGAGCAACCAAAAATTCTTTTTCCGCCATTGCAATTTTCTGTTCTTCCGTGATCCCATCTAGAGGCCTTCGGTACTCTACCGGAGGGGGCATCAATCACGGTGGGCTTCTACATCAACCTTGCTTCCCTTCCGATGATGTGTGAGTAATTCACCACAGACCTACTTGTCCACAACTAGTAGCTAGATGGCTTCTTCACTCTCTTTGATATTCAATACAATGTTCTCCTCGATGTTCTTGGAGTTCGTAATCTTATTTTGCGGTGTGTCTATTTGGATCAAATGAATTGTGGGATTATAATCAGAATATTCATAAATATTAATTGAGTCTTCTCTGAATTCTTTTATGCATGATTATTATTGCTTTGTATTTGTTTCCGATCATTTATTTACCTTGCAATGGGAGAGGTGCTTTGTGGTGGGTTAAATTTTGCGGTGCTCTATATCCCAGTGACAAAGCAGGGGACAAGACATGTATTTGTATTGTTTCCATTAAGGGGAAAATGATGGGGTTTATTCATATTGGTTGGATTTACTTTGTCTACATCATGTCATCTTGCTAAGGCGTTACTCCATTTTTATTAACTTAATACTCTAGATGCATGCTGGATAGCGGGTGATGGGTGAAGTAATAGTAGTAGATGCAGGCAGGAGTCGGTCTACTTGTGTCGGACGTCATGCCTATATACATGATCATTGCCTTGGATATCGTCATCACTATGCGCTTTTCTATCAGTTGCCTAATAGTAATTTGTTTACCCACCGTATGCTTTTTGTTCGAGAGAGAAGCCTCTAGTGAAAACCATGGCCCCCGGGTCAACTTTTATCATATATAAAATCCAAAAATACATTGCTGCAATTTGATTACCTTTATTTTATTTTATCTATCTACCACTACGAGATTTGATCCTTGCAAATACCGCCGAGGGGATTGACAACCCCCTTGATCGTGTTGGGTGCAAGTATTTGCTTTTGTGTGTAGGTGCTGTTAGCGAGATTTTATGTGGTTCTCCTACTAGATTTATAATCTTTGGTTCTTAACCGAGGGAAATACTTATCTCTACTATACTGCATCATCCTCTCCTCTTCGAGCAAATCCAAATGCAGCTCACAAGTAGTAGTTGTCTATAAAAAGGTAGGGGAAATAGCTGAGACGGGTTAGGCGTGTTTACTACAACATGCTTAATACATCAACTATACAAAACATAGTCATTGCAACTGGTATTGGTAAAATTGAACTGGTCAGTTCATACTTGGTAAATCCTCAGGGGTAGTTGTTGGGGCACTTCATCTAGGCCAGAGCCTGCCCCAAGTCGACAGCGGCGGAGGCTCGTTCCTCCGGGTCGAAGCGTGGATCAGTGCCGCTGACATGTGTACCTACAAGAAGCAAGTAAATTTTACATGCTAAACTGCAATTGCACAAATGATGTAAAATACTATAAGACATTGGTATGGAACTAACCTCGACGATAAACAAAAACATTTCTCATTGTAGACCTACGTGTAGTTGATGAGATCAGTCAAGGGCGGTCGTGATGGTATGTGTGTGATATTAAAAAACATCATGCAAATATCTAACTTAAGGATCATTAACGAACACGATAGGCCATAGAAACCATGTATTTTGTAATCTTCTAATATTTATTATATCTATCAGCATCTACAGCCGCAACCCGCAAGTTTAAAAATCTCTTTCTTTGTAGTAGACTGATCAACATACATGAACGAGGAAAAGTTGACACTCGATGAACAATCATCGGTTTATGAAATGCAATCAAGTGTCAACCAGCCTCGCTCAGATTGCGAGAATTGATCAACCTATGCAACAAGAGAGAAGCCTGCTGCCATCCACCAGCGTGGCTATTTAAGTCGGTCTGCATCCGCCTCGTGCGGTGAGGTGGGACTAAAAACCAGCTTCGACCAGCTCGTCTCCAACGTGCGCGCTGGAGAAGAAGCATGTCGTGCAGAGATGAGAGAGGAAGGAGCTGTGGGTGGCTGGTGGTGGGACCGCTATGACCCGGCTGGGTCAACTTTTTTTGACCGGGCACTGATTAGGCAGACATTGCGGAGCCGGGGTCTAACTCTAAAACTTCAGTGGACACATGCTAAGCAACACTCAAAGCCCTAAAAGGATGTCACTTATCAACATTGTACGTTAATAATTGATACCAACTTAAATTCCTAGATACTAATTTGCGTTTAAAACTCAAGGGCAAATGAGGAAGGAAATTTCGATTCCCCTTCAATCTTGGTGATTTATTATCGCAAACGGTTCATTTCCATCGCCTCTGAGAATAGTGTGCGCTGAACCTACTGTGCATTGCATTCTGACTGGCCAGATGATAGAGGCAAAGGTGTCCTGTCTTTCGATGAGATGGTGGCTATCGTTTTTGGTGGAGTAGACTTTGACGATCCGACTACGAGCATGCGAAGACGTCGTGCCTTAGCAATCGCTAAACCAACTCCGAGAGGTTATTGATCCCACCGGTGCATGATCAACCTCACCACTAGGGTCTATTTCCTGGAAACAAACGAAGAACAAGCAAAAAATAGAAATTGCAATCTGTATAATGCAATAAAATAGGATAGCTTTATTGATCAGGTGGGGTTCTATGACGTCTTGGTCTAGTCATTGAACACAAACGCAGTACACGAAGTTGCAGCTATGGATACCTTTTTATCTAAACAAACCCAAAGTCTAAACGACGCCCTAAGGGTTGTATATATGGAGGAGTAGGGGGGATTTCGTGGCCCCTTGTAGGAGGGGTCCGAAACCAACCCTAACTTTGTTTCCCCACACATACGGACTCTAGAAACAACCTATACTTAAGAATTTCAAAATTACATGGGTCTGGCCCAAAAATAAGGTGGCGCAGCACCTAAAATAAGCTATGGACGAAAGTTATGAAGGGGCATCTTATATATTTCATCCATGTCCTTGTAGGTCATCACAGAGGCTTCAAAGTGCTGAAATATGCACCAGAAACGCCATTCTGGATCGCTTCACGTGCACCTTCATCTCCATGCTTGATCCCGCTCTAGTGTTCATCCCTCTTGTCCATGCTAGGCCCTTCATTAGTAATCAACACAAATGTATCCAATTTAGGCAGCATCATATTGTCATGAACATTAGAATTGTCACCAAAAAACGAAAGTACCTGGTAATTCAATTGGGTGCGCGAGCTCTAGTAATTTGGTCCAGTATGTATAGCAGCAGAGGTTGTGGGTGTAACAATAGTATTGATGTCCTCATCATCCTCCCCTTGTTGAAATGAAGTCGTCCTCGACGGAAGCTCATCTTCCTCACCCAAATAAGGCTTCAAATCTGCAATGCTAAAAGTGGGACTAACCCCAAAATCTGCAGGCAGCTCAAGTTTATATGCATTATCATTTATTTTCTCTAACATCTTAAAAGGACCATCAACACGTGGCATTAGCTTTGATTTGCACAAATCAGGAAATCTATCCTTACGCAAATGTAACCAAACAAGATCCCCAGGTGCAAACACAACACGTTTTCTACCCTTATCTCCAGCAAGTTTATATTTAGCATTCATACACTCAATGTTCTCTTTAGTTAACTCATGCATTTTTAAGATCAATTCAACACATTGTTTAGCATCAAAATTAACCTTCTCCGAAGATGGAAGAGGCAACAAATCAATAGATGCACGAGGTAGGAAACCATACACAATTTCAAAAGGGCACATCTTAGTAGTAGAATGCAGCGAACGATTATAAGCAAATTCAATATGAGGCAAGCATTCTTCCCATATTTTCTTGTTATTGTTCAAAACAACCCTAAGCATAGTTGACAATGTTCTATTGACTACTTCAGTTTGTCCATTAGTTTGGGGGTGACAAGTAGTACTAAAAAGCAGTTTAGTCCCCAACTTAGCGCATAAACATCTCCAAAAGTGGCTAAGAAATTTAGTATCACGATCTGAAACAGTAGTATGTGGCACACCATGCAAGCGAATAATTTAATGAAAGAACAAATCAACAACATTAGCAGCATCATCGCTTTTTGATGACATGGTATGAAGTGTGCCAGTTTTGAAAATCTATCCGTGACAACAAATATGCTATCCCTCCTCTTCTTTGTTCGAGGTAATTCTAAAACAAAATCCATAGATATATCCACCCAAGGAACACTAGGTACAGGCAAAGGCATATATAAACCATGAGGATTGAGTTGTGACTTAGCTTTTCGACATGTAGTGCAGCGAGGAACAAAATGCTCAACATCCCATCTCATCTTTGGCCAAAAGAAATGTGTAGCAAGTATATCCTCTGTCTTCTTCACGCCAAAGTGTCCCAATTAATCCTCCTCCATGCGCCTCCTGCAACAACAAAAGACGAACGGAGCTAGCTGGAATGCATAGCCTATTAGCACGAAACACAAATCCATCATTAACGACGAACTTGTTCCATGTTCTCCCTTAACGACGAACTTGTTCCATGTTCCTTCTTTACAATTCTGCAATACATCTTTAAATTCAGCATCATGCACATATTGATCTTTGATGGTCTCCAAATGAAATATTTTAAAGTCAAGTTGTGAAAGCATAGTATAACGACGAGACAATACACCAGCAACAACATTTTTTTACCCTTCTTGTGTTTAATGACATAAGGGAAAGTCTTAATGAATTCAACCCACTTTGCATGTCTATGATTTAGTTTTGCTTGACTTTTAATGTGTTTCAAAGATTCATGATCAGAATGTATAACAAATTCTTTCGGCCATAAATAATGTTGCCATGTTTCTAAGGTCTGAACAAGAGCATATAATTCTTTATCATAAGTAGAATAGTTCAGAGTAGGCCTAGTCAATTTTTCAGAAACGTATGCAACAGGTTTTTCATCTTGTAACAACACACCTCCTAATCCAATTCCACTAGCATCACATTCAAGCTCAAAAGTCTTATTAAAATCGGGAAGTTGGAGTAAAGGAGCATGTGTCAACTTATCTTTCAATACCGTGAAGGCTTATTCTTGTGCGGTACCCCAAATAAAAGTCACATCCTTCATTGTAAGCTCATTGAGAGGTGCAGTAATGGTGCTAAAATCTCTCACAAAACGCCTATAGAAACCAGCGAGTCCAAGAAAACTCCTCACTTGTGTGACCGTCTTGGGCTGCGGCCAACTCTCAATAGCTTCAATCTTGGCTTTACCATCTTCAATTCCCTATGGAGTAACAACATAGCCAAGAAAAGATACTCGGTTGGTGCAAAAGGTGCACTTCCCAAGGTTACCAAACAAACATACATCACGTAGAGCAATAAAAACAGCACATAAATGTACCAAATGTTCTTCCAAAGATTTGCTATAAATCTGTATATCATCAAAATAGAGTACCACAAATCGTCCAATGGAAGCACGTAAAACGTCGTTACTTAATATCATGAAAGTACTGGGTGCATTAATCAACCCAAAAGGCATGACTAACCACTCATATAAACCAAACTTAGTTTTAAATACCGTTTTCCATTCATCTCCCAATTTCATACGAATTTGATGGTATCCACTATGCAAATCAACTTTGGAGAATATTGTAGAGCGACTCAATTCATCAAGCATATCATCTGGCCTAGGAATAGGATGACGATAACGAATAGTAATATTATTAATGCCTCTACAATCAACACACATGCGCGACGTACCATCCTTTTTTGGCACTAGTATAATAGGAAAAACACAAGGACTAAGAGATTCACGTATATAACCTTTGTCAAATTGCTTACTTCCGCCAAGGCTCTTGTAAACACCTTTCTCTATACCGCCCTTCAATAATCTATTTTCTTGCTCAAGTGTAACTTGGCTAAGAGAATTATTAGTGGAATCAAGAGAACTACTAGAAGCAACAATATTGGATTTAGCATGATTATTGTTACTACTAGAAGAAGAATCTTTCTTACTCTTGTTGCTAGATTTTACTTGTGGTATGTAAGTAGACAAGAGTAAATGCTTGGCAATGTAAGAAGAACTTTTCTTCCGAAGATCATCATTGCTGGCTTTAAGAACCCATGTTCTTGCTCAAGATTGAGCTTCTCTAAGCGTAGCTTCTCATGAGTTTATAAAAGTTCTCAATGATCTTCTAAAGTAGTTTCATGAGCTAACTTAAGAGTGTTCAATTCTTTAGTTAGACGCTCAATCTCCTTCTTATCATTGTCATTTGTTTCATCTTGATTAGCATGATTAATAGCATTTTCATGATAGTTTTCATCCCTAGAGTTGTCAACAAGTAAACCATCATCACCTAGCAAATCATCTTCATCACTATTGAAATCAACATACTCAGGGTGTGATACCTTGGGGCCTTTAGCCATGAAGTATCTTCCAATTCCTTCATTTGGTGACTCAAATATGTCATAGGAGTTGGTTGACACGAGTGCTAGACCGGCAACACCTTCATCTTGAGTATATTCAGAGTCAGAGAGATAACTTCTCTCGGAGTGGTGGTCCGAGTCGGAACCGGATACCCATTCACCAACATGAGCTTGATGTCTTCGTTTTGTGTAGCTCCTTGATGACTTGTCCTTCCTTTCCGAATCCTTGCTTCTTTGAGAGGTTCTTCGTTCATAGAGATCATCTCTACTCCTTCTCTCTCTTGGAGGTGATTCTTCCCTTTCCTTCTCCTTTCAGGTGAGTCTTCTCTTCTTTTGTAGGGAGCTGTACACTCATTGGAGTAGTGTCCGGGTCTTCCGAAATTGTAGCAATTTCGCTCACGACTAGAAGATCTCTTGTCATTGTAGACCTTGACTTGGAACTCCTTTCCTTGCTTCTACTCTTGTAGAACTTGTTGAAGTTCTTCACCATTAAGCTTAATTGTTCATTGAAGGCTTGTTTCTCACTTGATGATGTCGGAGCATCACATGAGGCTTTGTAAGCTCCACTAGACTTGTTGTGAAGCTCTTCTTTATCCTTGAGTGACATCTCATGAGCAACAATTCTTCCAATGACTTCGGCTGGCTTGAGATCTTTGTAATTTGGCATCATTTGGATCAAAGTGCACACGGTATCATATTTTCCATCCAAGGCTCTTAGGATCTTCTTGATGATGAATTTTTCGGTCATCTCTTCACTTCCTAAGCCGGCAATCTCATTTGCGATGAGAGCAAGCCTAGAATACATTTCAGCGACACCTTCACCGTCCTTCATTTTGAACTTGTCAAGATGACTTTGAAGCACATCCAACTTGGATTCCTTGACGGAGACGGTACCTTCATGCATGTCAATCAAAGTATCCCAAATTTCCGTTGCATTCTCAAGACAACTGATTTTGTTGAATTCTTCAGGGCACAATCCATTGAAGAGGATATCGCAAGCTTGAGAATTGTATTGCAACATCTTCAATTCTTCCGCGGTAGCTTCATGATTCGGTTCTCTCCCATCAAAGAATTCACCTTGCAAACCAATACACACAATGGCCCAAACGGCCGGGATATGTCCAAGAATATGCATTTTCATCTTATGTTTCCAGCTAGCAAAATTCGTACTATCAAAGTAAGGACCTCTACGGTGGTAATTTCCCTTGCTAGACGCCATACTCTCCTAGGTTGTGAAACCAAGGCTAGGATCACCAAAGCTATGTAAATCACGGCAAATGGAGACCAAAGCTCTGATACCACTTGTAGGATCGAAAGTATGTCTAGAGGGGGATGATTAGACTACTTGATCAAATAAAAACCTAGCCTTTTCCCAATTTTAATTCTTGGTAGATTTTAGCAACTTAGGGCTAGTCAAGCAATCAACCTACACATTCAATTCTAAGAGTATAGCAGCGGAATGTAAATCATTGCATATGAAGGTAAAGGGGAGGAGTTTGGAGGGATCAAGCGCAATGTAGACACGGAGATTTTTGGCATAGTTCCGATAGGTGGTGCTATCTTACATCCACATTGATGGAGACTTCAACCCATAGAGGGTAACGGCCACACGAGTCCACGGAGGGCTCCACCCATGAAGGGTCCACGAAGAAGCAACCTTGTCTATCCCACCATGGCCATCGCCCACGAAGGACTTGCGTCACTTGGGTAGATCTTCACGAAGTAGGCGATCTCATTGCCCTTACAAACTCCTTGGTTCAACTCCACAATGTTGATAGAGGCTCCCAAGTGACACCTAACTAATCTAGGAGACACCACTCTCCAAAAGGTAATAGATGGTGTGTTGATGATGAACTCCTTGCTCTTTTGCTTCAAATGATAGTCTCCCCAACACTCAACTCTCTCTCTCACAGCTTTGACTATGGTGGAAAAATGATTTGAGTGGAAAGCAACTTGGGGAAGGCTAGAGATCAAGATTCTTGTGGTTGGATTAGAATGTCTTGGTCTCAACACATGACTAGGTGGTTCTCTCTCAGAAAATGAATGTTGGAAGTGTAAGCACGTTCTGATGGCTCTCTCCAGGAATGAAGAGTGGGTGGAGGGGTATATATAGCCTCCTCACAAAATTTTAACCGTTACACACAGATTCTCAAACTTGGTGAGACTAAATGGTGAAACTCGGTCAAACCGATTCAGGTCAAAATGTGAATGTTAGGATTTTCGATGGGACCGACATGATCAACGGGTGGGAACGATGTGCTAGGGTTAGGGCATAACTTGATCTCGGTGAGACCAATCACATGAACTCGATGGGACCAATTTTAGTAACAGGCAAACGAAGAGTTGGTCAGGCAAACTCGGTGGGACCGATCACTCATTTCGGTGAGACCAAAATGTTACGAAAAGGAAACATGGAGTTTGTATTGCGATCTTGGTGGGACCGATCTCTCATTTCGGTGAACCCAGAATGTTACAAAGGGAAACAGAGAGTTTGCAATCCCATCTCGGTGAGACCGAGATCCCTATCGGTGAGACCAAAGTGATTAGGGTTTGTGGCAGTGGCTATGTCAAATGAAGTTGGTGGCGCCGGATAGATCAAATCGGTGGGGCCGAGTTTGACTTTAGGTATAGGACATATGTGGATATGAGAAAGTGGTTGAGGGGTTTTGGAGCATATCACTAAGCATTTTGAGCAAGTAAGCCATTAAGCAACACCTCATCCCCTTTTAATAGTATTGGCTTTCCTATGGACTCAATGTGATCTTGGATCACTTAAATGAAAATGTAGAGTCTTGAGCTTGTTGCCAATATGTGTCCTTCGCATTTTGATGGGTCCACATCTCTAGTCCATGCCATGCCAATCATTGAACTTTCTGAAATGATCATCTTGAAAGAGTGTTAGTTCAATGAGCTATATGTTGTTAAGAATTACCAAAACCACCCAAGGATTAGTTGCACTTTCAGAAGTATAGACCAAAACTTCTATGAACAAAACACAGTTAACAAATCTGAATGAACTACAATAGAATAGATCAATTAATCCTAACATGCATTGGTTAATTGGTTAATGACTCAAGATCAAGTGTGATATATCAAGAATATCAATGACCTTCAGATCTGAAGCTGTTATGGGAATTAGAAAAATAGTCATGCATTACTTGATGCCAATGAAAGAGGAGTTCAGCTTGCATATTGATATGAATCCCACAAGTTTCCAGTGGCCCTGGTGATGTTGACTGAGAGAACTTGAGATACATGAGTAATTAAAAATAGTACAGTAGGGACAAGCATAGCCCAGCTTCAAAGAGCCCATTTCTTCCTCTCCCAGCGTACGACATCCAGACTAGATTGTTGTACGATAGGCATGAGCAATGTCCTACCGTGATGGCACATGGGCTGGGTGTGGACGGGAGACGCGACCGGACAAAACCGATGTAGACGCCCAACGATGGCCAGTCGGGAAAAGCCGAGGTGCCGCCGGTGATGCACTATTGTCTAGGAGGACATCAAGGCCAGGGGCTAGGTGCGGACGGCAAACGCCGCCAGACGAAACCAATGCAGAAAATTAGAGTTGGCCCGCCGGGCAAAGCCGAGGCGCCCCTGGTGATGCACTGTTATTCAGGCGCATCATCAAGGCCCATCTTGGCGTGAGCATGAGCTTAGCACTCAAGATCATCTCTGGCGGCTGCACCTTGATCAATGGGACGGAAGATGAGATGTGCGGATCCCCTGTGTATTGATTTGATTGGAGAGAAATTTTATTGGGGGAGGTGAGACGATGCATGTGGGCAAGGCCAGTGTGTCGTCTATTTAGGAAGGCATCAGAGGAAACAATTTTGGGCTAGAGAGATGGCATTGTGTCGATTGTTAGGCTTACGGAGCTGCTGGCTGGGTGTAGAGGAAAAACAGGAAAAGATAAGATAATTGATGATGTGGCAATGTGTAGTGAGGTGGATCTGCATGTCAAGAGAAATAACATAGTGGGGATGAACTATTTAGGTATTATAGATAAGTGGAGTGCAAAGAAAATTCCATAAATCAAGCAAGGACTATCTCAAACTAGCATGGTGCATTATTAAAATAAAAATACAAAGCACAAGACGCTCCAAGAATTTACACATATCATGCGAACAAAACAAAAACTGAAACATACCAATAATTGTCGAGGAAAGATGGGATGCCTTCCGGGGCATCCCCAAGCTTAGACGCTTGAGTCTCCTTGAATATTTACTTTGGGTGCGTTGGGCATCCCCAAGCTTGAACTTCTGCCTCTCCTTATTCTCCTCATATTGATGCCTCCTTGATCTTCACACTTCATCCACAGAAAACTTAACCGAACTTTTTTTAGAGGGGTTAGTACGTATAATATCAAATCCCATCATTTCCTGCTGTAACATTATTGTATAATTATAATCAAACATTACCCACTATATTATATCACAATTCTATGGCTCCCAAGTCAACAGGGCTTAACAAGATTTCAAGCATAAGCAAATAACAAAACTATAACAGCCATATGTGAAAACAGGACAGTCTGTAAAGATGTAGATGTTACATATAATTGTGTAAATTCACGCACTACAACCAAAGTTTCTGTTTTTGCACTGCACATACTAAACAAGCAATTCAAACTTCCTAAAGGCAAATCTTGGCACATTATTTTTATAATACAATGGATTTTTAGAAGGGTATAATTTTTTGTTCAAAAGTTTCTGTAATCAAGATTCACAAAGTTTCCATGGGCATGAACAAAGTTCAAGGATGTACCCCGATTCAATGGTGTTCATCTTTCTCACTTTCACATTTCATTTTGAAAAAGTTTTAGGTTCCCCTCTATATTTTTTTGTTTTTAAACTTTTTAAAAGCACTAAACAGAATAAATGACTCTCTAACACTTCTGGGTTGTCTCCTTGGTCGCACTTTCTTTAAAGCCATTAAGATAGGCATAAATTGCTCACGTAATTGACCACCTGGATCCCAAGGTATATCAAGGCCAATTTTAATTTAAAATGATTTATAATTTAGTAGTGAGCACAAAGCAACATATATCATGAAATGACGAAGTCTAACTCTCTTCCTATGCATCAGCATGTCATAAAAGAACAATTCATGCACATCAAGTAAAGGCCAATGCATAGTATACATATTTTCTTGTAAGCTTATCATATTTGAAACATAGAGAGGTGGAGATGTAGTTCCTCTCTCATAATAATTACAAGTAGGAGCAGCAAGCACATGCATATTATATTCATAGAAATTATCATGCACAATAGTAAAACGCAACCCATCAATATAATCCTTAATAATCGCAAATTTCTCCGATATAGTGTAGTTGGGAGAAAAAAGATAATAGGACCATCGTGTGTGGATGCAATAGCAACAATTTCATTCTTAACATAAGTAACTATAGCAAGTTCATTCCATAAGCATAATTCATATAGGCGTCATGGCCACAAGCATAGTAAGCATCAATTTCATCAAAAAGGGATATTTAAAATGAATCCAAGGGTTCATAGCAATTATCATAGCATTCATCCTTCAGTAAGCACGAAGGGAAATTAAATAATGTATGAGTTGAAGGGTTACTCTCATAAGAAGGTGGGAACGGATAGCTAAGCCGCTCTTCCTTCTTTTGTTCTTTGCTCTCCTCCTCATCTTTTTCATCCAATGAGCTCACAGTTTCAACAATTTCTTTTTCCATAGACACCTGCAAAATGTTAGTCTACTCTTGGACAGTGGGGACTTCCTCAATATATTCTTGAACATAAGCACTAGAAGCATAGTTTTCAGAAAATATTTAAGTATGGAAAAATTTCCAGACTTGTAAAGGGTAGCATCATACTTTTCAATCAAAGAAGCAATTCCATAAGCACCCTTAAAAGCAACAAATTCTTCAATTTGTTCAATATCATAGTAATTATAGACACCTTTGGCATAAGAAGATAAGATTCCATTATCCTTAAACTCACATTGGAAGGGAAGGTGTGTCTTAGGGTCTTCAGAACAACAAGTAAAATCATGTATTTCACATAAATTCCAAGCATAGTAATGCAAACTATTAAGTTGATGCCCTATAAGTTTACCTTTTTGAGACAAGCAGTGTCACACAAAATAAGCATGTTCATCTAATGATTTTCCCTCAACGAAGCTAGTTGAGTTTTCAGCATGAGCACAAAGGGATCGAATATGATCCAAGTAGAAAGCTTCACTAGTATGATAGATTTTGGGTGGTTCTTCAATCATTTGTTTGGCAAGTACAACTATTTTTTTGGTATTTTATCTTTCCTACCCATAACTGAAGATAGAAAACAACTTATAACAAAAAATAAAAACTACTTAGTGATAAAGCAAACAAGCACACGCGAGAATATTCACCCTACGCTATTGTTCCCTAGCAACAACATCAGAAAAAGGTCTTGATAACCCACAAGTGTAGGGTATCAATTGTAACTTTTTCCATAAATAAGAGTGTCAAGCCCAATGAGGAGCTAAAGGTAGAATTTATATTCTCTTCAAGTTCTATCGACCATCGATACTACTCTACGCACACTTAGCCTTTGCTTTAGCTAGAACAAGTATGAAAGTAGAAATACTTTGTAGGTGTAAAGGGATAGGTTTGCAAGATAATGAAGAACGTGAAAATAAAAATTAGGTGTTGTTTTACGAAAAGAACAATTAAGTTAGTATAGCGAGTGTGGAAAAGTGGTGGTAGGATTTGCGAGCTAGCATGTCATCCCTTACTTGGAATTCTATGCACTTATGGTTGGAACTATTAGCAAGCATCCGCAACTACTAAAGCTCATTAAGGTAAAACCCAACCATAGCATTAAGATATATTGCCCCCCTCAATATTTCTATGGTAGGAAGAAGCTTATGTCACTCTTCCCCTCCAATGCATAGTCCTATCAACATACAACTAACCCTATGATGTGATCCACACGCGTGCTCATATGATGGGCACCAAAGGACAATAACATAACAACAAGCAAATTAAACCAATGGTAGCAATTCACCAATTACCCCAAAGGATAACAAAAATCTACTCAAACATCATAGGATGGCAACACATCATTGGATAATAATATGAAGCATAAAGCACCATGTTCAAGTAGAGGAAACATGGGGTTACGATAGAGTGGGAGGCTGAATACATATAAGGGAAGGTGATGGAGGTGTTGATGAAGATGACGGAGTTGTTGGTGTAGATCCCGTCTAATGATGATTGCCCCGACGGTGTTCCGGTGCCATTGGCAGAGAGGGGGAGAGAGCACCCCTACTTCTTCTTCTTCCTTGGCCTTCCCCCTAGATGGGGGGAGGATTCCCCCTTTGGTACTTAGTCTCCATGGCTCCTAGAGAGAGGAGCCCCTCCGAGATTGGATCTCTCTCTATGTTCTCTTCTATTTTGCGTTCCTATTTTCTGGCCCTTCATCGTTTCTTAAATTCCTGGAGATCCATAACTCTGATTGGGCTAAAATTTTGAGGCGATTTTCTTACGAATATTATCTTTCTCGCACAGAAAGAAGGGAACCAACCGCCTTACAGAGGAGCCACAAGCCTATTGGGCACGACCAGCTTAGGGGGTCACGCCCTCTGGTCTTATGGGACCCTCTGGCATCGTCTCGTGTTGATTATTTTTCCCCAAAATCACATATATTCTAAAAAAAATCTGTAATGTTTTATCCGTTTGGACTTCATTTGATATGGATATTCTATGAATAAAAAAACATGCAACAAAAAGGAACTGACACTGGGCACTGGATCAATATGTTAGTCCCAAAAATAATATAAAATGTTGCCAAAACTTTGTGAAAGTTGTAGAATGTTGGCATGAAGCAATAAAAAGTATAGATAAATATCAGTAGTCCACCCTCGGGGCTGAGGGTATGTACCAATAGCCATGTGTTTGATCTCTCTCTCTCTCTCTCTCTCTTGTTATTTATCCAACACGATCTTGATGTAACCATGGGCTTTGCTCGGATCATATGGTGTTTTTCCCTCTCTATCTTGTTTTGATGAATTGAGTCTTGCTCTTTGAAGTTCTGTTATGTTGGAATGAATATTGGAGTTGAGATCAATTGATGTATGTCTTGCACGTGGATATCTATGGTGACAATGGGGTATTCTATCGAGTCACTTGATATATGTTTTGGTAATCAACTTGCGGATTCCCGAGGCGACATTGGGGTAATCTAGGCATAGGGGTTGATACACGTTTTGCCCAACATTCTCCGGTAGAAACTTTGGAGTGACTCTTTGTCGCATGTTGGGTGATTGTTATACGATTCAATTATGTTAGCATTATTGAGAGACTGCACTAGTGAAAGTATGAACCCTAGGACTTTTTCCAAGCATTGCAATATCGTTTATGTTCACTTTTTTCACTTGCTACCTTGCTTTTTATTATTATTTAAGATTACAAAAACCTATATCTACTA
The DNA here is from genome assembly GCF_018294505.1 of Triticum aestivum. Lineage (NCBI taxonomy): Eukaryota > Viridiplantae > Streptophyta > Magnoliopsida > Poales > Poaceae > Triticum > Triticum aestivum. The sequence goes on along the minus strand of NC_057801.1, from coordinate 361,122,721 downwards.
TCCATACTACACTTGTATCACCATCTCTTCGCTGAACTAGTGCACCTATGCAATCTACCATTGTATTGGGTGTGTTGGGGACACAAGAGATTTCTTGTATTTGGTTACGGGGTTGTTTGAAAGAGACCATCTTTATCCCACACCTCCCATGGATTGACAAACCTTAGGTCATCCACTTGAAGGAAATTTCATGTTGTCCTACAAAACTTGGCGCTTGGAGGCCCAACAGAGTCTACAAGAATAAAAGTTGCGAAGTAGACATCAAGCTCTTTTTTGGCGCCGTTGCCGGGGAGGTGAGTGCTTGAAGGTATCTTTAGATCTTCCAGTTGAATCTTTTATTTTCTTGCTTATCTGTAGTTTGGTTTATAAAATGAAAACTAAAAAAAATGGAATTGAAGTTGCATCAAGTTCTTTATCTTTATGATATGTTTCTTGAAAATGATGGATCGGAAAATTGTGCCAAAGTGTTAGAAGAAGCATTCAATAAAATGTTTGGCAAAAAATCCTTGAATGATAAGCATGATTGCAACGTTGTTAGTATGTGTGCTATGAATATCCATGATACTAATAATGATTGAACTAGAGCGTGCTAATTTTTGTGGGGTGCATAAGCATTGTGAAGACATTCCTTATAGGGATAATAGATTTTGTAAGAAGCATAAACATGATAGAACCAATTGGTGGCTCAAAGTGATAGACGCATTTGCTACCAAAATATGTTCTCTTTATCCTATTACTTCTGAACTTTGCAATAAAGTTGGCCACCTTTATTTCTAATGCATGCTTTTTCATGATCGTATCATGTCCAAATATTGAAATAACTTGATCACCCTTGAACTTTATAATGATCTTTGTTTATTTTTGGGGTGTGAAGAATTGCCACGTAAAAATAGTTGGTTTGAAGCATTCATATTCACAGACCATGATGAAACTAATCTGAAAGAAATCTATATGTTTTGTGTGGTAAATTGCAATGAGAATGCTTTTATCGCCAATTATAGGAAGATGGGAAAACCAATAGAATATGAAAGGAATACTAATGGAAGGGTATAGATTTCCACTTTCCCTCCTATTGCGTCTTCTGATGAAACATGTGATATGGAGGAACTTCCTACCCAACCAATCTCTTCAATAAGAATGTCGGAAAAATTGATTGAACTCACACATAATGTGGTGAAGAAGAATAATAAGAAATGGAGGAGACGCAATGGTAAAAACGTATCTGATGAGGACATCAATACCATTGTTACACCCACAGCCCCTACTGCTACATATACGGGACCAATTACTAGAGCTCGCACACGCCAATTAAATTATCAGGTACTTTCGTTTCTTGGTAATGATTCTAATGTTCATGAGAATATGATGCTGCCTAAATTGGATACATTTGTTTTGCTTACAAATAAAGGGCCTAGCTTGGAGAAGGATGAACATTGGAGCAAGAACAAGCATGGAGATGATGACATGCGCAAGGGGAACAAGAACGGAGTTACAAGTGATGATTTCAGGACTTTGAAGCCACCATAATGGGTGCATGAAGCCTTGGACGAAATATACAAGATGCCACTTCATAAATTTCGTCCCGAGGCTATTATAGGTGCTGCGTCACCTTTTTATTGGGCCAGGCCCATGTAATTTCGAAATACATAAGTATAGGCTATTTTTAGAGTCCGTATGTGTGGGGAAACAAGAGATAGGGTTGATTTCGGACCCCTCCACCAAGGGCCACGAAATTCCCCCTCTCTTCCTCCATATATACAGCCCTTAGGGCACCGTTTAGACTTTGGGTTTTGTTTAGATTAAAAGTTCGCCATAGCTGCAACTTCGCGTACTTCGTTTGTGTTCAACGACCAGACAAAGGCGTCACAGAACCCCACCTTGATCAATAAAGCTTTCATCTTATATTCGCAATATCCTGATTGCAATCTTAGTTTCTTGCTTGTTCTTCGTTTGCTCGCAGGAAACTGACCCTCGTGGTCAGGTTGATCGTGCTCCGGCGTGGTCAATAACCTCTCGGAGTTGGTTTAGCGATTGCTAAGGCGTGACGTCCTCGCACGTTCGTAGTCGGATCGTCAAAGTCGACTTCCACCAAAGCGATATCCATCATCTCATCGAAAGACGGGACACCTTTGCCTCTATCAGTATCTCTCCCTAATAATGTTGCTCCTATTATTGTTGTGCCTCGTGAGAATTAATCAAAAACAATTGTGGAAGACGATACACTTGATGATGATACTAATATCCAAAGGAACTATTGAGGATGATTTTGTTATGCCTACTACTCTTGTGATAATTATGATTGGGAAGATAATGGTACTTCTTATAATCTGAAAATCTTTTTGGCACCAATTCAGAAAATGATGACGATAATAATTGTTATACTATTGGTGCTATTCATATAATTAATGATAAGAGTGATTATGCAAATGATATGCAAAACCACAAGCTTGGGGATGCTATGTTTGATGAGTATGACATGTTTGAGAATTTATTTTCTGCAACTGATGTTTGTCCTAAGCTTGGGGATGCTATGCTTAATGAAGATGATCTTTTTAGTCCCCCTACTTTGAATGATCAAAATTATTATGATTGCATGACTCTCATTTATGATGATTGCAATATTTATGAAAGTGGTTTGGAAGAGTGTCAACTTTAGATAATAATTATCCCACTATTTTGGAGGGTGTTGAATCTTATTATAATGTTAAAAGTGGATTTGAAGAGGTCATGAATTTATTTAGTAATGATTCCACTATGTTGGAAGAGGTTTCAATTGATTATGATAAGGACAAAGTTGCTACTTATGATACTTATGTTATAAAAATTAGTGATAATTATTGTCATAATTACGAGTATCCTTTTACTGAACATTACTCTTTTAATGTGAAACAATTTATAATATTCGAGTTTCATATGATACTTCCACTCTTATTAATGAGAAGAAAATTGCTTATGTGGAGAATAGTAATATTCAATGCTTGTGGATCATGAAAAGAATGCTTTGTGTGATAGTTATATTGTTGAATTCTTTCATGGTGCTACTAAAAATTATTATGAGAGGGGAACATATGATTTTACATATCTCAATAGTATCAAGTTTTCTTTCTATGTGTTGAAACTTTTGAAGTCATGCTTGTTTTGCTTTCCTATGCTAGTTGATTCTTGCTCCCATAAATTGTTTGCTCACTGTAACATCCCAAAAATTTCCAAATTTTGGAATGTTAATAATAATTTATTACTGAGTGAGTTGCTATGATTTTCAGGGGAAATTAAAACCGTTTTGAGTATTGTTAATAAAAAAGTTGAGTTTAGATTTCTTCCCTTTTGAACTTCTATGAAATATTTTGAAACCATATTCAATATTATGGAGTGAGAATAAAATGACTTTCTCAAAGATGGTGGATAGATATTTCATAAAAGATGGTGGATAGATATTTCACAATAGAGTATTTGAAAAAGTGGAGTTCTTTTGAATTTTCGGGTTCCATTTGAAATTAGATCTTATTTCAATATTTAACGCCAATTAAATATTTCCAAATTATTTAACTAAATTTAATGAGAGGAGATAATGTGACTTCTCCAAAAATATATTTGGAAATATTCATCATTATGGGAATTTGCAAAAAGTCAAATTTGAATTTTTGTGTAATTTAATTAAGTACATAAAGCATTGATAAAATTAATTCTTAAATTCTTAAACTATTTTTCTTGGACTCTGAATAATATGTAGGTTAATATAAACATTTTAGTTCCTGCTTTATGTAAGCTTTTTGTGCACGTACATAAGTACGTAATTAAATATCTGTCCTAAACCTACTGGGTTTAACCCATTCATATCTTCCACACTGTTTACTGTAGGCGAGCTATAGCAGCACCAGCAGCCCACTTCTATTTATTTTTCTCTTTTCTTTCTATATCCCTTTCGTTTCCCCCCTTGGGGCCATACTTCCACTAAGGCCCATCTCTCTTAGCGCAGCCCACACACATGTCTTCTTCTACCTTTGTGCACTACGTTTCGATCTAGTCCCTCCGTCCCAAAATTCTTGTCTTAGATTTGTCTAAATACAAATGTAGCAAGTCACCTTTTAGTATTAGATACATCCATAAATATAAGACAAGAATTTTGGGACGGAGGGAGTACACTAGAACAGAGAGAAACAACATTGCACCTCCACCTGGTCCTCTCCCTCTAGCATTTGATTCTTTCACTCTTTTGATTTTTCATCAACATGCTTATTATAGAGGAATGTCAGAAGAACCCATTCAGGGAATTAAAACCCTACATTATTTCCTTAATTGCATGAACTGACCCGTGAAACGTACAACCACAAACAACAATTAATGGCCCCATTGAGATCCCTAATCTTCCTGTACCGGCTCCCTCAACCGCTACAAATTGACCCCGAGGAACCACTCTCCACCCCGCACCTCCCAGTCCACGAGCCCCTGTCCATGTTGTGGTTTTTTACATCACCGTTTGCGATTATTGCATTAGACATAGTTTCGTCAAAGGGTCTCTGATCATAGCATCGCGTTAGCAGCATCCTGCAGTAGTGATGGGGCGATGGGGCAGTCATTATCTTCCATGCTTAGCGGATTATTCTCATGATGGGTGTTTATTCACTTGTCCTTGCACGAGAGAGGCTAGCAATTGGGATGCCCAGTCTAGCTAAACAATAAATAAATAAATATATAATAAAATAAACTCCCCCTGGAAAGTTGATTGTTTGGAGGGCAGTCGTGAATTCGGCTAGCCATGTCTTGTGTTTGTATGGTTGAGGAGGAGTGAATTTTTCATTTCCGCATGGGAACCGCCAATAATTAGTTTAGCATGGAAGATATTGAAATCCTTAGTCGTGACGTTGATGGGAAAAGCACACCACTCAAAATGTATTCATCTTTGTTTTTAGAATGAGCTCTAGCACATTAGCAAATCCATGCTTACCTCTACGAATGGCATATCTTTTACTTTTTCTGTCAATTTTATTTTTGTTAAGCCAGCTTTTTATTCCAACCTCATTATTCTCTAGTTGGTCGGCATCATGTGGTGGGGAAAGATCCAGACACATATATCTCGTCAAATATATTTGATCATGAATTATTATTGTTGACAATTATTTCTATGATAAATGAGTTGCGAGGCGAAACATTAAGCTCATATCTTTCTCTATGTTTGATGGATACTATTTATTCTAAAAATATGCTTTGAGTACTAGCAATCATAAAAGACTATATGATAATTGAGTATGTGGAGCTCTTACTTAGACTTTGTTGAAAGTAAGATGCATTGAAATTGTTTGTTAACTAAGAACATAGGTTGTTAAGTTCCATGAGAATGCATTGTTTAAACCATAACATGTGAATTGATTGCTACTTTATCATGATGAGTTTTATGAGAAAGATTTGTTGTTTATGATGCCAGAAAAAGTGATGGAATTAACATTGATCAAACTTGTACACTATGCTAGCATTCACACTTCATAAATTATTTCTTCTATCATTTACGTACTCGAGGATGAGCAGGAATTAAGCTTGGGGATGTTGATATGCCTCCAACATATCTATAATTTATGAAGTATTCATGCCATATTTACCAAAGTTCTACACACTTAGTGCCCAGTGCATGTTCCTATTTTTTGGCTATTTTTTGTTTCACAGAAAATCCATACGAAATGATGTCCAATTTCCATGAAACTTTATGATGTTTTTTAATGGACCAAAGACCCAGGAAGTGCCCGAGGTGGACCAGAACATGGTCAGGGAGTCACGAGCCTGGGGCGTGCCCCCTGAGCTCGTTGGTCCCTCGTGGGCCCCTTGGAGTGAAATAAACGCCAAAAATTCCAATAAATACTGAAAAACCCAAAAGGAACCTAGAACTTCTACGCCGCCACTTCAAGCCTCTGTTCCAAAGCGATTTCATCTGGAGCCCTTTTCCAGCAACCTGCTAGAGGGGGAAATCATCACCGGAGGCCATCTTCATCATCCCGGTGGTCTCCATGATAAGGAGGGACTAGTTCACCCTCGGGTCCGAGGGTATGTACTAGTAGCTATGTGTTTGATCTCTCTTTCTCTCTCTCTCTCTCTCTCTCTCTCTCGTGTTCTTGATCCCACACGATCTTGATGTAACCATGGGCTTTGTTAATATAGTCAAATCATATGGTGTTTTTCCATCTACATCTGGTTGTGATAAAATGAGTCTTGCTCTTTGAGGTTTCGTTATGTTGGATTGAAAATTGGATTCGAGATCACTTCATGTATGTCTTGCATGTGGATACCCGTGGTGACCATGGGGGTATTCTATCGAGTCACTTGATATATTTTTTGCTAATCAACTTGCGGATTCCCGAGGTGATGTTGGGGTAATCTAGACAAAGGGGTTGATACATGTTTTCGTCCTACGTTCTCCGATAGAAACTTTGGAGTGATTCTTTATCGCATGTTGAGGGATTGTTATATGATTCAATTATATTAGCACTATTGAGAGATTGCACTAGTGAATGTATGAACCCTAGTCCTTGTTTCCAAGCATTATAATACCATTCGTGCTCACTTTTGTCACTTGCTACCTTGTATCTACTATCCATACTACACTTGTATCACCATCTCTTCACCTAACTAGTGCACCTATACAATCTACCATTGTATTGGATGTGTTGGGGACACAAGAGATTTCTTGTATTTGGTTGCAGGGTTGTTTGAGAGAGACCATCTTCATCCTATACCTCCCACAGATTAATAAACCTTAGGTCATCGACTTGAGGGAAATTTGCTATTGTCCTACAGAACTCTGCGCTTGGAGGCCCAACAAAGTCTACAAGAATAAAAGTTGCGTAGTAGACATCAAGCTCTTTTCTGGCGTCGTGGCCGAGGAGGTGAGTGCTTGAGGGTATATCATTAGATCTTGCAATTTAATCCTTTAGTTTCTTGTTTATCACCAGTTTGGTTTATACAAAGAACAGTACAGAAAATGGAACTGAAGTTGGATACAGTCCTTTATCTTTACTATGTGTTTCTTGAAAATGATGATCGAAAGCTAAAGTGTTAGAAGAAGGATTCAATAAAATGTTTGGCATAAAATCCTTGAATGGTAAGCATGATTGCAATTTTGTTAGTATGTGTGCTATGAATATCCATGATACTAGTGATGATTGCACTAGTCATGATAAAATAGGTTTCTTATAAGCATGTCAATTTTTGTGGGGTGCATAAGCTTTGTGAAGACATGATATAGATTTTATAAGAAGCATAAACATGATAGAAAAAATTGGTGGCTCAAAGTGATAGATATATTTGCTACAAAATTATGTTCTCTTTATCCCATTACTTGTGAACTTTGCAATAAAGTTGGTCACCACTTAGGTCATCCTACACCTCCCACGGGTTGATAAACCTTAGGTCGTCCACTTGAGGGAAATTTGCTGATGTCCTACAAAACTCTGTGCTTGGAGGCCCAACAGAGTCTACAAGAATAAAAGTTGTGTAGTAGATGTCAGAGAGCCACAAGCTCAGGCGGCACTCCCGCGGGGGGATGCCACATGAGCTTCTGAGTCCCATGCAACTCCATTTGACCTAATTCCACATCTATAAATTCCCATAAACCCCCAAACCAACAGAGAGCTACCCGAAACATTTTTTCCACCGCCGCAAGCTTCTATTCTTCTGCGATCCCATCTTGAGGGCTTTTTCTGGTACTTTGCTGGAGGGGGAATCGATCATGGAGGGCCTCTAAATAAACCTTTCTGCACCTCCGATGATGTGTGAGTAGTTACCACAGACCTACGGGTCCATAATGATTAGCTAGATGGCTTCTTCTCTCTCTCCAATCTTCAATACAATGCTCTCGGAGATCTATTTGATGTAATCTTGTTTTGCAGTGTGTTTGTTGGGATTCGATGAATTGTGGGTTTATGATCAGATTATTTAGTGAACATAATTGAGTCTTTGCTAAACTTTATTGTTCATGATTATTATAGTTTTGTATTTCTCTCCGATCTATCCGCTTGGTTTGGCGAACTAGATTGATTTATCTTCAGTGGGAGATGTGCTTTGTAGCGCGTTCAATCTTTTGGTGTCCTCTCCTAGTGACAGCAAGGGTAGTGAGTCACGTATTGTATTGTTGCCACTAAGGGTAAAACGACAGGGTTTAATCATATTGCTTCATTTTATTCTATCTACATTATGTCATCTTGCTTAAAGCGTTACTCTGTTTGTCATGAACTTAATACCGTAGATGCATGCTACATAGCGGTTGATGGGTGGAGTAATAGTAGTAGATGCAGGCAGGAGTACGTTTACTTGGCACGGACAGAATGCCTATACACATAATCATTGCCATGAATAATGTTATAACTATGCGCTTTTCTATCAATTGCCCAATAGTAATTTGTCTACCCACCATATACTATCTTCATCAGAGAGAAGCCTCTAGTGAAAATAAGGCCACGGGTCTACATTAATCATATTACAAAAACCAAAAATACCTTACTGCAATTTATTACTTTTATTTTACTTTAGCAGATTTAACCCTTGCAAGTAACGAGTTCAAGGGGATTGAGAACCCTCTTGGCCATGTTGGGTGCAAGTATGTCACTGGTATAGCTAGCTGCTATACAAACGGTTTTTAACCCCTTTCCACGACGGCATTTTAAACCGTCGCCTTGCCAGTGTGGGCGATAGGGGGGTCCTTCACGAACCAGAAACCGTCGGGGATAGGGAATCGCAATGCATATGTTTTGCATAACTAAGCGTATAAGATGCCGGCATCTATTCAAACACGAGCCTTCAAACAACTATTTGTGATATCTCGAATATGCCAAACGCTCCATCCTTGGTACTCATTTGTGCTGGCACTACCATCGCAGTCGGTATTATGTTGTGCTATGTTTACGGTGTGCACCCCATCACAAACAGCTCATGATTATAGAACGTGTATGATAAGCAGACAATCACACACATTTATTTTTCCTCGGCTATATGCGATTCGATGTAAGAGTGTATACAGTTGTCCTTATAAAACTGTATGTGAAGCTTGAATATATCCCACATGATTCATCAGTCATACCCGCATCAGATGAAGGTTATCGCATGCATTCTTCTTTAGCAAACGTTTATGATGCACACAACATCATAAACACTCCATAATTGCCAAGCATGTGTCATAAGGTGACTTTTGCAGACATTTAATAAGAAGAAACTATGTGCGATGTTGTTGTTAATCTCACATGTTTTTTCTTGGCTGGTCATGTGCATAGTTGAGATTCATCACACAAGTAGGGGATCTGAGAAACGTGTCTGATCTTGACGTTTATCACACATGTTCTTCTTTCACAAACCATGTGTAGTGTACTAGCCTGCAGAACATAATTTATCCCTAATTTAATCTCTGCATTTAAAAATGTAGATTTTCAATTTAAAAATAGGCAACCACTTATTTCATATTGAACCATGTTTATTACAAATATAGGTTCAAGCATGAATGCATAATTCGGTGCACAGGTACATATACTAAAGAACTACAGAAGTACCAAGTAAAGAAAGATGAACCACAGTTGTACTAAAGACTGTAAAGAGAGAGGCAAAGGACATTCTTGTTGCTGGAGAAGGTGAAGCGGAATCCCCATATTGTGCCCTCCTCTAGGCATAATCCACGCACGACTCTAGGCCAACCCCTTGTGATGGCTACCCACCCATCCTTCGCCGTCTTCATTAGGACTTCTTGATGCTCATTATAGTCTCGATGAAATACTTTAACCTTCATTGCATGTGAACCAATCATGTACTTTGCAAAGTAATCTTGAGTGAACTGCTTTGGGAACCACTGCAAATGAAAAAGATTTAGACATTGTTGTCTAACAAGTCATTATGGGCAATAAAAAAGAGAAGGCTGTAGAGTTCATACTTACCATCCTACAGCCCACTGTTGTGTTGGATAGAGCGTAAAAAATAATTTGATTGCCATCATTCGTATCTTTTTGCTAATCATCCTTATCAGTTTCCTCATACTACAAAAAAAGGACACATCCGTGACATTTTGGCCCGAAGGAAAAGTTTTTATGTCATACTTATAACACTTCTATGACGATAATTGTGACAAAAACATGTATCATCATAGATGTGGTCGTCTCCTACTTCTATGACAAAAAATCATGACAGAAAATGGGCTTTTTGTCTTGGGCAGGCCGGGGACACACCTGCATGACATTCTTTGGGCCGCCCATGGCATAAAAAATCATGGTAGAAGTGAGGACGAGGAAATTTTCATGGAGTTCTTGGTTACGGTGGGTGGTCAGGGACGAGCGATGCAGTGTGGTTGCGTGTTTCTCTCGTACACGTGATTGTTGTGCGAGGTGCTCGCTAAGTGAACCCGAGCGAGGCGTTCTCTTATGAACCTGAGTGATCGATCGATCCCACAATGTATTGAAGCCGATCGATCCCTTCGTTGTCAACTGAACCCGAGCGATTGCTTCACTGGTGCTACTAACTGAACCCGAGCGATCAATCACTGATGTTGCTTATACTGAAGCCGATCGAGCCCCCGTGCAAGACGTAGCCACCCGGTGTGTTGGGTTGCCTCTCGATGAAAAGTGCCCGTTGCTGCCGTGCGCGTGATGCATAGACCGAGTTGAGACGTGGTGAGTCGACCTAGCCGGTTGGTTGCCTGTGGATGAATAGTTCCCTGTGGGGGTTGGATGAACAAGACCCCGACAGTGTCACTACAAAAAAAATACACTCCAGGATGATACATGTTTTCCACAGTAGGTCGCGTTTTTTTGTCATGCATGTACATCCATGACAATTTTTTTCAAAATCAAGATAGTCATACCTGTGCTGTCGTAGAAGTGTTCCATGACATTACCAAAATTATCATCACGGAAGTGTCCACTTCCATGACGATAAATCACGCGTCACAGAAGTGCTTTCGTCAAGGGTGACCGACACATGGCATCCACCGTAACGGAACGCCGTTAAGCTATCGGGTCGGGTTTTGGATCCGATAACCCGTTAACATCCCCGACCAATGGGGATTTTCCACGTGTAAAATCATCATTGGCTGGAGGAAACACGTGTCGGCTCACTGTTAGGACAGATGTCATCCGCTCATTGGACCAAAGGCGCCTATGATACGGCGACACGTGGCAGGGCCCAACAGAGGCCCATTCCTGTGAAAAGGCCGGCCCGTTTGACTTGGTCAAAAGGTGGCGGGCCGGCCCACGGAAAGCCTGTTAATAGCTTGTTCGCATATAGCCCATTTACAGCCTACTAACCCAGGGCCCGTTACGCCCTATCGGAATTAGGCCCAGTAGCGTCATCTGGTCCGTCCAATATGATTCAGCCTGTTTTAACTTCCGGCCCATGTGTGGCCCATGACTTCTTTCGGCCCATATGAGGACCTTTGTAACTCTTGGCCCATTAACGGCCCGCGGTGAAACTGGCCCGTAATGAACATTGTATCACTTTATACCCATTGACGGCCCGTTATTCCATTGGGCCGTTTCCAGCCCAAGTTATCTTTCGGCCTTCTCAGGGCCCATTGATTGTTGGGCTCATTTGCAGCATTCGGTTACATATGGCCCGTTACTGTCATTTTCTGCTTGTGGGCCAAATTCAGCCCGTCGTTACAGTCGCCCGTTTGTGGACCGTTAATATGTTGGGCCGTTTTCATGTAAAAAAATCCCATTGGGCTGTTTTCATAGAGTTATCAAATACGGCCTATTAACAGCCCGTTATGGTCCACGAATAGTATGGCCCATGATTGGCGAAATGATGATACGCCCCGTAGAAGGTCCATGGATAGTACGGCCCATAGAAGGCCCATGGATCATACGGCCCATAGAAGGCCCATTGATCCCTAAGGCTCGTATAGAAGGCCGATGGATCCTACGACCCGTATAGAAGGCCAATGGTCCTATGGCCGAACAAAGGCCCATGGATCATACGGCCTGCAGGAGGCCCATGATTACAACAGTCCGTGTGTTGCCATGATTATTTTGGCCTAGTTACCAAAAATAGGCTATTGTGGCCACTAGAAAAACACAGAAAAAGAACTGCAGTGACTACAAGCAAACAACTAAACAAGACAATAATGAAATAAATAAGCAAGCAATTAATGCTAGCCTATTACCGCTATTACACATATTACATCCACTGGGCATCAAAGTTCGTCACCAGTGCAAATATAGGGAACAAAGCAGCATATTACATACACTGGCCGTCAAAATTGGCCACCAGTGCAAATAAACGCGGCAGCAAAACAAGAGCATAACTAAAACAACTTCAAAAGAGCTCAAGAAACGTTATCCTATGTATCCACCATGCTGGCGCTAAAATCCTCCAACGCTTGTCGTTGCACCAGAAAGTACGCATCTGAATGCTCCAGGGACTTCCGCAGTCCTTCCGCTTCGTGTCGCAGCACAGCTGATCGATGTCTTTCAGCTTGTAGTTGGAACTCAAGAAACCGAACTGATTCAGACAGTGAGTTTGAATAGCTTGTGCAAGCGGTAGTGGCCAGTAACTCAAACACTAAACCAAGACAGGACTTTGGGGTTGTCTCGCTGTCTTCAAGATAGTCTTCCTTAGCTGTTTTATCAGCTTTGTTGGAGACCAACAAGGATCTGTCACTATCCTGAACCTTATCTGCATTACTTCCTTTACCATTGCTTAATAAGGCACTCTTCCCCAATATTCTGTCAGCATTCTAAAAGAAGAAACAAGCAGACACATAACAAGTTTAGCATGTACTAGTATATGAAACTCATTTCGGTGAACCAGTTCATTAGTAAGGTTGACAGGATTAAACTACCAAGTCTTCTATTGCCAAGTACTAGTACATAATAAAAGCATCAAACAAACATATATCTATGTCCTATGGTCACTGCATTGTCTTGCCAAATCAAAATAGAGACACGGTTCAAATCATATCAGTTCAAGACAAAGCAGCAGTGAAAGAAAACAAAGCGTGGGAAACTACAGGGCACAACAAGATTTCAGATGGGTACCACGGGTCTACATGTACAACAACACTATTGGCTCTGTTGTGATGCTAGAATGTCCATGATATGAAAGTCAACTGTATACACAATTGAAATTGAAATCAAAAGAGCTATTGATAAGAGCAAACCTGTTAAAGAAACATGCGTGAACATACCTGCTGTGTCATTGGAGTTTCGATTGGATCCTTCAATTTAAAAATAAGTTTGTATCAGTAAATACAGTGATACAAGAGCAAAGCAATCATAGTTAAAAAAGGCGCGCCTAAGTGAGCGCTTAAGCGCGCCTAGGCTCTAGGCGTTGGCAAAACGCATTGCGCATAACTACGTTTAATCTGTGCATAACTGCACATAAGCATGCGCTTTGGTTAGTAAAGCGCAAGGCGGTGGCAAACGCACAATTAACGCCTAGCGCTTTTTTGAACTATGATAGCAATAGAATCTTAAATTAGAACAGTTGTTCTTCAGGTTTAGGCACTTGTTCTACATGAACAGAGTACAATAAGACGCAAGAATATAATACTTAAAAATAGAAAATGAGCTCGTAGACCTTACCACATTCTTGGTTCGGGACCAGTACAGAACAAGGCGTTCCCAGTCATCGTCCAGTAAATGTGTCTCATGAGAACGTAAGGGAATTTGATGAGTTTCTTTGCCGGTGAAGTACGTTTTCTTCAGGTAATTCCGATACTGCCACCAAGCATTCTTGAAGATAGCAGAGGTATTAGCACAGGTTACCTCATCCTGAGTTTCCAAATCGGTCCTTCTCTATAGAGAAAAATGGGAAAATTTGTTGTATTATAACCATCATGGAGGTAGGATGTTTGGGACGAAGCAAAGTAATTGCCATGAATAACATTACTTACACATAACTCCTGGACAAACACCTGCAACTGGCATTTTCCTTCATCTTCAGTATAATATTTCCAAGATGGGAAGATACGCACATACGATTTAACAACATCAAATGTGATAGATGCTAAACTACGACTGGCTGGTTGTGCTTCCTCGACAGGAATAGGCGTACTAACTGGTGGAGTTGGGGTTCACCGTGATAGTACTGGCCCTTTGGGCACTGGAGCTGCCTTACTAACTGCTCTTGTTTGGGAGCTCTATGGTGGAGATGGTGTTGTGTCAACAGGAACTGGGTTACTATCGGCTGGGGTTGGGGTTAGATTGGGTGAAGCTGGTTCTCTGTCCATCACAATAGGGGTAGAATCTGCGAGAGTTTGGGTTATGTGTGGTAGGGCTGGTTCTTGTGCATGTACAACCGGGGTGCTATCTCCACCAAGAGGTAGCATTGTTTTATTTGAAGACCGTGTTTTTATTCCGCTAGATACTGGCATCACCCGCTCCAATTCAAATGGCTGATAAACAAGAAACATAGTTGAATGTACAGACATTGTATGAGAGACAGATGCAATAGATAGTGTGCAAAAAAGAGGGCATGAAATAGTTGACATGTATATTGTTTAACTAAAACGGATAGCATGACATAATTTCACATATATGATGTCTATCTAAACTGGATAGCATAGCATAACATAATTCAAAGATATGATGAATAACTAAACATGATCACATGACAGAATTCACCTACATGTTATCTAAGTAATCAGGATCGCATCATTTAATTCACATATGTGATTTATATGCTAAATAGACGGCATTCGATATGATGTCTGAACTAAGAACATGGTGTTGAATATTGTGTATATGATGTCTAAACTATGCAATGCAAGACACCGTATGCATGATATGAGTAGTATAACCGTGCCAAGTTAGAGCATATACCTCAGTGGGGGAATAGGAGTGGTCATCTGTCTCTGAATCCATCTCTGAGGAGCTATCGGGACCCAACAAGAGATCTGCTTCGACAGGTAGCACTGTCTGCTCTGAAGGCCTTGTTTTCACTCCAGATTTTTCCATCTCCCACCCAAATGGCTGATTCACAGGAAGAGTAGTTTAATGTACAAACATTGTCGACAAATGGAAATGTAATGAAGAAAAGCATGGGCAAGATATCATTCAAATATATGATGCCTGGTTAAACAGGATGGCATTGCACATTTCACATATATTATGGCTAGCTAAAAGACATGAGACTGCATAATTCCCATATATGATATAGAAACTAAACATGTGGCATTACAGAATATGTCTAAACTAAGCATATGACATATATGGTGTCAAAAGTAGGCACTGCAAGGCAACATATGCATGATATGACTAACATCATCATGCCAAGGTAGAGCAAACACCTTGGGGGGTAAATAGGAGTGGTCAGCAGCGTCTGAATATGCCTCAGAATAGATATCTTCCTCTAGATTACAATCTGGAGAGGGGTGGGGAGGGTTTGCCATTGAACCCACCATGGAGCGATGTCTGCATGACATTGTATTGCCGCACAAAACTCTTCTCTTTTTCTCTACATGTTCAGCATGACTGTGTACAATATCTGACATGCATACAAAAAAAATATGGTGAGATTATGTAAGAAGAGCATGTAGAAATTTAGAGTGATGGTAACAACGAGTGGATCGACGTTTTTTCGTTGAACCAAAATAGCCCTAATGGATCGACGTGAATGTATAGTAATAAGTGATGCAACAAGTGTACAACCTCTTTGCCGTAGCCGTGTCGACCTCAACATCATTGGGTTGGTCGCTGAAGCAGTTGAGGCAGAGGTGGCTGTCGGAGGTGTGGAGGAAGATCTGAGGAATCTGTAAACGACGTCCAGGGCACTGCTCTGTTGTGATGGATCATTCTGTCATTGGAGTAGCTCCGATGAGCCGTAAGACGTCAAGGCTGAAGCAGCACAAGGCAGACATCATCAATCTCAAGTGGGATTCTAATAGCATCTCCAATAGATGATGTAAAATGGATGTAAAATTAACATCACCAAAAACCACCTGACTACAATAGAAGAGGTAAAAACTGTTGACTCTGAACTTAACTATTGAAACTGAAATTTACTGTGGAATCTGAATGCTACTGACGAAACTGAATGCAATGGTAGCAGAGAGGCACTTGACATGTAGTTTAGGGAGGGCCTGCAGTTCATCTTCAACTTGCACCCCCCTGAGCCGCCAGCCACCATCGGCCGAACCGCCGGCCCCAGCGCCGCCCCGAAACAACTCGCCACCGCCGCCCCGGCCAGCCCTCTAGCCCCCCCGCCCCCACCCTTAACCCTAAGATAGATAGTGGGGTACCTCTCTGGCGAGCCTCCGTCCCCGCTGCGGGTGGTTTTTCCTTAACTCCGGCGAGCCCCCCCAACCCCTGAAAATTGACTGACCCAAAAGTCGATTCAGTCGACTGAAGTGTGGCTTAATCGAAGCAGAGCAGCAGCAAGAGCGAGGGGGAGATCAGCAGCATCAGCTGGGCGAGCGAGCGATCGAGCGAGAGCCGGAGCACATCAGTAGATCCAGCTGGTATGGCCGCCGCCGCCGAAGGGGCCTCGCACTAGGGGAGAGCCTCCGTGGAGATGTCGCCCGCGGCGCCGGCTTCAAGGTAGTCGCTCCATGGGGGTGCGGGATGGAGCACCATCGGCGCCGGGAGGTCGAGTTAAGGAGAAGGTGCGATGCGATGAGTGTACAACCTCTTTGGTGGCACCGAGTAGGACTTGGCTTCGTCCGAGGAGTCCGTGAGGATGCTGCAGTTCCGGTGGAGTGGGTTAAGGTGGCGCTGTGGGGAAGGAGCAGCCGTGATAGATGAGGCAATCGTCAGAGCAGCTCCTTGGAGGTGGAGGACAGGGCGGCTGAACCGGCGGGACGACGAGATGGACGATGGATCCTCATCCAGGGAGGTGGACAAGGGACGTCGAGCTGTTGCGGTGGACGACGTCGTCGGGGAAGAGGCTCCGACTGGGCAGTGGTGATGTGGCAGACGAAGGAGGGTGGGGTTTCGCGGCTGGAGCGGAGAGGTTATGGCGGCCTGGGATTTTGAATGGCGAAAAGGGGGCGATGGGAGGGGGTGAAGCATGACTTAGGGACACGCTTGTCCAAAATGTAGGGTGTGTTACAAAAGTACCCCCCACCGATTTGAACTAGCGGCCCTTTCGGCTCAGGGATAGAAAGGGGATTTCGCGTGTCAGGATTTGGCAGCTGGAGGGAGTTTTCGCGCGCGTTGTAATTTCAGGATAACAAGGCGCGGGTTGTGAAGGCGCCAGTTTTGGGAGCACGATATCTGAATTTTCGGGATATAACAAGACGCGGGTTGAATTTTTGGGACAAGCCTAACGTGTAGTAATATTGTACTTGTACATACCAAATCAATTCGCACTTCCCTCCCTCAAAAAAAATTTCGCACTTCCCTCAACCAAAAAGAAAATGAAAAAAATAAAACTATTCAAACCACACAAAGAGAGAGTCTTGCCCCGTTTTACTATACAAATGCTATTCAAAGCTACTCCCTCCTTCCATCTATATAGGGCCTAATGCATTTTTGATCCTAACTTTGACCAAATATTAGAGCAATGATATATGACGTGCAACTTACACAAAGCACACCGTTAACTTCGTCTGTGAAAGGTTCTTTCAATGATATAATTTTCACATTGTGCATGTCATGTACTATTAATCTTGTCAATAGTCAAAGGCGGTCTTAAAAATTTCATTACGCCCTATATAGATGGAAGGAGGGAGTATGAATCCATGTTATGTCTGATTAATTTTTTCGCTTGCTGTATAATGCATGTAACCTACTCATACCAACATTTTAGTGCATTCCAAATGTCTATACTACCGCTGCAATTCGAACTAAATTTGAATTCGTTTCTTTATTTCAATAAGAATCTACAATCATGATTGTTGCCAACTTCAACCATCATAGTTTCCTTGCTATCCGCCAGATATAAATCGGACGGCCTATAATGCAGGATGGCAGGCTCACCATCATCAACAACTCCGTTTTTTTATAAGAGTGGAGATAAAATATATTAAATGTAGTATAACATGTTCATAAACACACCATGTTATGACCATTATATATATTTACACATGCGTCGGTTTAAAACACTATGATAAATTCTTCAAATATCCGAATTCGCTTTTTATAATGAAGTATATATGATCTCTATTCGTCTTTTACACCCACACAACCCTCTTATCTTTGTAGCTAGCGCTAACTTTCTCTTGTGCATGCACACACCCGCATCCCTCTCACCCTCCCTCAGCATTCTCTAGCTCCATCGCGCAAATTCGTCTTTTCACTTTAGGTCGTTCACCCACGGTGTGTGTAGGCCCCCCAGCTCCTTCTTTACGGCACACATCGATTGATATGCCTCTCTAGCCAGGTGTGCCCAGCACAAACACAAGCTTCCCCTCTTCTCTTGTCACCGTCCATGCCTCACTCCCACCACTCTTTTCATTGTTCTCGTACTCGCACACTCCTCCCCGCTCGATATAGTATGCCTCTCGTACCACCTCCTACATGCATCCCTCTATCTCTATCCTTCTCCTCGTGCCTCGTTTGCTTCTAACACACACACATGCATGTATACCGATTGATCTCCCAACATATACCTGGATCGACTTTAACTACCCCCCCATCGATCGACGTACCTCACAAGTTATGTCTCTCCTTTCTCTAACAAAGGGCGATTGATCTTCCTATGTAGTTATGTCTGCTTACCACAGCCACATCGTCCCCCCTCATCATTCGTGCATGCCTCCTGACCCGTATCTCACATGCACGTGCACAGACAACAAGCAACCATCTCCTCTCTTATTGATATTGCGGGCGTGCCCTCCGTTGGTATAGCAAGCCTATCCCACCATTTGTTAGAAGCAACTCCACTACCACCCCCTCCAACACTCTAGCTCTGTCTCTTTCCCAACCTTATTCCTCTCCTGCACATATGCATGGATGCCGATCGATCTCCCTTAATACATGAGGCAGATCGATCTCCTTAATACATGAGGTAGGCCTCTCTCCTCCTCCACACATATACCAACCATTGTACCTCTATAGTTAATTGGGCCTCCCTCTTCCCCCACCACACACCGATAGTCGAGCGCTGCAGGTAGGTATCCATGCCACAGAGACAAACTGCACATGTCCCCTCTCACGTTCCAGTAGGCCAGCCACTCTATATCTTTGACGTGGGCACACACAAATTCGATGGCACTCTTTATCGATCACGCGCGCGCACACACACATCATCCCTCTTTTCGATTCTATGGACACCTCAAGCCGGTGATACCTCCACTCTCTTCTCATGGATCGCCCCCTCTATATATATGTTATATCCAGGACTCTATTTCACACACATTGCATATGTTACATTTTTTTATTGACCCCCCAAAAAAAAACTCTCAAGAACCCACACACTATATCTCTCTAGGTTTGTTTCTCTCTCACACAACCCCACGTAGGTGGTGTACGTATACAAGAAGAGAATAGGTGCATCGTGCACGTACTCATGCTTCGTGCCCAGCCACACCTGCGCGGGTACACGGTGGAGCTCATTTCTTTACGAAATGGCAGCCCATGTGCTAATTTGAACGCCTGTAGCATTTGTTTACCTAGGGAGGTCGTGTACCACGCCTGCACGAAACAAAGTTCGACTTGACGCATTGCCGTGTTATTTTTAAATAAAGTTATAGCTCTCAATGGCACGTACACAGAATATAAAATGATTTTTATGGAGAAAAAGGTAGTCCGCTCAGTATATACAATGGAGCCTTGCGTGCCTGGTATGTCGCTCTTTAGAGTATCTCACACAAGGCTGCGGTGGCCTCTCTCTCTCTCACCATTGGTCACTAATCCGGCCGCATCCCGTCCGCCGGGGGAAAGGGAGTGCGGTGGCCACTCTCTCTCTCACCATTGGTCACTGATCCGGCCGCATCCCGTCCGACGGGGGAAAGGGAGGAAGTGCATCGTTTCTCCGTTCGACAACGCCGAGGCAGCACGTCCCGATCTGCGGTACACGTCGTTCTCTCTGACCAAGCTTCAGCGCGGCAGGGCCTACGCCACCTGCTCGCAGATTCCGCCCGCCGCTGCTCACCTAGTTACATCCCGACGACCTCTAGGTATCCCCTCCGGCCTTGCTCCACTGCCCGTCTTCCCATGTTGCTGCATGTGGATCTTCCATAGTTCTTTGCCCAAAACGTAGCTCGTCCATCGTACTTTCCATATTGCATTCTCGTCCTCACACCGTTTTAGACAAACACAACCGTGTTGTTATCTTCCCTTAGGGCAAGGAATATGCTTCTTTTTTGTCGTCGCATGTGTCATCAACTGTTATTGGCCAGTAATTGTTTCCTTTCTACCTCTTTTTTGCAAACATGGCTATCCATTTCACCTCGTTGCTATTGCGACCTTTTGGTGAACTGCACAAATCACTTTTTTCTTAAGAGGGTTTTGTGCAGTTGTACTAAAATGTCACATGGGCAACGTCTCTACATTTCAGTGCGACTGCACAAAGGGAGATTGGTTTTGCTCTATCCTCCTCATCCAACTCCGAGCCTAATCTTCTCCAACTAGTTAGTCTTAAGAGAGACTGCAAAGGTGACCGGCTTCTATTTATGTGTTTATTGTTTCATCAGCAGTCCTCTATTGTCGTAATCACACTTAATATCTTTGGAACAGGGACGCTCAGCTCTATTTTAGTGGAACTGCACAAAATGATCGGAATGTTGCATGCTCCAGACAACTACTTTTTTCCCAACATGCCTTGTTGATTTAGACAGAGCTGGGGGGACGTTGCTGCCAATGAAAGCATGGATCAATTTTAATTTAACACCTTCTCACAACTCTGTCTTCAGTTGTGATGTAATTATTAGCTCTGATCTGCTAATAATTGACATGCATTAGCAAGGAAGTTAGTTTTATTATTGTTTCCGAAAGAGCATCGATGGCAAGACACGCGAAACAGAAGCTGAAAGCTCACACCATTGTACAATTTCATGTCTCGCTGGAAAATTATTTGTATAGTACATCAATTATGTAAACAAATGATGGAAGCTTGATAGCATTGCCAGAAGCCACTTCATCATCCGGGTCTATGTGCCATGCACAAAATTATACTCCTTCGTTCCTAAATATTTGTCTTTTTACAAATTTCAAACTGGCAAATTTTAGAGTGTAGATTCACTCATTTTGCTTCGTATGTGTACTCCCTCTGTTCCTAAATATTCTATTCGTCTTTCTAGAGATTTCAACAAGTGACTACATACGGAGCAAAATGAGAGAATCTACACTCTAAAATATGTATATACATCTGTATGTGCCAGTCCATTTGAAATCTCTAAAAAGACAAATATTTGAGTAGTCACTCGTTGAAATATCTAGAAAGACAAATATACTCTGGAGTATATTTAAGAACCGAGGGGGTAGTGCACAACCGCATGGGAGACTCAAACCGGTCATTGTGCCACATTAATAGTGATAATGAGCAGTCAAATCATAAGCCCCACCTTTCCCACTGTAAGTTGCTTTGAAGAAGCAACCATCAATATGCTCTTCTTTGAATCCGCTCATACTACTCCATCCGTCACTGTTTATACAACGCGCTTCAGAAAAAAGAAAAAAGATCTGTGGGACCAAGGCGACTAGCGATCGGCCTGAAAAATAGCATTGGTAGTTATAGCACGGCGTCTATTACTAGAGGGAATAATGCGTACACACATGCATGCAGTGCTTCCACCCCGGGTACACACATGCGTGCACTTACTCCACTCCGTAGTACTCCCTCCGTTCCTAAATGTAGGGTGTGACGGACGGACGGCGGATGGTAGGCACATGCATGCACTTACTCCATTCACTATGTTGACAAGGCCGGATGGCGGCACCGCTGCGAGCGCACCAAGGTGGAGGATGATGATGAGGCCTCGGACATGAATGAACCAGAGCCGGGGAAGATGTGGCAGTGTGGCCGTAGGTGGAGGGGTGTACGAGGGTTCATGGGTTCTGGTGCATGGTAGGCTGCCGTTGCCGGAGAAGAATAGGAAGTGGGGGAGTAGAGGGAAGGCCTGACCAGCATTTCAGGGTATGACAGGGCGGTGATGCGTGCACGACGGCGCAACCGGCTGTAGAAGGCAGGAACAAGCGCTCTCGCTGGTGCATTTTGGTTTTGGCGGCTGGACCGGTTAGACCAAAAACTCATTCTGCTGGATTATAAGAATTAATTTTATATGGCTACAACTTATTGTAAAATGTTGTAGAGCACCTTTTTCTGCTTGAGGTTTTTTTTAGAAAATTTTCTTCTTAAGGTGTGAAGCCGAGCACATTCAGAAGCCCTGGGATAAAGTGGTGTCACCAATGTGTTGGGCTGGGTTCAGCTTTATTATCAAAAAATAATAATGGGCCGCAACTATTTATCATAGGAAAAAAACTCGGTTACTCAAAAAACTTGTGGTACTTGGGATTCGAACATGATAGCTCGGCAGCACAACCCCTAAAACAAACAAATGCTATAGAAAAAAAATCTGATATTCATTACAACTTGCTGCTAAACATTGTTAGATTTTGACCATGTTGACTACAAATTGCATGGGCTTGAACTTGGTGGGGACCTGATAACAGTCTGCTGGTTGCAGGAAGGTGGGAGAAAAAACACTGGTCGCTATCTTTGCCTAAGAAGAATATCGGCTGAATGTAACGGCACTCTCATAGGAAATAATATCCTCTTGTTAAAATTTGACTTTTCAAATCATAAATTTAAGGAACATGTGCATGAGCATTTACCTTTATTTATTTGTTTATGTTTAGGGGACCCATGAGCATCTACCTGGGTCGGATTCATGTGAGAGCCACCCTTCCAGTTAATTATGGGCTCCTCTATTGGGCCTCAATCACTGGGCTGCATGACGACCCACAAGTATAGGGGATCCATCGTAGTCCTTTCGATAACTCTTAGTGTCGAACCCAATGAGGAGCATAAGGAAAAGACAAGCGGTTTTCAGTAAGTTATTTTCTTCAAGCACTGAAATTCTCGGTAACAGAAGTTTTGTGATAAGATAATTCATAATGGGTAACAAGTAACAAGTGTAGAAAAGGAGCAGCGAGGTGGCCCAATCCTTTTTATAGCAAGGATAAGCCTGGACGAACTCTTATATAAAGCAAAGCGCTCCCGAGGACACATGGGAATTACTGTCAAGTTAGTTTGCATCATGCTCATATGATTCGTGTTCGTTGCTTTGATAATTTGATATGTGGGTGGACCAGTGCTTGGGTGTTGTCTTTACTTGGACGAGCCTACCACTTATGATTAACCCATCTCACAAGCATCCGCAACTACGAAAAAAGAATTAAGATAAATCCAACCATAGCATGAAACATATAGATCCAAATCAGCCCCTTATGAAGCAATGCATAAACTAGGGTTTAAGCTTCTGTCACTCTAGCAACCCATCATCTACTTATTACTTCCCAATGCCTTCCCCAGGCCCAAGTCATGGTGATGTGTCATGTAGTCGATGTTCACATAACACCACTAGAGGAAAGACAACATACATCTCATCAAAATATCGGATGAATACCAAATTCACACGATTACTTATAACAAGATTTCTCCCATGTCCTCAGGAACAAACGTAACTACTCAGAATGCATGTTCATGTTCAAGATCAGAGAAGTATTGAATATCATTAAGGATCTGAAATATGAGCTTCCACCAAATAAACCAACTAGCATCAACTACGGAGAGTAATCAACACTACTAGCAACCCACATGTACCAATATAAGGTTTTTGGAAAAAGATTGAATACAAGAGATGAACTAGGGTTTGAGAGGAGATGGTGCTGGTGAAGATGTTGATGAAGATTGACCCTCCCTTGATGAGAGGATCGTTGGTGATGACGATGGCTTTGATTTCCCCCTCTCGGAGAGAAGTTTCCCCGACAAAATCGCTCAGCTGGAGCCCTAGATTGCTTCTGCCCAGGTACCGCCTCAAGACGGCGGTGCTTCGTCCCAAAAGCTCTCTTCTGATTTTTTCTAGATCAAAACCCACCATATAGTTGAAGAGGCACAAGACGATGGCCAAGGGGCCCACAAGCCTTGGGGCGACCCCTAGGGGGTTGGGTGCGTGCCCCCAGACTTGTGGCCTCCTGGTGGGTCCCCTACTATAACTTCTTCACCCAATATTTTTTATATATTCCAAAATAATTCTCCATAAAGTTTCTGGACATTTGGATTTGTGCAAAATAGGTCTCCTAGATTTGTGATGTAGGGCGGAACCCTAGGGGCCGATCTTTCACGTTTGGAGAGGATCCTACGGGGGGAAACACGAAGAACGCGCGGAAGAACACGAGGAAATCATGGGGCAAACGAGAGAAACACTCAACCGACAAGAGATCGATCACACAAGGTCTAGATCATCGAAGCACGAGTAGCATGAGATGCAAAGTCAACAACGGACGATACACGAGTAACCGTTCTTCTCCATGAGGAGGTCTTGATTGTCTTCTCCGGATGGAGGCCTTGAATCCGAAAGGATCTTCTCTGAGGAGGCACGGTCCCTCACGTGGAGTAGATCCAATACGGATGAGCAGTGCTCTATCTCAAAATGAGCTATCACAATGCTAAGTCTCGAAGTGAGGAGGAGGAGTCCTATATGTAGGCTAGAGGGGCAAAGGGGTACATGGGCTCAGCCCAACACGCGCGCGCAGGCGCTGGCCGGATGATCCGGGGGTGGAGCCGGATGATCCGGGCTGGTCTGGATGATCCGGGTGGAGGCCCTGATGAGCTGGATAAGCGGCTGGTGGTGGTGCAGGTCCGGATGTCCGGCCGGGGGTCCGGACGTCCGGGCAGGGTCTGGATGATCCGGGACGTGGTCCGGATGATCCGGCTTCAGGTGGGAGCTTCGGGTGTCTTCGGGGCGAGTTAGCCGGATCGTCCAGACCGGGGTCCGGATCGTCCGGGCCGCCGTCCGGATCGTCTAGCCAGTCTAGGACTTGGCGCTTTTCCTCTCCGTCTTCAAGCATGTCTTCCGCTTCCGGTACGCCTTGCTTCCTAGCTTCTCCATGGTTAACTCCTTGGTACCTGAGTATGCATAGCATTTCCGTTTGAGGTAGTAACCATGTCTCATGTGAACCAAAAGGGAGTTGTGAGAGGAGTGATGTCACCTCGGTTTAAAGAGCTCTTGCACGTGCTCGAGTCATAGGTCCAAGTGGTGTTGTAGGGGATGTAGATGCATCCATGGGGATGATCGTGGGATGCTTCGCGTCATCTCCCTCCCTTGGGAAAGATCCGACCTCGGATCAGAATCTTCATCACCATGGTAAGGCGAGAGGTCTTTAACGTTGAAGATGTCGCTCATGTTGTACTTGTCGCTTGGTAGGTCGATCTTGTAAGCGTTGTTGTTGTAGTGTGCTAGCACCTTGAAGGGTCCATCGGCTCGAGGGAGAAGTTTGGACTTGCATTCGTTGGGGAAGCGGTCCTTGCGAAGGTGTAGCCACACGAGATCGCCTATGTTGAAGATCATGGGTTGCTTGTTGACGTTGAGCTTGTTCACTAGTCGTTGTACTTGGCGCTCGATGGTGTTTCTTGTATCCTCATGCATCTTCTTGATGTAGCTTGCTCGTGCACTCGCATCCATGTTGGTGCGCTCTTGTAGAGGAAGAGGTGGAATGTCCAATGGTGACAACGGGTTGAAGCCGTAGACGACCTCGAAGGGGGACTTGCCGGTAGTCCAATGTCTTGCACGGTTGTAGGCGTACTCGGCGATGGGTAGACATGCTTCGCACTCCTTGATGTTCTTCTTGATCAACACGCGAAGTAGAGTGGAGAGAGTCCAGTTCGTCACCTCCGTTTGGCCGTCGGTTTGAGGATGGTATGCGGATGAGAACAAGAGCTTGATTCCAAGCTTGGTGCATAGCGTCTTCCAAAAGTAACTCAAGAACTTGACGTCGCGATCGGAGACGATTGTCTTTGGAACTCCATGGAGGCGCAAGATTTCCCTACAATAGAGATTTGCAATGCGTGAAGCATCGTCTATCTTGTTGCAAGGAATGAAATGTGCCATCTTAGAAAATCGGTCCACAACAACAAACACGGAATCCTTTCCATTTTGAGTTCTAGGCAAACCAAGTACAAAATCCATGCTAATGTCTTTCCAAGGTTGATAAGGAATAGGAAGAGGCATGTAAGGACCATGAGATTGAGTTTTAGACTTAGCTTTGTGACATGTAGAGCATCGGGTGGTGAAGCGTGAGACATCGCGGAACATCTTGGGCCAAAAGTAGGTCTTGGAGAGCGTGGCGAATGTCTTGTCACGTCCAAAGTATCCCATGAGTCCGCCTCCATGAGCCTCTTGCAAAAGGAGCAAACGAAGAGAAGACTCGGGAATGCATAGTTTGTTAGCTTTCGTAAGATAACCATCCTTGATATAATATTGTTCCCAAGAAGTATGCGTCAAACACTTAGCATAAGGAATAGCAAAAGATGGATCATTAGCATACAAGTCTTTTATGTGCTCAAAGCCAATAACATTCAACTCAAGTTTAGTGACAAGCGTGCATATGCGTGAAAGTGCATCCGCAACTACATTTTCCTTACCCTTAATGTACTTGATCACATAGGGGAAAGATTCAATAAATTCACTCCATTTGGCATGACGCTTGTTCAACTTAGTTTGACCTTTTAAGTACTTAAGCGTTTCATGATCGGTATGTATGACAAACTCATGAGGTCTAAGATAATGTTCCCAAACATGTAGCACACGCACTAAAGCATACAATTACTAGAGGGAATAATGCGTACACACATGCATGCAGTGATTCCACCCCGGGTACACACATGCATGCACTTACTCCACTCTGTAGTACTCCCTCCGTTACTAGATGTAGGGTGTATAGTTTTTGGCACGAAAATTAAAGAACGCACGTGAAGGCAAAATTTCACAAATTTTGGGCAAGTTTACACCTGACTAATTGACATGAGAAAATAGAGGAGCTTGCATGATATAAGGAAATGTAATCAAATCCTTAAAAAAATTATCCAAACGAGTGTTGCAACACAATACATCTTATATTTTGTTTTTTTTTCAAAAATCTATACACCTTATATCAAGGAATGGAGGGAGTAGTACAGAGTACATGGAGAGAAAATTGTGGACTTGATTGCGGTTACCATGCCCTAATTAATTGAGCATTAAACCAAACGCGTCTAAAGTCTCTCTGGTGGTGGAAATGCATTGAGAGAAATGCATCATAATGAAGCGCGCCCTGTAAACTGTGACGGAGGGAGGAGTAGTATGAAGGTTCAAAACCAAGTACGCGTATGGCCAATCGGTCAACGCACCTCCTCTTGGCATATCACTGACATGTGGGACAAGAGTGTGAGCAAACCGATCTCAATTGACGGCAAAGAGCCAACCCGCCGTTCCTTGAGAGAGACGAGGAGCGAGAACACACAGACGGGTTCGCATGGAGGCCAAGATATATTCGAGCATGGTTGGTTGATCGATATCATTCATTACATGTTGGGCTGCCGTTTTCCACCCTTCTCCAGAATAAATGTGTACTTTATCAGAGAGTAAAAAAATAAGAGTACAAATGCTCCACCATGCGGTTCTAGTAGTAGTACTACTCGTACTACTGCGCTTGGCTCTTCGCCTCTTCGTGAAGTCAAACAATGATGGTACTCCGCATGTTGGGTACTACAGTGTATGCCTCTGACAATCTGACACCGAATGAACTGATGCATGTCCACCGAGGGTAGGTTGCATTAGTCAAAAGGCGTAAGCGAGCTTCACCTTGTCCTGCAAGCTTCTCCTCGTTCTACGAGTTGACGGGACACACCAAAAAGTAGTGCTAGTCCATACTCCCTCCTTTCCGGTTAATATGGCTTAATCTTTTTTGCGGGTAAATGAGAGAGCTTTATTCATATATAAGCATTCTTAGGACGATCAGCCAAGACACTGGTCACTAGGAAGCAAGGTACCCCGCAAAAAAAGAAGTAGGAGGCGAGGTGTTTCATCAAGCCAGCTCTCGGCCACATTCAAAGTGCAGCAAGCACGGTTCGCACGAAGATGTGCCGCAAGGTTTGCTGACCTGTTTACATGCTGAATAACAAAACAAAGAGGAAATATTACCGAGCGCTACTATTTGTAACAGGATATGAGCCAGAATTAAGCGAGAATTGTGGCGAGTGTTCCATGCAATCAACCTCCATTATCACATGCGAGAACCCTCGAAGAGAACCAAATGTGTTGAAGATTGCTTCATTTTAAAATTATAATAAGAGTGCAGATGCTCCTCCATCCGGTTCCTAGTACTAGTATAGTACGTACCTTTATAGACTATATTAGTAGTACTAGTACTAGTAAACTTTGCGCTTGGCTGTTCGCCTATTCGGGAAGTCGAACAATAGTAGCACTAGTAGTATAGTGTATGCTTCTGGTAATCTGACACCAAATTAACTGTTGCACGTCCACCGCCTGAGCGAGGGAGAGCTTGCATTAGTCAAAAGTTTCTCCTTGTCCTGCGAGCCACCGCACGCAAGTAATGCTAGTCCATACTGCCTCCTCTCTGGTTAATATGGATTAATTTTAAACGAGATAAATACACTGTCTGTCACTGTATATTTGTAAAAATACGGTCAGTGGACTTCATAATACGCTCATTGCGCTCAATATATATATTTTCCGGTGTTTATACGGTCACTAGCTCACCCTGACTGAGTATGTGTGTGCATGCACGTGTAGGTTGAGCACTTAGCGTGACCGTGTGTGTTCCGTCGTGTGCTCGGACATGCATGCATTAGGGCGTTGCGCGCTTTTTTGCGTCCATGTGTATGTGTGACTGTTGCATACACGTAGGGGGAGTACGTGTAGGGGCCACTAAGGAGCAGTCAAATCACACAGTAAGTTAGTCGGAAGAAGCAACCATCATTTCACTCTTGAATGACACGTACGCAATATAAAATGGTTGATATGGAGAGAAAAAGAAAACCACTATATATACACTAGCAGGAGCCTAAGCTACAAGCCTGCTTGCTAAGGTTGCTCTCTTCACAAGCATAGAACGGCGAGCCTGATCCTGCAGCTGGGGGAAGGGAACAATGTTCTGCGTAGACGCGGTCGACATCGGCGAGTGAGAAAACCCATAGTCGGTGCGTCCCAATCGGGGGTCACCGCGGTATGGGCCGATGCCGCGTCCCAACCGCCCTTCTAGCTACAGCCCGACGTCCCAGGTAGTCCATCTTCCTTTTGGAGCCGGCTTGCTCCACTGCCGTAGCTCCATCCCCATGTCGATCATTCTCTACTTCTACCGGATTCTACTTGTGATGAGTTTATGTCTGATGAACTAGTGCCAGTACTATTATTCTAATCACACTTCTTCAATATCTTTGCCATCAGGGATGCTCGGGTCGATTTTAGTGGAACTGCACAACAACATCGTATGATCCGAGGGTGCTAGCCGTCTTTCCTTCGACAGGTTCTAGCTGGCCAGGGAATTAAATCATGTTTAGGGTTTAGGGTTTAAGTCGTAGTGACCCCATCAGTAGGTTTTCTTTCGTACACGCTCTCACAACTTTTTTATTTAGTTGTGAAGTAAATATTGGCTATGATCTGTGAATCATTGAGATGCATCAGCATGCGTGTTAGTTTTCCTTTGTATTTGATGGAATGTTGTAACGGGGCAACCTTGGAATAGGAATGAAAATGGAGTGGAAAGTTTCCGTTTTTCTGGAGAAAAAATGGATACGGAGAGAAACCAACGTTTCATTTCGTTGGATCGCACCATCGAGCAAAACCAACGTTTAAATCACGTCTGTCGTGTTCGTATCTCACCCTCCTCCACGGCTCGACCCCACACGATCGCTCGGCATGCCACTTACCGCAAACCGTGTATACGATAACTTTCTCGCCTGCTTGTCGATGGATCGTGCCATGGAGTACTACTAGCACTACTGGAAGAGATTGACGAGTTGCGGGAGGACAGCTAGCTGTAGCACGGACTCCCAAGAACTTTTTACATGCATGTTGTAGCCGGCTATTGTGACCTTTGAACGCGGAGTAGCCGCGTGCACCCGGAAGCGGCGCGGGCGACGCTCTCTCGGCCGGCGCGCCGCTTCAATGCCGGCGCCAGTGAGAGGTCGCGTCCGCTCTGGCCGGGCATGAATGCGGCACTGACTGTTTTGGGCGGGAAGCACGCGTGAGTGATGAAGAGGGTTCGGGTTGGTCAGGACCGGCCATGGCAGCGGTCCGGACGTGCGCAAACAAGAGATGCTGTACGTTAATATTGCTGCGTATATAATTAACAACGTAAATAATGTGCCAGTTGGACAAATATGATTGGATATGGAGATGGAAATGGAATTTTACGTAAACACGGATATGCATGTCTATGTCTATGTGTGTGTGCGCGACGACTCTCGTGACCTGGAAGCGGGGGCGTGTTTTCGATCGAGTTTTCTTTCTTGGTACGTTAGAAAATCAGTTTGTCTAATTCACATCTAGATGTTATTTAAGGATATCACATCTAAGCTCCCACAAGTATATAATGTAGCAACAAGAAACAAAAAAACTAGGACAAAAAAAATAGACCACAAATAGAGTGGACATCAACTTAGATGTGACATAACTATGTCACATCTAGATGTGTCCTAGACAGACCCTTAAAAAATTGTTCACCAGTTTTCGTTTCTTTTTTCCGGGAACGCGCGTATTCTATTTAAAACCACACTGCTATGGAGAGATTTTTTTACTCCATTATAGCCTCTTGTTTGATAGAGTTTCTCGTGTCTCGCTCTGTCACCCTCTCCATATCAAAACAAGATGACAGTGTCCAGTCTATCTCTCTCCTCACTGGTGGTCACAGATCCGGCCGAGTCCCGTCCGCTGCGGGAGGTGAGGATGTGCAGCGTTGACGTTGTCGCACAACCACCATAGAAGAAAACCCAGTACACAATCACTGGTTAAATAAAGAAATGCTTTTTTCTCGGGTATCCTGGTTTAGTTCCCATCAAGATATAATTATGATGCTTCTGTTTGTTGTTGTACTTTTCATTAACCCTTTTTTATATTTTTGGAAAGAACGATGCGTGTCTCCATACTCGGGCATGTCTTCCTCAATTTTAGTGGAACTGCACAAAATTGGATCGCCATTGTTGTTCCGCCTCACTGTCCTCTGCCACGTGGTTCTTCCTTCCTCGAGCTTGATTACTGAGAAGAAACAGACCACAGTGAGGATTTGTCGAACTTCGTAGGTGCCTCACACAAACTTGATGCCAAATGGATGATGCATCACCATGATGACCTATCGATGCTCATGGTTGCGCCTCATGGTTGCGTCGGCTGGTGAAGCTGATCGATTTTGAATGAAAAACAAGCTGTCTTCCATCAGTGCTCTTTCCTTGTTACGATAAGATGATATCCTTCGTCAGTTCACCTTGGTTGCGTTGGAGACACAGTCGTCTTTCACGTTAGTGCAATTTTATCACACAATTGGCTATGAACCAAATGTTTCCTCGAAGAAGGATCGATGTTGGTACTAAGAGCATACGTTTTGTATTGATTTCTAAGCCTTCTCACAACTTTTTCTCCAGCTCCCCTGTAATTTTATTTGTCCAGCTATTAACTTTGATTTAAAAAATGGTGTGGACTAAAAACCCGGATGGACGTAGTAGCCCTCCATTTGTATTTACTCCGCATATTAGATTTGACTGAAGTCAAACTTTGTAATACTCTCAAACCTTTTCGATAATTGAAATTAAAATTCTTTATTTGTACACACTCTCAGACGTTTCCGATAATTTGGCGCATGCGTGGTTGTTCACTTAAGGGAGGGTAGTGTACCACACATGAAGGACAGGAAGTGCGACCAGGACGCGTGGGCGTGGATCGTTAGTTCATCGGAAGTAGTACTAGTTTTCTTCACTATACATTAAATAAAGAGTTTCGTTTGTACTTACACAATTTAAAGCGATTGTTATGGAGAGAATAAGAAAACCACTCCACTATATATTAGTCGTATACACACGAGAGTACTATATGGACGCAACTTCATTGACTTAGTGCACCTGCCTTTGGGTTTATGATAGGTGGGCCCAAAATGTGGCTGGCTCACCTGTCATACAGCCAAAAGCAGATGGAAGCTCAGTCCGTACTACATTAGTATATATATAAGCGGGAGCCTCAGCGCTTGTTTGCTAGGGTTTGCACTCTCCACACGCTCGCCGCAATACATATATGTTACACGTTGGAGGCTCAACGTTCATTTGCTAGGGTTTGCTATATTCACAGTCTCTCACCCTCTCTTCACCAGATCTAAACAAGAATGCATTGGCCTCTTGTCTCTCTCTCTCCCCCCTCACAGCTGGTGAAGAAGGCATCCGTATCCCATCGCACCGGGAAGGGGAGGAGGTGCAGCGTTAACTCTATCGCCTTCGGCGAGGAAGGCAATCCACTGCCGGTTGTGCTGTTCTCTTTCACCCAGCGCCTGTGCGGGAGGGCCACCGACCCCTTCTTCCTCGCTGCCGTATGTAGTGTGGGCAGATCCGGCCTCCCGCCGCATGCCTTGCCACATACCGACGACCCTAAGGTATAACTTTCTTTGAAACCGTCGTTGCTCTAGCTGCATGTGGATCTTTTTCGATCTGTAGTCGAATCTAGGTCTTGGTTCAAAGAGGAAAGAAAGGTGCGGTGGGGTGGAGCATGAATCTAGGACGTGGTTCAATGAGGAAAGGAGGGAGGAAACGTAGTATAGACTGGCTATCCAGCCGCTTTGTTGGTCGAAAAGGGAAAAGGGGGTAACCCAGTACACACATCTGTAAGGAACCGATCTCTTTGTTGAAAAGGGAAAGAAACTGGGGGGGTGGGTGGGTAGTTTGTGCAGGACTAGATTTGCTGCCCTCACATAGGAAAAAAGTTCAAAGAGAACAAATATGGGACCAACACACATATGCTGCTTGGCTACATACTCTGCATCACCCATTTATACGTGTGGACGCACATGGTGCTAGCATGTCCCATACAACTATTTTGCTGTTGTTAATGTAAGAATGTCGTCGGAAAATTGAAGCAATGCCACTGTTAAAAGTAAATTACATTTTTTAACGAATGTTGTTTCAAGAGAGTGTCTCTGTTAATATGAATCAATGCAACTACTATCCTACTTTGTTTTCCATCCAAGATAAGTTAGATGCTTCTTTCTGTCACCGTTTGTTTCATCCTCCTTTATCGGCAAGTAATTGTTTCCTTTTTTGCCTCTGTTAAAACAGGGTTATTGATTCAACTTGTTGCTATTGCGACATTTTGCTTCGCTACTCGAAACACTTATGTTTTAAGAGTGTTTTGTGCAGTTCAACTTGAATGTCACACCGGTGACTTTGCTTAATTTTGGTGGAACTGCACAAAAGGAGATCGAGATTTGTTTCCAGTGTTCCTGTCGAGTTGTTTCAAATCTTGGTCTCAACCACATGATATCTATTCAACTTGTTGCTATTGCGACATTTTGCTTCGCTACGCGAAACACTTTGCTTGATTTTAGTGCAACTACACAAAAGGAGATTGAATTTCCTATTCGTGCTAGCAGATTTGTATTTTATCCTGGTGTTCTCATGAAAGGTCAGTACATGCCTTCATCCACATGATTGTGCAGTGTGCTTTGAGATGTTGTGCTACTTGTATTGGTACTATTTTAAATAAATGTTGAATTGAAGCTATTGTATTGCTGTCTTTTCCCACCCAGACATGATGCTTGTTGCTTTGTTACAACAAACTCTGCATCACCCCCTTTATAAGTAGATGGAAGCACATATTGTTGTTGCGCCCACTCTCCCCTGGAACTGTTTATGCTTTTCGTTAATCTAATGCCGCTGGTAAAATTAAGCAATGCCACTCTCAGAATTAATTAACTACTAAATGTTAGTTCAAAACTGCAACACTTGTTAGGAATGGTACTATCCTGCTTTGTAGTTCTTTCTACATGTTTAACCAAGGTATTGTTAAGATAATGTCTCTTTAAAAATGAATCAGTTGCATTGTTTTAGGGATGGTACTTTTCTGCTTTGTCGTTCTTTATACATGTTGAACCAAGGCATTGTTAAGATAATGTCTCAGTCAATATGAATGAATCACACTGATGGAGAATTGCTACTCTCCTGCTTTGTTTCCCATTAAGACAAGTCATCAACCGTTATTTCTCAGTAGTTGTTTCCCTTATACCTATTGTTGCTTACAGGGATATCAAAATTAAAGCTCGGTTTTATTCCGACTTCGATTTTAGTTGAACTGCACAAAAGGAGCCAATGTGTCCAAGGCAAACTGCTGCGTTACTAGGTCCAGTTGGTCGTTCCACTTTGCAGAAAGAAGTAGTCACTGGTTGTCGTACATTATAGAAGGACTGACCGAGAAGCTTTACAGAGTATTATTAGACACCAGTGACATGACTAGTCTGCAGAGACCATTGGCAATTTAACAACACGTGGAGTGCCCTGGGCAAAAAGTGCCCAAACAAGTACAAGAAGCTAAGACAGGACACGATCACAGGCATTACATATTTTGAATGGGAAAAGCTTGTCAAAGTTTAATCATGTTAGCGAGAATACGTTAGTTTAATATATTGGAATTGGAAAACCTTGTCAAAATTTGCTCATTGATGTTAGCAAGAAGACGTTAGTTTAATATATTGGAATTGGAAAACCTTGTCAAAATTTGCTCATTGATGTTAGCCAGAAGACATGCATTTGATATTTTTGAGTGGGACGCCCTTGCTGTGAGCAGCGTCGAGTGTTTTTTCCTATTCCTGTGTTCAGTTTAGAAGTAAATAGTTACTCTGCTGAGATATTCCTGTGTTAAGAGTTTGTTCTGAATATTGTCTATGTAATGCCAGGCCTTGTGTTTGATTGCAAAGTTGAGCTTGGAATGTTGTGGCATGCGGCATCATGAGCTGTTCACCGTGCCTCCTGAGAATAATGCTTCGTATTGTTCTGCATGTCGATCTAATGCCAGTGATTTGCTTGTTAAGAAGATCATCCTCTTTTGTTGTTTCCGTGTGTAAGAAGTTCATCGTCTGATGTTTCATTCATAGCCTATACGACATGTCGGGTAGGTTAGACGTGAAACCATATGATCTTCCAACCAACTCATGATATTAGGCTGTGATTGGATCATCGTTTTCCAACCAAAACCGCTTGTAAAACTGACGCTTGTAAATTAAAGCAGATGGTCTCGGGCGAAGGCGCTTGGTTGGTCGATTTCGACTAGTAAATATCGGAAGTACTTCACACACGATAAAATCGCTGAACGACACTCGGACGATTGCTAATCCAGCCGTTAGTTGTTGTTTCAGCCTTGCCCATGGATGGCATGATACGCACATCGTGCATGTATCGTCTGGTAATGTCGTCCATATAGCAATGCTCGTAAAATATACACTGGTCTCTCCAATTACACGCGTAACCCGCCAGTTTTACTTACAGACCTCGGGCCCTCCAATGATGAGTAAATTACACTTGTATGTTAATACAGGTTTGAAATAAACTAGAGCTCCCAAGTGTGGCCTTACCGTTTCATGCCGTCTCAGTTTCTCGAAGGTGTTCATAGGTGTCCGATGATCCTGGCTTCCTGAATGAGCAGCGGGCGCTGTATTAGACCTCCGTAGGGCCCGCGAGGCCCTCTCCGTTGTCCTTCGAGTGGTTACGCTCGCCGTGGCGCCGAGCATTGTTAACATGGTCAACGAACATGAGGATTCAGGAGATGACTTTATTTTGACTGGATGACACTAGGGACCTACTAGGGCCATAGTTGTACGTACACAAGTGCCTCCTTATTATGTACAACTATATATTTTTTTGCTTTCTCCTGGTTTCCTGACATCACGATCCCACACCATTGTCAACCTATGTAGTCAATATAAACGAGAGAATTGCACAAGGTGCGGCCGACAGCTGGGACCAAGCAGCTCGAGCAGTATTTGTGTTTTTGAGGCGTGAGCACTGCAGAGTTTTTCTTGGCGATGATTTCGTTGTTGTTTAGAGGAGAGCAGGGTATTAACTGGGCGGCTGTGGCCCGTCTAGCCCAGGCCAGATATCCAACCCAAATACTACTTGTTTCAAGATGAAAACGGCTAGCCCAGCTATACGTCTTTTTGAGGAATACCCAGGCAAGGTCAATCTTTCCTAGGAGGGATGCATTAGGCTTAACAGGAAAATGGGTTTTAAAAATAATAAATGGGACGTAATTATAAAAACTGGGCAGTAACTATAAAAAAATGCACCAAAC
This sequence comes from Triticum aestivum, assembly GCF_018294505.1. Lineage (NCBI taxonomy): Eukaryota > Viridiplantae > Streptophyta > Magnoliopsida > Poales > Poaceae > Triticum > Triticum aestivum. The sequence goes on along the minus strand of NC_057801.1, from coordinate 361,086,564 downwards.
ACGAAATTAGTTTATAAAATATTACTTATGGATTTTGAAAATATTAAATTTTCATTGTTGCGCGCGCAATGTTTCGTTGGATTTTTACGTAATACAAATTTATATTTAATCTGACTAGAAATTTCGGGATAAAAATATTTCGAATCCCATCAAAATGTGGGAAAGTTTATTGAATTCTGTCTTCAACGGTTGGTTGAAATTATTAATCATTGTCCTAGCTAGAAAATGGGCTGTACTTTTAACAAACTATAAATGGGCTGTTGTAAATTCCATTAGAATTCAAAAATGGGCTGTACATTCTTACAAAATGCAAATGGGCTATAAGTTCTCTGCCACACACTTGTGGGCCTACTAAGTGACGCTTCCCCTAAAAAAATAAGTTGACGCGTATGCAAGGCTTTGTCAACTTATTATAGTCAACACACGGTTCTAGCAGCAGTTGCCGTTGGATGTCTATCCAACGGATGTCGTGCTTCTTCTTCAATCTCGGATATTCTTAGCTTCGGCCGCCCAAAAAATGATTCCTCCCCCTGACATCTGGGGCGCACCATTTCGGAGGCTGACCTGTGCGCCTACTAAGTCGAAACGTACCAAGGGCTTTGTCAACTTAGTCAATATAAACGATTCTAGCTTCAGTGACCGTACGATGTCCATCCAACGGCCGTAGTGCTTCTTCAACCTCTGGTCTTCTTGGTCCAGCCGCCCAAAGCAGCGCCGGTCGTGCCCCCTGCTCCTGCCTCCCGTGGCCGGCTGTGCTGCCGCGGAGGCCTCACCGCCCCCATACTACTCCCACCGCTGGCCAGGCCATCCCTCCACTCACCCACACCCCCTATTATTCTGCAGCGACGACAACCTCACACCGCAGCCGAACCAGTGAACCCTCGTACTCCTCTCCGCGCGGGCTCCCACAGTTGCGTCTTCCCCGGCTCCGCGTCGTCCCCTTCCAAGGCATCACCGTCGTCCACCGCCATAGTGCTCTTAGCGCGGCATGGTCAACGTGGTCAACGACCGACTTCCATCGGAAGAGTACTGTACGTGGAGAGGCTGACAGCTAGGTCCACGGTGGCCGCAAGGAAGTGCCTCCTTATTACGCGTAAAATAATTATTCCTCCACCTGACAGTAGGGACCCACCAGACGGGCCACCTTATTTCGCGAAAAAAACGTTCCCCCCGCTGTCAGCTCGGATCCACCGGAAGTGCCTCTTTATTACACACAAAAAAATGAATACTCCCCCTGCTAGCTGGGACCCACCTTGGTGGGAAGCCGACTAGTGGGCCTACTAAGTTGACGGGGACGGAGGGCTTTGTCAACTTAGTCAATATGAACGATTCTAGCTCTAGTGACCGTACGATGTCCATCCAACGGCCGTAGTGCTTCTTCAACCTCTGGGCTTCTTGCTCCAGCCGCCCAAAGCAGCGCCGGTCGTGCCGCATGCTCCTGCCTCCCGTGGCCGGCTGTGCTGCCGCACAGGCCTCACCGCCTCCATACTACTCCCACCGCTGGCCAGGCCATCCCTCAACTCCACTCACCCACACCCCCTGTTATTCTGCAGCGACGGCAGCGCAGCCGAACCAGTGAACCCTCGTACTCCTATCCGCGTGGGCATCCACTGCTGCGTCTTCCCCGGCTCCGCGTCGTCCCCTTCCTAGGCCTCATGGTCGTCCACCGCCGTGGTGCTCTCGGCGCGGCGTGGTCAATGTGGTCAATGACCGAATTCCATCGGAAGAATACTGTACGTGAAGAGGTTGACTGCTTGGTCCATGGCAGCCGCAAGGAAGTGCCTCCTTATTACGCGGAAAATAATTATTCCTCCACCTGACAGCAGGGACCCACCGGACGGGCCACCAGTATTTCGCGAAAAAATGTTTGCCCCTGACTGCTGGGACCCACCCGATGGGCCATCGTATTTCGCGAAAAAACGTTCCCCCTGCTGTCAGCTCGGACCCACCGGAAGTGCCTCCTTATTACGCACAGAAATATGAATACCCCCCTGCTAGCTGGGACCCACCTTGGTGGGAGGCTGACCTGTGGGCCTACTAAGTTGACGGGGACGGAGGGCTTTGTCAACTTAGTCGATATAAACGATTCTAGCTCTAGTGACCGTACGATGTCCATCCGACGACCGTAGTGCTTCTTCAACCTCTGGTCTTCTTGATCCAGCCGCCCAAAGCAGCGCCGGTCGTGCCGCATGCTCTTGCTTCCCGTGGCCGGATGTGCTGCCGCGGTGGCCTCACCGCCCCCTACTATTCCCACCGCTGGCCAGGCCCTGCGACGACGGCAGCCTCACTCTGCAGCCGAACCAATGAACCCTCGTACTCCTCTCCGCACGGGCTTCCACTGCCTCGTCTTCCCCGGCTCCCCATCGTCCCCTTCCTAGGCCTCGCCGTCGTCCACCACCCTGGTGCTCTCGGCGCGGCGTGGTCAGCATGGTCAAGGAACGACTTCCATCGGACGTGGACTGTATGTGGTCAGCATGGTCAAGGAACGACTTCCACCGGATGGGCCACCGTATTTCGCGAAAAAAAACGTTTCCCCCCTGACTGCTGGGACCCACCAGCTACACCTTCACATGCAAGGAAGTGCGTCCGGGCAAAAAAAACGATTCGCCCCCCTGACTGCTGGGACCCACCAGCTACATCTTCGCACGCAAGGAAGTGTGTCCGGGCAAAAAAAATGGCTCGCCCCCCTGACTGCTGGGACCCACCAGCTACATCTTCGCACGCAAGAAAGTGCGTCCGGGCAAAAAAAAAAACAAAACAATTCGCCCCCCTGACTGCGGGGACCCACCAGCTACATCTTCGCACGCAAGGAAGTGCCTGACAGTCGGGACCTACCTGGTCGAAGCGTACGTAGAGTTGTCATCCTGGTCGCGAACGTGTACGTACATACTGGTCGATGTAGAGGCGAGCACGTGTCGTAGTAGAGGCGCACACGTGTCGTAGTAGAGGCGCGCACGTAGCATGTACACGTATGCACAACGGCCAGGGTGCAAGAAAGAAAATATGGCCACGTATGTGTACATACGAGCGGGGTCTCGAACGCCTACTCACGCATATGTACGGCGAGGGCTCGTGTACATGGCTGGGTCAGAACGGATAAACTGCGTCGTCGTCGTGTTCATGGGAAGCCAAACTAGCTGGGTTGGAATGGAATGCGTGGCCGTGTTCATCGGGAGGGCTTGGA